>NW_026089624.1:2133609-2176600 GCF_024586455.1 Bactrocera neohumeralis
GTGGACCTACCGACTGATTTCGGACATACACTCGTGGATAGGTAGGCAACATGGAGACCTGGATTTCCACCTTACCCAAATACTCAGTGGGCATGGTTGCTTCAGAAGCTATCTATTCAAATATTGTCATGACTTTAGTCAATACTGTCCGACGTGTACAGAGTGTATAGAAGACTCTGAACACGTGTTCTTTTATTGCCCTCGGTTTTCTAGTATAAGGGAAAAGCTGAAAACCACCACTGGAGGTAGTATCACGGTGGAAAATTTGACAGCACTTATGTGCGAGTCCTCTGTAAAGTGGAATGCTGTCAGCAAAGCGGCAAATCAAATTATGACAAAATTGAGACATTTAGAACAGATTAGGCGTCAGACAGTCCGTGCAATAGAGGAGACTTAAACGTCTTCTTCTCTCCCATGAAGTAATACTTTGTCTAGTGGTCCCGTGGGAGAGACATGAGGTGGGAGTAGGTTAGGTTTAGCGGATTAAAGTCCCGCAGTCCGGCTTTCGATGCTTCCTCCTACTATAAAAAAGAAAAAAAGACATACATACATTGGACTCATAATTCTCATTATTTGTGTCATTGCTCAAATCTTGTAAATGTATGAACAACATTGCAAATAAAACACACGCCAATGAAACGTGAACAGGAGCACATTGGCTGGTCATTCGGTCGGTCGAGAGATATATAGTGTCTGCGGGTACATTAACTTGTTTTACACCCCCGTATTTTTAAATAATAAAATAAAGCAAGAAAACGTTTTGTGCCCTAACAGTTTATAAGCAATTCACAAATAAAAAAAATTATGCAAGGTCTGTCGCAAAAGAAACAGAACTTTTTAAATATAACTGCTTCTGGTGGCGGCACCTATTGGTGGGTATATGAAATAAAAAGCTTGATCTCTTGTTGACATTTCGTCAAAATTTTAAGACAATTATATAACTACAATCGATGTTATCGATCAAATAGTGACAGCAGCTTTTGGTCATCGGTCGTAAAATGCAAGGAGCAAATATCAAATTTTGTTTTAATCTTGGGAAAACGTTTACTGAAACATTTCAAATGATGAAAAAAGTTTATGGTGATCAGTGCCTATCCCGTAGGAATGTGCATGAGTGGTTTAAGCGATTCCAAGACGGTCGTGAAGACCTCTGTGACGATCAGAAGACGGTCGTCTTCAGAAGTCAAAAATAAAGACAATGCTGATTTGTTTTTACGATTCCAAGGGTATTGTACACTAAGGTAGGTCGATTCCGGACTTTTTTTTATTCGGGATTTCTAATACTGCGGAAAAGTTGCCTTAGTACTTCCTGATTCCAATGCAACTTTTTGTTTTGGGAACGGATTGCATCTTCAACCCCAGCTCCGGCCTCGAAATTTCGGAAATTCGCCTAAAATCGTGAAATTGTCTACCTAACGCCTGAAATACGCATCTCATGGCAAAATGTATAAAACAAAAGTTATTTGTCACGTCACGGTAGTGATCATGGCCGTAGGACGAACCGCTCCCGAGATACGAGCGAAAATGCGGCGCGCCACAGCGCAAGGTGAAAATCGGCTTGCGGCCACACTTCTTGACGTTGATTTCGCCGAGTGCTATCACTCACATTCATTCACCTACGCCAAAGGACACGTTCGGACAAGTCTCCACACAAATATTTTTTCATCGAGTTCTTTCACTCTTGTCGGTGATTTCGCCGAGTTCTATCACTTACATTCATTTCCTGCGCCATACGACACTTTTTTTAATTTGTTCGGACTGGTGTCCACATAAATATTTTTTCATCGAATTCCTTCACTCTCTTCGTTGATTTCGCCGCGTGCTATCACTTATATTCTCTCAACAGAACACAGAACTCAAAATGTCTGTATCTAAATTTAAATTTGGACAGAAATGTCCTGTGTTTGGCATATATCCGTCACGGTAGTGATCATGGCCGTAGGACGAACCGCTCCCGAGATACGAGCGAAAATGCGGCGCGCCACAGCGCAAGGTGAAAATCGGCTTGCGGCCACACTTCTTGACGTTGATTTCGCCGAGTGCTATCACTTACATTCATTCACCTACGCCAAAGGACACGTTCGGATAGTCTCCACACAAATATTTTTTCCTCGAGTTCCTTCACTCTTGTCGGTGATTTCGCCGAGTTCTATCACTTACATTCATTTCCCTGCGCCATACGACACTTTTTTTTTAATTTGTTCGGACTGGTCTCCACATAAATATTTTTTCATCGAATTCCTTCACTCTTGTCTTTGATTTCGCCGCGTGCTATCACTTATATTCTCTCAACAGAACACAGAACTCAAAATGTGTGTATCTAAATTTAAATTTAGACAGAAATGTCTGTGTTTGGCATATATCCGTACAATCTCTCTGAGCCCCAGTTACCTACTTACCAGGATGTTCTTTTGTGTTATCAGTTTGAAAGATTTGGTATAGGGCGACTCCGAGGCGACAACTATGAACCTAGGAGTAAAGAGGTTACAGAAATAGTTGCAAAAAAGGTTGAACATACTTTCAAAAAGTCATCTATTCTGATAGTTTTACACACCAGAGTTGCTCATCACATACCATAAGAAATTTCTGAGTCTTAAACAAATGTTTTTAAGGAACCCAAAAGGTTTGAGCTCTAAAAGAGACGACTTTGTCTCTTCTGCCGGAAAATTATTTGACATCGCTGCTTGTAAATGCATTTATTTTTCTTCTTGCACTTGTCCAAAGGAAAGGAAAGTTCCTATCAATGAACAACCATTTCTCTTGGACCAGAGAACCAGAAGAATTGGTCGCATTGGAAGTGTTGATCTAGCTGAAACAAAAAAGATTACAAAGAAAAATGAACGTAAAGAAAAGCTTTCAAAGCGTCATTCAACATCAACACTTACCACAAAAGTATCAGCTAGAACACGTGACCATTCAGATCAGCCAGACTCTGATACAGACGACAACAATGTAAGTGCGTCGCACATGGATTCTTCCAAAAACGATGCTGATGATGAATTTTCTCTTCCATCCTCTAAAATCAAACAAAACACACTAGTATTAGAACACACTGCTTTAGCTGCCCAAAGATTTGGAGTAAGTGATGGAGCAGCGGCCTTGATTGTTTCATCTGCTTTTCTGGATGCCAAAAAAGCAGGTTTGATAACAGAGGATCAGTCTAGCATTGTCACTGACAAATGCAAGATTAGTCGGGCAAACAAAAGTGTTGGAGTTAAGCTCCAAAACACCGAAAGTATTGACTCTGTATATGGGCTCTATTTTGACGGCCGCAAAGACAATACACTTACACAAGTCAGCGAAGGAGAAAAGTACTACCGCGACACTGTCAAAGAGGAACATATTTCTCTTACAGCGGAACCTGGTTGTCATTACTTTGGCCACGTCACCTCTCCTTCCGGGTCAGCTGAGGATGAGACGCCAGCTATATGGCAACATTTACAAGACAATTCAGTTGATGTGGAATATCTAGAAGTTGTCGGTACTGATGGCACCAACACGAACACAGGTTGGAAAGGTGGAATCATTCCGAAACTAGAAGAAAGAATAGGTAGGCCATTACAGTGGGTTGTTTGTCTTCTACATTTTAACGAACTTCCATTTCGTGCTCTTTTCGAACACATAGATTGTGTCTCAAAGAGTCCAAATACATTCTCTGGCGACATAGGTAAAACGCTCCCTGATTGTGAGAAGTTGCCTGTTGTCAAATTTGAAAATTTTCCATCCTGCCAATTACCTTCTGAGGTTATTAATCCGACCCAACTTAGCACAGACCAAGCCTATCTCTATAAAATATCAGAAGCTGTTTTTTCCGGTCAATGTTCCTCAGATTTAGCGTCGATGCATCCAGGCAACATGTGAAAATCTCGCTTGCTCACCTGTGCAAATAGAATTCTGAGATTATACATTTCTACTGACAAACCAACAAAGGAAATAAAGATTTTGGTGAAGTACATACTTACAGTTTACTCACCTTTGTGGTTTTCAATAAGATTCAACAGTTCAAACAAAGACGGCTCGCGCCATCTCTATGCTGCAATTCAAAGGTCGAGATACTTATCTGCTAAACTGCGCAAGGTTGTCGATTCATCCATTCAACAGAATGCTTTCTTTGCTCTTCCAGAAAACATTCTCCTTAGTATGATGACTGACGAACGGATAGAAGTCAGAAAGTTGGCCCTTGACCGTCTTCTGGCAGCCAGAGAAGCAGAGTCTGACACTGTAAATGGAAGGGTTAGATATAATAAAGTGCAAAAGCTGAATTTCAAAGCTAATAATTATTACGATATGATTAACTTGAACACTATTACCTTGGCTGTTCCACCAGTTCTTTGTTCAGTTTCTAACAAAGAACTCATAAAAGGCCTGTCGGGAGACACTGCAGAGGTATGGAAATTTAGTGAATTCCCCTCTCACACCGTGGCAGTCGAGAGAACCGTCAAACTGGTGACAGAGGCATCTTCTAAAGTTATTGGCCCCCAATCTCGTGATCGTTTTCTACGCTCTACACTGAAATCTAGGCAACAAGTGCCAAACTTTAGTACAAAATCTGATTTTATCAATAAATTTGACACAGATTCAGACTAAAACAAGCCTGACATATGGTTGGTTGGTTGGGTTGGACTTGGGAGGAACCCGAAGAGCAGCCACCTCCACGCGCTACAGGTTAGCTGAGAGCTGCAACAATTTTCTCCTTGCGCTGTGGCGCGCCGCCTTTTCGCTCGTACCTCGGGAACGGTTCGTCCTACGGCCATGATCACTACCATTTCGGTAGCAAATGACGTGACAAATAACTTTTGTTTTATAAATTTTGCCATGAGATGCGTATTTCAGACGCTAGGTAGACATTTTCACGATTTTTGGCGAATTTCCGAAGATGCAATCCGATCTCAAAACAAAAAGTTGCATTGGAATCAGGAAGTACTAAGGCAACTTTTCCGCACCATTAGAAATCCCGAATCGATAAAAGTCCGGAATCGACCCACCCTATTGTACACCGAGAGTTCGTCCCACCTGGCCAAAAACGATTAATACTCTGTTTTATCTTGGTGTATGAAGCGTCTTTTGTCACGCAATCGTCGTGCTCGACCACAATACCGTGAGGCAGGGTCATGGCGCCTTTTGCTCGATAATGCGCCGTGTCATCGGTCGACGCTTGTCACTGTTTTTTTGACACAAAACTCCATATTAACCATTAATAGCTCACCCTACTCACCTGATCTGGCACCCTGTGATTTTTACCTATTTGGTAAATTTCATTTGCCCATGAAAGGACACTGGTTTCAGGACATTTCAGCTATCCAAAAGGCGATGACCGATATTCTCAAGAGCATTCCGAAAAATGACCTTAAACACTCATTCGAAATGCTAATTGACCGGACTAAACGCTGTATCGACGCACAAGGAAACTAATTTGAATAAAAAAATATAATTTTTGAAAAATATTAATTTTTTGTGGTTTTTTTTAAAAGTCCTGTTTCTTTTGCGACAGACCTTGTATTTCAAAACATAAGCACGTCTTCAATATTTATGAATTATTTAAATATTTTAAACTTCAAAAACAAAAAATAACATTACATATGTAGCTACTGGAAGAGTTTACATATGTATAAGAATTATAATGATTGTTTTTTCTGAACAAGAAAAAATTTAATCATAATTTGAGATGAGTGCATAATAGCTCACAAATATTCCTTAAGCTTTGCACAAGTACTTATTTAAGTGTCATCTGGCCACAAACTCTCCTTTTGGTAGTTTCACAGCTTCGTATTAATTTTAAATTTTTTAACAATTCAATATCTTGAACAAATCTGCGCAGATAATAAATGGCTACATAAAAAAGAAAAAAGGGGTGTAACCGAATATTTTATACTCTTTCAACTTGCAACGATCAAAGCCCTAGAAATGCCTTCAGTTATTCACAAAACTGTATATAAAAAATGTTTCGAAAGAATTTAACATTCATTTTTCGACGACATCGTAAACGGATTACAATTAAATTTGGTATTAAATTAACTATACTCATAGACTCACTTGACTTTATTCCTAGATTTTGCTTCGCGTTAGCGAAAATTACTTTGTAGTCATCCTCAAATGATATATATACATACTTGTATATATGTGAGATAAATACAACCAAAAATTTTAATTATATTTAGTTGCTATGAAAAATGTCAACCGAAGGATTATATCAGAAATATGAGATTTAGATCAAGGTCTAATAAAAAATTAACATTTGAATTAAATTTTTTATACTCCACTCTTTTAAACCAAAGCCCTCACAGAACTATTATCTTAAATGCACAAGAGCACTGATTGCTAAACTTACATATTACAATTAAAAAAATTAATGCATTTTTTATTTTTAATCCTAGTCATCATGGATAAAAAAATTAATTGATTTACGAAATCAATAAAAAATTTAGATTGCCTATTCCATCATACAAGTATTGTTATCATGTACAAGTATAATGATATTATTGACAACAATGAGCAAGCGGAGCCGCGGGTTTAGACTAGTTGTCAATATTTTCGAACACCCCATGACTTTGGGATTTGTGTGTATGTGAGGTACCTGTGAAACCTTGGGAATATTTTTTTAGTATAAAAAAAATAAAATCGAGTCGATACTACCCCAACTCCCATAAACTACACATAATGATTTTCGTTTTTATAACAAACCTTATGCCGAATATGTCGGTCAGTGTATGAGTGACAAAGAGTATAGGTAGATATAAAATTGCTTGGATTCCGATCTTCTGTTTGACATTTTACGTCTTAAGATATTTCCCTGGCTTGGATACTTGCAAGTTGAAAGAGCACAAAATGTTCAGCTGCACCCGAACTTAGCCTTTTCTTACTTGTTAACGGTAGCTTTACATGGATTGCGCAAGGAGTTGTCTTCTCCTTTCATACACTTTGTTTTATTAATTTTTCCTGCGTAAATTTGGTTATTATTGCTTAAAATGTTTAGGAGAGATCTACATTTATTGGAGGGCACGGCCACGCCCGTTTTTTCAAATTTTTTAACTCATACGTGCCTATTGTTACAGACATCCTTTGCACCAAATTATAGTTCCATATCTTAAATACGTGCTTAATTACGGTGGAGCATGGAGCCATGTGTAGAAGCTCACGCAAGTGAGGAAAAATCTCTGAGCTCTATTCACTTGGTAATGGCCAGAAACGATTCTTTTACATAAGGCTGAAGCAGCTTACGACTTTCGGTTTTAGACCAAGTATCATATAGGCTGCAAAACATACGTTAGAAAGCGAGCTAACGTAAGAGACCCCCTTTTGATGACGACCCTTGCAAATGTATTACGGATTCCTTAAATAGGAAGGTTCCGCAATCCAGCTGGTTGTTGGCTGACATCTCCGCCATCCAAGAAATGCGATGGGTGGGACAAGGACTGAGGCGAGTAAGTCCTTGTGGCATTTACTACAGTGGCCATATAAAGGATCGTAAATTCGGTATGGGGTTCGTAGTGGGAGAGGCTCCGTCGCCGAGTACTTCCCACAATCCGCATCAAAGCGAAGTTCTTCAACACGGCGCACGTCAACAAACACAAGGAAGTTTCGTCGTCGAGAAGCTGCAATTACAACTGACAGCGGAATGGTCTTCTACTCGACTTGCGCTACTGCTTCTGAGAGTATTCGTCAGCTACTCGATATAAGGGAACTATGGGACGGCATTTCAAGCTCCTTACGTACAGCTGCAACCGAAACCATTAGTTTTCGGAAAATGTAAAAGAACAGCTGGTACGGAGTGCCGTGTCGCAGTGGAGAGAAAACAGACTGTCTACCTCGCAACGTTACAATGCGGTATGGGATAGATACCGAGAATTGAAGAAGAATGCGAGCCGATATGGGTAGTCCTCGAAAATTCTACAAAACGATGCGGCGACTAACGGAAGGTTTCAAGACCGGAGCAAACTCTCGAACCCCCGGACGCGATCTAGTGACTGATGGCTAGAGCGTACTAATATTATGGAGGGAACACTTCTCCAACCTGCAGAAAGGCAGTGAAAGCATAACGCCAGAAAAAAGCGAACCCGATTCCCCAATCGATGACGATGGAGCAGATGTTCCAATTCCCAACCTTGAAAAAGTTCCAATATCAATTACCCGTCTGAAGAACAACAAAGCGGCGGGGGCCGATGTATTGCGGACCGAGCTTTTCAAATACGGCGGCCAAGAACTGATAAGGTGCATGCATAATCTTCTTTGTGCTCTGCTCAATCCACAAAAAGAAGACCCCATAGTTTGCATCAAAGACCTTGGGATAAGCACAATCACATATAAGGTTTTGTGTAAAAGATTGAAGCCTAGCGTCAGCAAACTGATTGGATCTTATTGGACCTTATATTCACCATGCGCCAAATTTTGGAAAATACTCATGAAAGTAGGATCGGCACACACCACCTCTTCGTCGACGAAACTGAGGTTGAGCAATACCAAAAGCTCCGTCAGAGTTCGTATGGATCTCTCCAAGCCGTTGTATACCAAACAAGGTTTAAGACAAGGCGATTCCATATCGTGTGACTTTTTCGATCCAATGCTGGAGAAAATAATTGGAGCTGCAAAGCTTAATCGAGAAGGACCAATTTTCTATGTCAGTGTACAGCTTTTGGCAAACGCCAATGATATTGATATCACAACATCCGCGCCGAAAAAAAGGAGATACCAGTTGACGAAGAACCTGGCCACACTTGCGGTCTCCAATTTGCGCTAAGCGAAGAGGAAGAACGATTTTGACATAACGACATTAAAGACGAAGAAGCTTAGTATGTCACATATATGTTTTGACTTAATGGGGTTTGTGGGCCTGACAGTGGTCCGATGACGCCTATCTATGAAAAAGTCCCTTTGCTTTGCCAAGGAACATGTGTACCGAAATATTACGATATCTCAATTTTAATCAAATTCCAGCTTGATCAGACAGAAGGAGGGACATACATGTCAGCAAATATGCGAATTACAACTCGCCTCGTCATCGTGATAATTTATATTTACCTTATCCTTTATCTGTCTCGATTAATCTAAGGTAACATAAACAATGGTTAAGTGGACAAAACTATTCTTGTTCTTCTTAATTGGCGTAGACACCGTTTACGCGATTATAGCCGAGTTAACAACAGCGCGCCAGTCGTTTCTCCTTTTCGCTACGTGGCGCCAATTGGATATTCCAAGCGTAGCCAAGTCCTTCTCCACCTGGTCCTTCCAACGGAGTGGAGGTCTTCCTCTTCCTCTGCTTCCCCCGGCAGGTACAGCGTCGAATACTTTCAGAGCTGGAGTGTTTTCGTCCATTCGGACAACATGACCTAGCCAGCGTAGCCGCTGGCTTTTAATTCGCTGAACTATGTCAATGTCGTCGTATATCTCGAACAGCTCATCGTTCCATCGAATGCGATATTCGCCGTGGCCAACGCGCAAAGGACCATAAATCTTTCGCAGAACTTTTCTCTCGAAAACTCGCAACGTCGACTCATCAGTTGTTGACATCGTCCAAGCCTCTGCACCATATAGCAGGACGAGAATTATGAGCGACTTATAGAGTTTGGCTTTTGTTCGTCGAGAGAGGACTTTACTTTTCAATTGCCTACTCAGTCCGAAGTAGCACCTGTTGGCAAGAGCAATCCTGCGTTGGATTTCCAGGCTGACATTGTTGGCGGTATTAATTCTGGTTCCTAAATAGACGAAATTATCTACAACTTCAAAGTTATGAGTGTCAACAGTGACGTGAGTGCCAAGTCGCGAGTGCGAAGACTGTTTGTTTGATGACAGGAGATATTTCGTCTTGCCCTCGTTCACTGCCAGACCCATTTGTTTTTCTTCCTTGTCCAATCTTGAGAAAACAGAACTAACGGCGCGAGTGTTGAGGCCGATGATATCAATATCGTCGGCATACGCCAGCCGCTGTACACTCTTATAGAAGGTGGTACCTTCTCTATTTAGTTCTGCAGCTCGAACTATTTTCTCCAGCAGCAGGTTGAAAAGGTTGAAGAAGTCGTACTATAGGGAGTCGCCTTGTCTGAAACCTCGTTTGGTATCGAACGGCTTGGAGAGGTCCTTCCCGATCCTGACGGAGCTTTTCGTGTTGCTCAACGTCAGTTTACACAGCCGTATTAGTTTTGCGGGGATACCAAATTCAGACATCGCGGCATAGAGGCAGTTCCTTTTCGTGCTGTCGAAAGCAGCTTTGAAATCGACGAAGAGGTGGTGTGTGTCGATTCTCCTTTCACGGGTCTTTTCCAAGATTTGGCGCATGGTGAATATCTGGTCGGTTGTTGATTTTCCAGGTCTGAAGCCACACTGATAAGGTCCAATCAGTTTGTTGACGGTGGGCTTTAATATTTCACACAATACGCTCGATAGAACCTTATATGCGATGTTGAGGAGGCTAATCCCACGGTAGTTGGCGCAGATTGTGTTGTCTCCTTTTTTATGGATTGGGCATAGCACACTTAAATTCCAATCGTTTTACAAAGAAGCTGATGCATGCTCCTTATCAGTTCTTCGCCGCCGTGCTAGAATAGCTCGGCCGGCAATCCATCGGCCCCTGCCGCTTTGTTGTTCTTCAGGCGGGTAATTGCTATTCGAACTTCTTCATGGTCGGGCAATAGGACGTCTGCTCTATCGTCATCGATTGGGGAATCGGGTTCGCCTTCTCCTGGCGTTGCCCATTCTCTGCCATTCAGCAGGCTGGAAAAGTGTTTCCTCCAGAATTTAAGTATGCTCTGGGCATCGTTCACTAGATCAGCTTTGGGGGTTCAAAAAGAGTATGCTCCAGTCTTGAAACCTTCTGTAAGCCGCCGCATTTTTTCGTAGAATTTTCGAGCATTACCCCTGTCGGCCAGCTTATCAAGCTCTTCATACTCACGCATTTCGGCCTCTTTCTTTTTCTGTCTGCAGATGCGTCTCGCTTCCCTCTTCAAATCTCGGTATCTATCCCATCCTGCACGTGTTGTGGTCGATCGTAACGTTGCGAGGTAGGCAGCCTGTTTTCTCTCCGCTGCGACACGGCACTCCTCGTCGTAGCAGCTGTTCTTTTGCACTTTCCGAAAACCAATGGTTTCGGATGCAGCTGTACGTAAGGAGTTTGAAATGCCGTCCCACAGTTCCCTTATACCGAGTTGTTGATAAGTGCTCTCAGAGAGCAGGAGTGCAAGCCGAGTAGAAAATCGTTCGGCAGTCTGTTGTGATTGCAGCTTTTCGACGTCGAACCTTCCTTGTGTTTGTTGACGTGCGTTTTTTGCTGCACAGAGGCGGGTGCGAATCTTGGCTGCAACAAGATAGTGGTCCAAGTCGATGTTAAGACCTCGGAGCGCACGCACATCTAAAACACTGGAGACGTGTCTTCCGTCTTTCACAACATGATCGATCTGGTTGGTAGTTTTTTGATCCGGAGACAGCCAGGTAGCTTGATGAATCTTTTTGTGCTGGAATCTAGTACTACAGATAACCATATTTCGGACCCCGGCGAAGTCGATCAGCCTCAACCCATTTGGGGATGTTTCCTCATGGAGGCAGAACTTACCGACCGTAGTGCCAAAGATACCTTCTTTACCCACCCTGGCGTTAAAGTCGCCAAGCACGATTTTGACATCGTGGCGGGGGCATCTCTCATAAGTGCGTTCCAAGCACTCATAAAAGGCATCTTTGGTCACATCATCCTTCTCATCCGTCGGGGCGTGGGCGCAGATCAGCGATATGTTGAAGAACCTCGCTTTGATGCGGATTGTGGCTAGACGTTCATTCACTGCAGTGAATGATAGTACTCGGCGACGGAGTCTCTATCCCACCACGAATCCCACACCAAACTTGCGCTCCTTTATATGGCCACTGTAGTAAACGCCACAAGGACCTACTCGTCTCTGTCCTTGTCCCGTCCATCGCATTTCTTGGACGGCGGTGATGTCAGCCTTTATTTTCACGAGGACATCAACCAGCTGGGCAGCGGAACCTTCCCAATTAAGGGACCGGACATTCCAGGTGCATGCCCTCAATTCGTAGTCCTTATTTCGTTTGCCATGGTCGCCATCAAAAGGGGGGTCTCTCATCCGAGGCTGTCGTTTAGTTTTCATTGGTACTGTTTTTTACGTGGCGGGTCCCAAACCCAGCGCACAACCCTATGCAGGGGATGTTTCGCCTTCTCACTTTAGCTCGCCATCGAACGGATGTTCTTAGGCTACCCAGAGGATACTTGGTCAAAGACCGGAAGTAGTGAGCTGCTTGAGTCATGTGTAAAAGAATCGTTTCTGGCCACTCCCAAGTGAATGGCGATCAGAGAACTTTCCTCACTTGCGTGAACTTCTGCACATGACTCCATCCTCCGGAACTATAACACTCTGTAAAAACACGTTGCAAATTCACAAACATATGAACGAAATTGATTTTAATTTCATATCCTTAAGTTAATATTTCAAGATCTTTTGACAGACTTTTTGCTCATGGATATTTTCGCGACATATAGCTTTGTTTTGTTTATCTTATGGTTGTATGTATTACCTAAAAATAATAGAATTAAGTTTATAGTTATACCTGTATATAGATAAGATATTACGAACAAAAAATTTTCCATTATTTTGTACACGAAAATATATCATATACGACAACTTATATATAAATATAAGTTGGGTTTTTTTCTTGTTCACTATAACTGACTAAACCGTTGCATGAAATGAAAAATGGACTAAACCACTTTGAAGGGAATCCGATGATTATGGTTTGTAAAAAAACAAATTTCAAAACTGTTAATTTTTAACTGCTGTACGAGTGTAAATATCCAAAAATAGATGATGGTGGATATCCACAGTATCGGCGTCGCTCACCAGACGACAATGGCAGAACATTCAGCATTCAATTTAAAGGAGTGAATATCGAAGTTGACAACACATGAAACGTACAATATCCGCCATTATTTTCTAATTCACATTCAAAACTCATATCGGTGTTGAGTATTGCAGTTTGGTCAAATGTTTTCGCACTTAGGTCACCAAAGCAAGCAGTTATTGGCCTTAACCGAGATGAAATCAGAAAGTCTCAAATGCGTCGATACGTGAACTGCAATGAATTTTGCCATTCATGAACATTTTCCGACTGTTGTGCATCTCGCAATTCATTTGGAGAAGTCCAAAGAGTGTATTTCAACCCAGAGAATATAGTACAGCCAGCGGAAGCACCGCCAACACCAACATTGACGAGTTTTTTCTCAACTTGCCAGTGATCCGTTTGCTCTAGTGGTTTGATATTCATTCCACCCACCTTCTGTCAATTCACTTCAACGAAAGATGAACTCATCACGAATATTTATAAGAACATTAGCCAAATTATCGTAACTAAGATTGCTTGAGTTCACGCGCAATTTTAGTTCCAACGATTTGCCATTTCAATTCAAACGTATTCAGTTTCCAGTGCATTTGAGATGACAATCAGCAGGACTCAAGGATAGTCGCTAGAAGTGTGTGGCATAAATCTGGAAATGTTATGTTTTTCACACGGCCAGATATACGTGGCGTGTTCACGAGTTGGAGAACCATCTTCTCTGTACAGAAACCAAAAAATGTTGTTTATCAAGCTGCATTACATTGAAAAAAATGTAGAAAAATCGCAAATAAATGATTTTCAACTCAATATAAATACAACTTTCACTTCATTTCAAAACACATAATTTCACGCAGGACAACGCCTGCGGGGTCAACTAGTAAATAAACTTGCACTATGGATATTCGCACTGTTGTTTGTTAACATGTTCACCTTAGTAACCAGCTAGAAGTTGTGCACTGGCCCATGCGTGCACTGTTATTGTTAGACGCGTTTTTTTTGAAGTTATACTTCTTATACGTATTTGGAAAAGGTTGTGATAGATTCAGGTTGCGCAACCTTGCTCAATATGAATCTACGCAACCTTGTCTGCGAAGATGTTCGAGTAGCAAGCGAAGCGGTGACAATCGGCGATCGTTTGTTCGTTTCTTTCGGCACAGCTCGGCTTTTCTACCAACAACACAATGTTGCCATGCTTATGCTGTTGTTGTTTTTGTAGAACAATGTTTCAATTTTTGGTTGGTGACATATTCAATTAAAAATAAATTCTGTTGGGATTCGAACCTACGTGCTCGTCGTAACTTTTCAAGCGCTTACCACCAACACCACCATTGACACTTGTATTGAGTTGTCCTAATTATGGTTTGGTTATGCATGAAAGAAATATACAATGGATCGCTGATTGTTACCTCTTTCCTTGCTTTTGCATTATTTTTGTATGCTTGTGCATTATTGAAGTTATGCTTCTTTTTCTTTCGTTTGTCTTTCATTTCTGCGAATTCTCCACTATTTTGCGTATATTTTGGTTGAAATACTCTGCGTTGGCCGTTGAAAAATTAAGGCTATACTTTACAGGATCATTACTGTAGTTAGTCTTCATTTACATTTTTTGGAAATCGACCCGCAATGACGAAGTATATCGTTTTATCTGACAGCGTGAGGTTTAAGAAGTTCATTTCTAATTTTGTCTTGTGGCATATTAGAAATGATGTTTCTTCGAAAATCGTTCGCTTACAACGGGTAAAACGACTTCTGAGTGGTGATTTTAATGAATAAATTCCTTTTGGTTGAAATGCTCTGCCTTGGCCGTTGAAAAGTTAAGACTATACTTCTCAGGATCATTCATTCCTTTCATTTCTTCAAAGAAATTAATGACATTTAGAAATATGCATATTTGCATTATTTCGTTGTCATTTCCATATTCGTAGCAAAAGAATCTCTATGGCATAAGTAAAGTAATGGCCGCCGATTGTCACCCTTTGCCGCTGTAGCAGCTTCGCCTACAAAATGCGTAAATATGTATGTATACGTATAATCGTGAATACATATCGACTCAGATTTTTGCGAGAAGCACCAGAAAGTTGTGCAATTATGATTTTTAGCTTTTGCCATCGTCGCGAAAAGACGACTTGTTGGCAAAGGCATGCACGGGGAGATGTTACGGCCTCTGTTTTTATGCATGAAGCGAGATCGCTTGTGGAATTTGCCCCTGCGTTCATGAATGCAACCGTTTTTGTTGTAAAATGTACTTCACTTGTTCTTCGCCAATTTGGCTGCCATATTGACTTGTGAAGATCAATTTTTTGTTGGTGACATATTCATATGTGTACGCATATGTATGTTTGTATGCTTGTGCATTATTCGGCAATGTATGCAAATATACATATGTACATATAAGTATATATGAATGTATGAACATGCAAGTCAATGCGCGCACATGTAGTAAGTATATTGATAAGTGATGAAAATATGATTTCAATTTCTGAACGCTCACCGATAACTGCTAGGCCTTCAACGCGTGTTGATGGATTACAAAAGAGAGATGATTACAGAGACAGAACTACTTTTCTAGTCAAAGTTCCTTCATTTAGACTTTGCTTTATTCTTCTTTTTGTGTGTATAATAAATTTATAAAATGTGATTTTAAGTTTTCTAGTTTTCTTTCATACCAAATGGTATGCATTTCTTGGAATATCACTAAGAATTATAACTTCATCCGCGCGTAAGGACTCCACGCACCTTTTTTTTATTTAAAAGCGCCTTATTGGCCACTAATAACGGTACTTTTCTTTTGAATTCGCTATACTGGCGGCTGTTTTCTTACGTTTGCATCGCTTTTAATTAATATTCTTTATTAGCAAACAATGTCATTCCCGGTTAAGGTCAAGTATATTTAATGGTATGAAAATTAAATGTTTTAAGCATAGCAAAAAAGGCTAAAATAATTAATGCAGTCAAAAATAGTGAATGTGTTACAGCTCCATTCAAAAAATTCAATATTGCTAAATCCACTATTTGGGGAATCGTAAAAAAAGAAAAACAAATTTTAGAATGTGTTAACAACTGTTGGCAGCCACTTTCTCCGATGAATGAACCAAATGGAAGCACGGTGGTGACTTAAAATAAAAAAAAAACACGTTTAAAAACATTAAATTTTTATTAGGTTACTTTTACAGAAGAAGAAATAAATAACTGGAATAAAGACCTGATTGTTGAGGAATCCATTGAAGAAAGCAATCCTGAAGATGAATTTGAGGCGTATGGTGAAAATGAAGCAGAACGCATAACTGCTGAAAGAGTTAGCCCAAGAAAAATTAAAAGCCGTTTGGATTCGGCCGAAAATAAGAAACGTCAAACAAAAATCACTGTATTTTGTTTAACAATTAGAAATCAACTTACATCTTACATACACATCTTCCTTGTATTATTTATGAAAATAAAAAAGTTTGAATGAACTAGTCATGAATCGCTAAACAGTAAACCACAGAGTTCTAATATTTTGAATAATGCAAGAAAAATAGTACTTAATAGCACTTTTGTAAGTATAAAAACTAATAAACGAATAGATAAATAGATAAATAAAAATACATAATATTCGAAGACTCGAACAACTAGTTAATTCATTAGTTAGAGTTTTCGCGAGTCCACTGTAATAAGGGGGAGGCAGATTGGATGTCTGTCTTTTGGATGCCCATTGTGAGACTACCGGTACTAAAATCCCATCCCTCCATTATGTTTTATCCGCTCCTGATGAAGTTCATCCGTACAAAAGTTTTATTTGAGCATACCTGTACGAGACATCGCCAAAAACCCTCTGCCAATAGTGTCGATTCTTTCCTTATACGAAGTCTTTAATTTGAATAGAAGATTTCTATAGTCTCTTCTTCTCCTGACAGCTTTTAAAATAAATTTTGTGTGGTGTTTCCAGTCTGCTGGTTTGTCAGCTAATTACACAGTGATCTGTTAGCACTCTTACTAGAGTTATGCGGACCATATTGCATTTACGCCAGGACTGCCTGCTTCTGGTCAGAATGTTGACTTCAGAAACTTAGCTATATTCATAACATGTTTGTCGATTAAATATCTACAAGTAGTCAGAGGCATATAAATTCCTTCTTTTTCAGAGTCTAGTTGTAGGGTGAGGCCAGCTCTGACTGATGCTACTGCTTCACATTCACCATTGATATCATTATGTCGTGGAACCCTATGCAGGTTTATCGTGAAAGAGATATGAAATCCACCAAGAGATCATGACTTATTTCATTATATTTGATAAAACCTTTAGTGATTTCAGAACCGACTGGCTATCCACGCTTTGATGAGGACATAGTGTACATTATTCAATGCAGTAAAATAGTATAAGTATGTATACGTATGAATAAAAACGAATCCATTACTTCCGGTGTAAGACTATCCTCGTGGATTACTTTCAAATTTGAAAACGTTTAATACGAGTTTTCTTCAAGTTATTATTAAGCACAAGTAAACATAAAATATACCTATTATATTTACTTAAATTTTAAATTCAGGTTTGTAACAAATAAGTAATTTTCAAAGTTATTAATTTATAACAATTAATTTATTTTTTATCAATGATATTTATAGTTTTTTATTAAATACATTTTTAAATTCATGTTAATTCGTCCTTATGTGTACCGTACCATTTTCTCCTTTAAATTTTTCAATCAAATCAACCTGTTCTACGGTGCGTCGTTCAGCCAGAATCTGATAATAAAAATGTCTTACCGGTTCCCCATGGTGCGTCCTAAAACATAAACCGCTTTGCTCGGTAGAAACAATCAGTATAATAATAAAGATATTTGTTATTATTATTATTTTATGTTAGATGTGTTAAAATACCTGTTCAAATGATTCCCAAATGAATTTTGAACGCATGCTTTTGATTTAAAATATAATTTATGTATTAGTGAATTGTACTGATTTTTACATAAAGAGATAAAAAGTATTCTAGCTATGTCCGTCCCCGGGTTCTAAGATATATCCGCACCAATTGTCAGCTAAATCGGTGCAGCCGTTATGAGTTATAAATAGTGTAAGAGGCATTCTTTTATTGCTATGATTTCCTCTGAAACCCACTGCAGTGGTCTGGTAGTCGGAGGGATAATCTGGTTTCTAATTTTGTTGGAAAGACAGCACCTTTCTTTCGACCAAGGGCGGATTCACGGGGTCCAAAAGTTGAAAATTATACATTATTTCCATCATAAGTGACACTCCGAGAAGAAGAGGACTTTGAGTTCCAAGTAAAAGTTTAAACATTTCCCTAACGCCACCCAAAAAAAAATGTGGAAAAGAATACGTTTGAAGAAATAGTTTGCAAGCGATTACAACGCCGACGTAACTAGCGAACGAACGAAGAAGAGGGGAAGTAATTTTTTCTAACGGCAGTGAGAAATTAGCAGAATCAACGAGTAATGGAAATATTTCAACATTTCTCAACGGGCAAAGAGTGAACGTAATTCAGTGCAAACGGTTTTATACCTTTTAAGACAATTTCACAAAGAGAGGCAGCAGAGAGTTGTTCATGGCGACGGAAAAAGCCCCAACAAATAAAAAAGGGAAAAAAAATCTAATGCAACTAGTTTTTTTTTTAATTGTAACAACGTTTGAAAATTAAAAAAAAGCTGTACATAGAATTGTCGGCAGCATATACTCAGGAGATGCGTGATATGATTTCGGGGCTTTCCAAGTCTGTGAGTGATCTTGTGGCTGTTCAGGTGAGACATACATACATCGTTAGCGCCAAGTAAAACAACTGTTCCGGCCAATGTAAATAGCTACGATATTTCATCTAATGACACAATCTCTGGACATGCGGCAATGCGTACGACTCCACAACATGAAACTAATAATACAATGACGACAATAGGGTTATCACCATTGGAAACTATGACACAACGTGAACGGAAGTGAAACGAAATCATTGAATTTTTGATTCCCTGATTTTGACCCATTAAAGGGAACGTTAACTTCGGAGCAATTTATTGGAAAGGTAACGCAATTACAACAGGCATATGGTTGGTGTGAGCAAGAGGTTTTGTTGTAAGCTCAATTTAAGTTAAAAGGCGTGTCCAAAGAATAGCTTGATGCACAAAATGTGTTCCAGCGATGGTCTGCTTTCGTAGAAGCATTCCAACATGACTTCCCATTCACGATGAGCGCATCAGAAGTACACAGGGAAATGTTGAAGCACAAACGACATGAGTTAACGCAATGTATTTTGCAATGTTTAATATTGGTAGATGAGGTAAGATTGACGAAGCATCTATTAATGCGTACATTATTGGGGGGTTAAACAATAATAATAAAACCCGAACTCTTATGGCAATGAGATTACCAACATGCAATGATTTGTTACGGTCACTTAAGAACTTGTCGTATTTATTGCGGTCACCAAGTCATAAGTTTCAAACATTTTTCTGCGCAAAATGCGAATACGGGCAAGAATTTTATTAAATGTTACAATGAATTTGGCCTTATCGCAGCAAAATGTACCAAACCGCATCGTAAAGCTATGTGCAGTAAATGCAACAAGGTGGGGCACGAAGCAAAGTTTTGTCGTTCCGATAAGCCAACGATTGAGAAAGTTTTAAGTGAGAATTAAGGGGTTAGAAGGTTTTGGAAGTGCAACAGTTTTAGCACAGCAGATATCGATGTCGAATTACAAATAGATGGTTGCAAAATAAATACGAAGTATTTACCTGATGGCATACCACGTGTTTATTGGAAGAGTTGTTTTATGCCAGAAAGATTGTACTTTAGTTATTCAATCGGGCAGCATGCAAGTACAGAGGAAACCTGCGGAAATTTACGATATTGACAAAACATTGAATGTTGACGAGCTAGATGATATATGTAAGTTATTACAAAGGTTCGATGACTGTTTCGCAGAAGACATGGTAAAATTTGGATGATGTAAGACTACATGTATGGAAATTCAGGTGAACACCGAGAAGCCAGTTGTAGGTAGACAATATCAAGTGCCTTTTATACAAAGACCAGTATTGGCAACGATTATTGTCGAATTGTTAAAGCATAATATCATACGTCAAAAGCGATCACCTCATGCAGTTCTAGTGGTAATTGTAAAGAAATCGAATGGAAATAACAAATGTCTGTCAATTTGCGAGCATTAAACGCAGTTTCCAATGCCAATTATAGAGGAGCAACTGTCAAAGCTTGGAGTCAATACATTTTTAACGACTCTTGATATGACGGCGGCATACAACCAGATTCCATTGCATGAGGATAGTAAAAAGTTGACAGGATTTATAACTCCGGAGGGATTATTTGAGTTCAACGCAATGCCGTTTGGGTTACGAAGTGCTCCGATAGTTTTCCAAGAAATGATAATTCAACTTATACGAAATTTACGAAGTACTCGTAGAAACAAGATTATAAGCTAAAAATTCAGCCCAGACTACGGGTGCACGGTAAAGTCACTAACAACTTTATTAAAGCGAGGGGCGGATATTTAAATGGACAGACAAACATGCTATAGCGTTCGAGAAATTGAAACGAGCGCTTTCTAATCAACCAGTACTAGTTTGATTCGATTCAATGAAAAGTCATGAAGTGCATACTGATGCCAGTTCCATAGGGTTATCAGGGGTTATGCTTCAACTCGAAGATGACAATTGGAAGCCAGTTCACTACTACAGCAGACGATGTAACGCAGCCGAAGCAAATTATCCTTCACAGGAACTAGAAGTTTTAGCCATTGTCGGGACGCTTGAACGACTACGGGTATATCTATTGGGTGCTCCATTAAAACATCGATCGGGTTCGAAAATGCAACATGAAGATTTTCTAAGTCGAGCGCCGATTGAGACCACAACTAGTTTAAACCCTTTAGCAGAGAAAGTATTGCAGCTTAATAATACACCAGAGGTTAACGATTGGGTTTACTCAATGCAACTCCAAGATAAGAGTTTATAATAAGTAAATACTTTTGGTATCCTAGAATGAGACGGTATGTAAAGTCATACATACAAGCATGCGATGAATGTCGTTTAAACAAAGTTAAAGGGGGAAAAGCTGAAAGTCAAATGTACGCAAGCGATATTTTGCCGATCCCATTTAAGCATATCTTTATTGATCAAGTCGCACCATTTCAACGCAGCAAGTAAGGATTTTCATATATATTTGTAATTTTATGTTATTTTACCAAAATGTAATATTAAAAGCTGTTCGTAATACCAAACTAGTATCAGTCTTGAAAACACTTGAAGACATGATGGCAATCTTTGGGCCACCACATAAGATAACGTCTGATCGAGGTACAGCATTCACTTCTAAACAATTCAAGGAGTTCATCGATATTCAACACAATAAAAATGCTGTAAAAACACCTCTGATCTCCTACCTGACGTAATGAGGTCACCAAATTTACGCCAAATGAACTCGTATTTTATTTCAATCTAAGATACCTCACTTATAACAGGATGATACAACCATTACATGATGGCGATAAAGCCAACGGAGCATTAAGAGAGAACCAAATGGAAGAACCGTTACGACAAACGATGTCAGTCCCCACGAAAATACGATATCGGGGACTTAGGGGTCATCGATCAGTTCATAATGCGACAGGCGAGTCACATAAGCTGGATCCAGTATTCAAAGGTCTATATACAGTTGCGAAAGTACTAAACTACGGTAGATACATTATTGAAGATCTACCAGATTCAACGCATACACAAAGACGTTATTGTAACACTTGTAGTTTAGATAATATTCAACCATGGTGTACCTTGAGCCCTGAGTTAGATGGCGACGACGAATCGCCCTTCCAGGACGAAATCTCAGGAGAGGTCGAGCTGTCACCGACAATTTTATCGAGTGAGAAGCACTCGTTTTTGAACAAGCAAGCGGAGCAGTCGCTTGCAAGCGTATACAAATAAAAAATTTAATTTTTCTAAATAAATTTTGTATTAATTCAATATTAATATTAAATAAACAATTTGGACGTTCTTGAAAAAAGTCTATGATTTTGTATTATTATTATTTTTTTTAAGCTTTGTAAAAAGCCTTTATAGTACACTTTCTCTGCTCCTAAAAAATAATTTATTGAGTAAGAGCTTCCTTGTAAACGATATTTATTAATATTGTAATATTGGGCCGGTGATAATAGTTGTTTCAATTAAATTGTCTATCGATTTGTATTTTTTTATTTCTCCGGGTACTTTTTGAATAATTCTTCTTCTTCTTAATTGGCGTAGACACCGCTTACGCGATTATAGCCGAGTTAACAACAGCGCGCCAATCGTTTCTTCTTTTCGCTACGTGGCGCCAATTGGATATTCCAAGCGTAGCCAGGTCCTTCTCGACTTGGTCCTTCCAACGGAGTGGAGGTCTTCCTCTTCCTCTGCTTCCCCCGGCGGGTACTGCGTCGAATACTTTCAGAGCTGAAGTGTTTTCACCCATCCGGACAACATGACCTAGACAGCGTAGCCGCTGTCTTTTAATTCGCTGAACTATGTCGATGTCGTCGTATATCTCGTACAGCTCATCGTTCCATCGAATGCGATATTCGCCGTGGCCATTGCGCAAAGGACCATAAATCTTTCGCAGAATTTTTCTCTCGAAAACTCGTAACGTCGACTCATCGGTTGTTGTCATCGCCCAAGCCTCTGCACCATACAGCAGGACAGGAATTATGAGCGACATATAGAGTTTAGCTTTTGTTCGTCGAGAGAGGACTTTACTTTTCAATTGCCTACTCAGTCCGAAGTAGTACCTGTTGGCAAGAGCAATCCTGCGTTGGATTTCCAGGCTGACATTGTTGGTGGTGTTAATGCTGGTTCCTAAATAGACGAAATTATCTACAACTTCAAAGTTATGACTGTCAACAGTGACATGAGAGCCAAGTCGCGAGTGCGACGACTGTTTGTGTGATGACAGGAGATATTTCGTTTTGCCCTCGTTCACTGCCAGACCCATTTTCTGTGCTTCCTTGTCCAATCTGGAGAAAACAGAACTTACGGCGCGAGTGTTGAGGCCGATGATATCAATATCATCGGCATAGGCCAGCAGCTGTACACTCTTATAGAAGATGGTACCTTCTCTATTTAGTTCTGCAGCTGGAACTATTTTCTCCAGAAGCAGGTTGAAGAAGTCGCACGATAGGGAGTCGCCTTGTCTGAAACCTTGTTTGGTATCGAACGGCTCGGAGAGGTCTTTCCTGATCTTGAAGGAGCTTTTGGTGTTACTCAACGTCAGTTTACACAGCCGTATTAGTTTTGCGGGAATACCAAATTCAGACATCGCGGCATAAAGGCAGCTCCTTTTGTGCTGTCGAAAGCAGCTTTGAAATCGACGAAGAGGAGGTGTGTGTCAATTCTTATTTCACGGGTCTTTTCCAGGATTTGGCGCATGGTGAATATCTAGTCGGTGGTTGATTTGCCAGGTCTAAAGCCACACTGATAAGGTCCAATCAGTTTGTTGACGGTGGGCTTTAATCTTTCACACAATACCCTTCATAGAACTTCTTATGCGATGTTGAGGAGGCTTATCCCACGGTCGTTGGCGCAGATTGTGGGGTCTCCTTTTTTATGGATTGGACATAGCACACTTAAATTCCAATCGTTGGGCATTGTTTCGTCCGACCATATTTTACAAAGAAGCTGATGCATGCTCCTTATGTATCACTTCTTCGCCGCCGTGTTTGAATAGCTCGGCCGGCAATCCGTCGGCCCCTGCCGCTTTGTTGTTCTTAAGGCGGGCAATTGCTATTCGAACTTCTTCATGGTCGGGCAATGGAACGTCTGCTCCATCGTCATCGATTGGGGAATCGGGTTCGCCTTCTCCTGGCGTTGCCATTCAGCTGAGAAGTGTTTCCTCCATAATTTAAGTATGCTCTGGGCATCGTTCACTAGATCAGCTTTGGGGGTTCTACAAGAGTATGCTCCGGTCTTGAAACGCTCTGTAAGCCGCCGCATTTTTTCGTAGAATTTTCGAGCATAACCCCTGTCGGCCAGCTCATCAAGCTCTCCGTACTCACGCATTTCAGCCTCTTTCTTTTTCTGTCTACAAATGCGAAGTTCTATGAAGGGAATTGTGTGAAAGATTAAAGCCCAGCGTCAAGAAAGTGATTGGACCTTATCAGTGTGGCTTCAGACCTGGAAAATCAACAACCGACCAGATATTCACCATGCGCCAAATCTTGGAAAAGACCCGTGAAAGGAGAATCGACACACACCACCTCTTCGTCGATTTCAAAGCTGCTTTCGACAGCACGAAAAGGAACTGCCTCTATGCCGCGATGTCTGAATTTGGTATCCCCGCAAAACTAATACGGCTGTGTAAACTGACGTTGAGCAACACCAAAAGCTCCGTCAAGATCAGGAAAGACCGAGCCGTTCGATACCAAACAAGGTTTCAGACAAGGCGACTCCCTATCGTGCGACTTCTTCAACCTGCTTCTGGAGAAAATAGTTCCAGCTGCAGAACTAAATAGAGAAGGTACCATCTTCTATAAGAGTGTACAGCTGCTGGCGTATGCCGATGATATTGATATCATCGGCCTTAACAGCGCGCCGTTAGTTATGCTTTTTCCAGGCTGGACAAGCAAGCACAGAAAATGGGACTGGCAGTGAACGAGGGCAAAACGAAATATCTCCTGTCATCACACAAACAGTCGTCGCACTCGCGACTTGGCTCTCACGTCACTGTTGACAGTCATAACTTTGAAGTTGTAGATAATTTCGTCTATTTAGGAACCAGCATTAACACCACCAACAATGTCAGCCTGGAAATCCAACGCAGGATTGCTCTTGCCAACAGGTGCTACTTCGGACTGAGTAGGCAATTGAAAAGTAAAGTCCTCTCTCGACGAACAAAAGCTAAACTCTATAAGTTGCTCATAATTCCTGTCCTGCTGTATGGTGCAGAGGCTTGGGCGATGACAACAACCGATGAGTCGACGTTACGAGTTTTCGAGAGAAAAATTCTGCGAAAGATTTATGGTCCTTTGCGCAATGGCCACGGCGAATATCGCATTCGATGGAACGATGAGCTGTACGAGATATACGACGACATCGACATAGTTCAGCGAATTAAAAGACAGCGGCTACGCTGGCTAGGTCATGTTGTCCAGATGGATGAAAACACTCCAGCTCTGAAAGTATTCGACGCAGTACCCGGAGGGGGAAGCAGAGGAAGAGGAAGACCACCACTCTGTTGGAAGGACCAAGTGGAGAAGGACCTGACTTCGTTTGGAATATCCAATTGGCGCCACGTAGCGAAAAGAAGAAACGACTGGCGCGCTGTTGTTAACTCGGCTATAATCGCGTAAGCGGTGTCTACGCCAATTAAGAAGAAGAAGAAGAGGATACTTGGTCAAAGACCGGAAGTCGTGAGCTGCTTTAGCCATATGAATCGGTTTTGGCCACTCCCAAGTGAATGGCGATCAGAGAACTTTCCTCACTTGCGTGAACTTCTACACATGACCCCATCCTTCGGGCTGAATTACCTGCTAAACGAATTTAAAGTATATTGTATATATACATTCAGTATAGACAATATATTCTAGCAAAATTTATTTAATTCCACACACGACTGCTGCGTAGTGGATCGACCGCGCTACTCAGCTTTTATAGCGGTGGCTATTATACATATATGTACATATATTTTGTCTTTAATTAAAAAACAAAACACTTTTTTTCTTGTCATTGACTCCTCTCTTATTATTTATTAGGGGCATCTCAACAGGCAAAATATATTTGAAGGTAGATTGTAATCGTAGGTAGGTAGGAATAATAGGTAAATTTTGTATGTATGTTTACAGCTAATAATTTAATGAGAAAAGTTGCAATAGGTGTATATATTTTTTACTGAAACTAGTACCCTTAAATAGATCAATAACTATTCTGAAAAAATTATTGAAATCAGTAATCCTATAAAAAGATAATATACATAAGATATGTTTGTATACAAACTGCAGTAGTTTGAATAAATAATAATAGTCCTACACTTTTTTTATGCTCTTCAAATTTTTAAATGGTTCAAGAGCTTGAACCTGCTCGACGTCAGTTTGAAAACGAAATATCAATTATGCGCCTAACCTAGCAGTTTGAGCGGCAACCATGTCACATTTTTCAAATGACTTACAATTTTAAACTTTTGATACCTTTCGAATGGAATGTCCAAACTGAAAAATTCAAAAAGGTATATAATGGTATTTAAGCACACTTACATATCAAGTCATTTGTTTTGATAGGGATTGATTCCAAAGTATAAATAATAAAGCTTTTATAGCGATGGCATTTACATATATATTTTTAAAATGATAAAAATATTCCGTACATAACATTAGCCTTTCTTCGGTGCGAAATTGTGCAAAACCGATGGTTTCCTCATATACCCTATATATTATATGTGTCGGCGCACCCTAATAGTGTGTGGATGTTGGTATGCGTGTGTGAGTGTGTGTGAATACAGTTTAGGGGAATTTCCTTAGAAGACTAAGTTCCTCATTATTGCATCAGTCGCTGATTGTGCTGTGATTGGTTGTCTGCTTGTTGTCGCTTCAAGAAGTACCGTTTTAGCGGGGCGACAGCGTGACGTCGCTATCGTCGAGTGTGGTTCGGTGGTAAGCACAAAAAGAAGAAAATGACGTAGAGTCAGACGTGTTTTAGACTTGATATTGTGAAGTGTGAAACTTGATAGTGGTAAGTGTGAAACCGAAACTCGCTGCGCTACAACAATGTCTATCGAAGACAACTGTATTCCGACATCAGAAGTGGAATCTGCCCATCTGCCTCAAGCATTGGATGGACCATGGCGTACTATGATTGAGTTGCAGTACCTAAAGGATGCCTGAATCACAGGGACCAAATTTTTGAAATCACCTCTGGTTCTGGATCGGAATGTTCGTTAATGAAGGAAAAGCTAAGTATAAAATTTTCTGGTAAAAGATTCAATAAAATTGTTATGCTGAAAGGTATAGGCAGTAATGGAATATGTAGTACTGCACAAATATTAAGTAATGTAAAAATTAACGGTAATTGTATTGAAATTTTGTTTTATGTAATAGGCGATGATGATATGCAGAATGACATTGGCATTGTTCGTGAAATACTTAATCAGGGTTTTGATATTGTTATTTCATCAAATCAAGTTAAAATTTCAAGAACCAAAATGGTTAATTTATGTACTGGCAGTGAGCCAGCCGATATTAATACTGAGCTTGAGGGACAAGACAAAATAAACCTACATTCATTGTTAGCAATGTACTCAAATTCATTTATAACTGGTTTCCCAAGTACTAAAGTCAGAATTGGTGAAATGAAAACTAGATTTATTGATCCAACAAAAACTGTACAAAGAAGGCCATATCATTTAAGTCCATGTGAGCGAGATTTAGTTCGAAAAAAAATTAACGAATCACTAAAATGCAATATAATTAGGCCAAGCAGTTCATCTTATGCAAGCCTAATATTATTGGTAAAGAAAAATGGCTCAGACAGACTCTGTGTTGACTATAGAGAGCTAAATTCAAATACAGTCGCTGATAAATACCCTTTAACACTTATACAAGATCAAATAAATAGACTTGGAGGAGCTAATTACTTTACATGTCTAGATATGGCCAGTGGATATTATTAAATTCGCTTACATTCAGCGTCTATTGAGTACACGGCGTTTGTAACGCCAGATGGCCAATACGAATTTTTACCTAAGCCATTCGGGCTCAGAAACGCACCTTCGATTTTTCAACGATTAGTAATGCAGGCACTAGGGGATTTAGCAAATTCGTTTGTTATCGTCTATATGGACGATATTATGATAGTTGCCTCAACAAAATGCGAGGCGTTAGAAAGATTACAGCTTGTTCTACATGTTTCAACCGAGGCTGGGTTTTCATTCAACCTAACAAAGTGTTCTTTTCTGAAAACATCGGTACCATATTTGGGTTACAATGTAAGTGCTGATGAAATTCGTCCAAACCCACAGAAAATTTTAGCGTTGACAGCTCTTCCGCCTCCACAGTCAATCACTTCACTCAGACAATTTATTGAGTAAGCATCTTATTTCCGACAGTTTATTAAGGGATTTTCACAATTAATGAAATCGTTATACTTCTTAACTGCAGACAAAAATAAATTTATTTGGAAAACAGAACATGAGCAGATACGGAAAAAGGTCATTGCCATTCTTACTGAAAAAACAGTTCTTGTTATCTTTGACCCAATTTATCCAATCGAATTGCATACAGACGCAAGCTGTAGTGGTTACGGTGCAATTTTATTACATAGAATTAATAACAAACCTCAGGTAATATAATACTATAGCAAAACCACTTCACCCGGAGAATCAAGATGTCACTCGTATGAGTTGGAAACCTTAGCTGTTGTAAACTCCATTAAACATTTTCGATATTATTTGTTGGGCAGGAACTTTATTGTTTATACTGACTGCAACTCACTGAAAGCGTCGAAAAATAAACAAGAATTAACCCCCAGAGCACAGCGTTGGTGGGTTTATTTGCAGTCATTTACATTCGATATTCAGTATAGAGAAGGGAAAGGAATGGTACATGTTGACTTTTTATCGGGAAATCCTCCTTTAACAAAGTCTACTTCGGCCACAAAATTAGTCGATGAGAAAAATGTCAATTTAGCTGAAGTTTCCAACAACTGGCTTATTGCCGAACAGCGTCGAGATTCGGACATGGTCGAAGTTGTAAAAAAATTAAAAGAGTTTTCTCTGCCTGAAGATATTGCGAAAACCTATGAACTGAAGGCGGGAGTTCTTCATCGGAAAATAAAGAGAAATTGCAAAACCCGTTGTTTACCAGTGGTGCCACGAGCTTTCAGATGGTCTGATGTAAACCAAGTTCATGAGTCAATAATGCATTTAGGTTTTGATAAGACATTGGATAAAGCTTACGACTTTTACTAGTTTGACAATATGTCAAAATATGTTAAAAAATTTGTTGACAACTGCATCACTTGCAAAATGTCAAAATCCACCTCAGGGAGAATACAGGCTGAATTGCATCCAATACCAAAAGTCACTACTCCCTGGCACACTATCCACATCGATATAACAGGAAAATTAAGTGGCAAGAGTGACCAGAAGGAGTATGTTATTGTTCAGGTAGACGCTTTTACCAAATACGTCTATCTTAGTCATAGCCTTAAATTAGACAGTGAGAGTTGCATAAGAGCCGTTCAATCCGCTGTTTCATTGTTTGGAGTACCAAACCAAATAATAGCTGACCAGGGAAGGTGTTTTACAGGCGCAAAGTTCAGTCAATTCTGTTCAGATCAGAAAATAAACTTGCATTTGATAGCCACTGGTGAAAGTCGAGCTAATGGTCAAGTGGAGCGAACCATGAGCACGTTAAAAAATATGCTAACGGCGATTGAAACTGGAACTCAGTCTTGGCAGGATGTGTTAGGAGAGGTGCAGTTGGCAATCAATTGTACAACCAACCGCATTACGAAAGAAAGTCCTTTAGAAATGTTATTGAAAAAGGTGGAACACAAATAAGGATTGCTTCCGCCTGGTGACATAGAAAATTTTGTTGATCTGCCAAACGTGGAAGTGCAAGTCAGAAAGAATGTGTTAGCCACTGCATTTTGTGATGAAAGGCGGTTTGGTAAAGGTAAGGCAAAAGTAGTTGGACACAAAGTTGGGGATTTTGTGTTACTTGAAGGTGAAGAAAGACATCAGACCAAGTTAAGTCCGAAATTCAAGGGACTTGAAGTAGTAAAGGTTCTAGAAGGTGACAGGTACCTTTTTGGAATCCTTGACCAATGGGGTAAGTTGTGGATATGCACGCGAAGATTTGAGAAGGTTGCTAGAGGCGAAGTGCCCGTATGATGATGATGATGAGGATGTTGTTGAGGAAGGTGTTGAAGTTACTGAAGAAAATGAGAATGAAGATGTTGAGAATGTTGAAATCACTAAAGAGAGTGAAGTAAACGAATAAAAATGACAAAATATATGAATGGCTGGCCAAAGAAAATGGCAGAGTACTCATATCATAATGCAAGCACAAGTGCAAAACAGACTAATGGTTGTTTCGATCATGGCGTGTAGCGCATTTGATTGACAGTAATGTAGAAGTTGAAAAAGACACTGCTGAAAGAGACAGTAATAAAGAAAGAAAGTTCAAAGAGACAGTACAGTTGCCTTAAGGGCTTATAATGATGTTTGTAATAATAATGTGGGCACAAGTACAAAACAATTGTTGTGATCATGGTGTGTGGCGCATTGGATATTATAATGTAAAACATGTGTGGTTAATGATAATGTGAAAATGAGCTGTGTTAAAGAAAAAGATTTTGTATTAGTTAAGAAGGAAACAGAAATATGAAGGTGTAATTTATCAATGGAAATTATAAGATTAGATGAAAAATTGGAAGTTACATTTGAATAAACTTTTATAAGTTGATTGAATGGTAACGTAGCATTTTTAGAAAAATTGCACGAGGTCGTGTACTGGTAGGATGGCCATGTCGGCGCACCCTAATAGTGTGTGGATGTTGGTATGCGTGTGTGAGTGTATGTAAATACAGTTTAGGAAATTTCCTTAGTCCGCGATTACATGAAGCAACTTTTGTTGCTAATTCTCGGGCGATTCTCTTTTGCTGTCGCCCATTACCTTTACACGAGCAACTTGTGTTGCGCAACTCTGTTCGAGTTTTTTTCTCATTCTCTTTCACTTTAATTTAACCCATTGTCCACTCTTTACTTTAACCCATTGTCGTTTCTTTTTCCTTATAGGTATTTGGGCCACTCTATCATATATATAGTTAATAATATATTGCATCAGCCGCTGATTGTGCTGTGATTGGTTGTCTGCTTGTTGCCACTTCAAAAAGTACCGTTTTAGCGGGGCGACAGCGTGACGTCGCTATCGTCGAGTGTGGTTCGGTGGTAAGCACAAAAAGAAGAAAATGACGTAGAGTCGGACGTTTTTAGGACTTGATATTGTGAAGTGTGAAACTTGATAGTGGGAAGTGTGAAACCGAAACTCGCTGCGCTACAACAATGTCTATCGAAGACAACTGTATTCCGACATATGTACATATGTATGAAAGAAAGTCGTGTTTGTTACACCACTTATAACTCAAGAACGGCTGAATCAAATTAGCTTAAAATTTGTAGGGAGGTAGCTTAGAACCAGGGTACGGACATAGAATACTTCTTACCTCTTTGTGTTTAAATTTACCACAATTGATAAACAGAAAAACTGTATTTCAAATCATTAGCATTTGTTCAAAATTTATGTTTGTAAGAATTATTTGAATATTTCACTACTTAAAAAAAACCATAAAAAACTACATATCTATATACAATAGGGTGTCCGTTATTTTCCAAATTTATTTTCGAGTCTGCAGCGCCCTCAAAATTTTTAGTAAATACCCTAAAAAAAATTATGAAACCCATATGAGCTCTTAATATTGATAATAACCCGTGCCGCAACGACAATTTATTTCCCATTTAAATAACATAGGGTTTTCGTACTTTTTGCAATTAATTTTTTCTGTTGCGAAACCAATTGATACATTGCAAGTACAAGTGCAGGTATGTATATATTAAAGAAAGTCATGTTAGTTACACTATTTATAACTCATGAACGGCTGACACGATTTAGCTGAAAATTGGTGGAGAGGTAGCTTAGAACCAGGGGACGGACATAGGGTACTTTGTATCCTTTTATGTTCAAAGCCAGTTCTTTTCGACTTCTGAAAATATTTTGCTTCAAATTCGTATCCAGAAATAACGATCTTGAGATGAATAAAGCGATACATAATAATGCTTTACCTACTCTTGATCGAAGACATGTGTTATGTCATGTGCAATAGTTTATTTATCAGGTTAGGAATGCCAACGCAAAATTGTGAAATGAATGACTGCGTTGCTTAATGGTAAATCTGCTGAAGATTTCTTTGAGCAATTGTTGACAATCGGTGATGGTTGAGTAACTGTTGATAAATCGAGCGGATTGATTTAATTTCTGTAACTTTGTCTCATCGGAAGACGAACATATCAACAAACATCATTACTAGCTATGAATGTTGAGTTAGCGAGTAATTTCAGCGGCAAAGAATAAAGATGAAAAAGACCTAACCTACGAGATTATTCATCTCATTTGAGCTAACTAGGTTGATCTTGATACTAATATTTGAAAATGAAATAAAACATCGTCATAAGACTAAGTGAGTCTAAGATACCAAACATGATTTTAATTCTTTCGACCTTTTGTCGAGCAATTAATGTTGAAACCAACACTAGCGTACACTGAGCATGTCTTCCTTACATTTGTACTATTTTGCCACTACTTGTAAGAATTTTCCCGGGTATCTTTAGAAATTAAATGATAGCATTCGATGTACTATTGTTTAAAACCGGAAATTTGTGAAATTAGTCCACGAATTACCTAAACCCATATACCACCTGGCCCAGTTTTTCCAGGAGACTTTGTGCCTGAAATGTTGGTGATTGTGTGAATCATCTTCTTATAATTGAATGGAAACCTATTTGTGAGCATACTACCACCAGATTTTGAACCGTTTATGTTCATTTGAATATGTGATATTTTCATAAAATTAAGTGCCGAATTTCTCTTAAAAAAAATGGAATGTATCTAGAACTTTGTCCAAACCTCACGTCCATATTATAATGAGTTCCGATTCTCTGGTTGACGTTTTCCACAGTGGTGTAATAAATGTATGTAGAGCTCATTTGAGATGATATTTAATATAAACAAATAAGATACCAAAATATGATAAAATCCTTTCACCATTTCGTGGAACAATGTATACTTAACTATTTCTCAACTTTTTTAATATAACACCTTAAAGTGTCTCCTCGCCTTTGTTCCCTTCAATTTGTGTGACTACAATGTGCTCATCCGTCCCAAACTTAACCCTGCTTTGTTTAACATACAAATTTATTAACACTCGAATACCCTGGATGCCCAGAGCATACTTAAATTATGGAGGGAACACTTCTCCAGCCTGCTGAATGGCAGGGAACGCACAACGCCAGGAGAAGGCGAACCCGATTCCCCAATCGATGACGATGGAGCAGACGTTCCATTGCCCGACCATGAAGAAGTTCGAATAGCAATTGCCCGCCATGGTCGGACGAAAGCATGCCCAACGATTGAAATTTCAGTGTGCTATGCCCAATCCATAAAAAAGGAGACCCCACAATCTGCACCAACTACCGTGGGATTAGCCTCCTCAACATGGCATATAAGGTTCTATGAAGCGTACTGTGTGAAAGATTAAAGCCCACCGTCAACAAACTGATTGCACCTTATCAGTGTGGCTTCAGACCTGGAAAATCAACAACCGAACAGATATTCACCATGCGCCAAATCTTGGAAAAGACCCGTGAAATAAGAATCGACACACACCACCTCTTCGTCGATTTCAAAACTGCTTTCGACAGCACGAAAAGGAGCCGCCTTTATGCCGCGATGTCTGAATTTGGTATCCCCGCAAAACTAATACGGCTGTGTAAACTGACGTTGAGTAACACCAAAAGCTCCGTCAGGATCGGGAAGGACCTCTCCGAGCCGTTCGATACCAACCGAGGTTACAGACAAGACGACTCCCTATCGTGCGACTTTTTCAACCTGCTTCTGGAAAAAATAGTTCGAGCTGCAGAACTAAATAGAGAAGGTACCATCTTCTATAAGAGTGTACAGCTGCTGGCGTTTGCCGATGATATTGCTGGACAAGGAAGCACAGAAAATGGGTCTGGCAGTGAACGAGGGCAAAACGAAATATCTCCTGTCATCAAACAAACAGTCGTCGCCCTCGCGACTTGGCTCTCACGTCACTGTTGACAGTCATAACTTTGAAGTTGTAGATAATTTCGTCTATTTAGGAACCAGCATTAACACCACCAACATTGTCAGCCTGGAAATCCAACGCAGGATTGCTCTTGCCAACAGGTGCTACTTCGGACTGAGTAGGCAATTGAAAAGTAAAGTCCTCTCTCGACGAACAAAAGCTAAACTCTATAAGTCGCTCATAATTCCCGTCCTGCTGTATGGTGCAGAGGCTTGGGCGATGACAACAACCGATGAGTCGACGTTACGAGTTTTCGAGAGAAAAATTCTGCGAAAGATTTATGGTCCTTTGCGCGTTGGCCACGGCGAATATCGCATTCGATGGAACGATGAGCTGTACGAGATATACGACGACATCGACATAGTTCAGCGAATTAAAAGACAGCGGCTACGCTGGCTAGGTCATGTTGTCCAGATGGATGAAAACACTCCAGCTCTGAAAGTATTCGACGCAGTACCCGGAGGGGGAAGCAGAGGAAGAGGAAGACCTACACTCCGTTGGAAGGACCAAGTGGAGAAGGACCTGACTTCGCTTGGAATATCCAATTGGCGCCACGTAGCGAAAAGAAGAAACGACTGGCGCGCTGTTGTTAACTCGGCTATATTCCTTACTTAATTTAAGATTAACCAGTGCCTGAAGATATTTCCTTTGCATCCAAATTGCGAGAGCATCAATTATTTAGTAAGAATAAAGCTTCCTTTCTTTTTTAATATAAAAATTTTCTGAAACTTGAACATATTTTCCGCTTTCACATAGGTATGTATGTACGTATATTTGTACTGATATTTAGCAACAGAAAATATTTTCTGAATGATAGTTTATTTACCTGCGATATGTATTAATAACTTACCTAAAGGGATTACTGCTGGTAACGATGCAGCACACAAAAAGTTGCATAAATAGTAGATTAGGAGTATGTGTGAAACAGATAGCTTACGGCGGCTAAGTAAAGACTCATATCCTACGAAACTACGCAGATTAAAACATACGTAATTATTGAGTTTGGTGTTTGAATTTAGCCTAATCTGTTTTAAGCTGATCGTTTCCATGTTGTCTTTCATTATGAGGTTTGGCGTAGTAATAAAAACCACGTGACATTTCGTAAATTCTTGCAGAAATACCATGATGATCGACAGCAATAAAATAATGATCCTAAAAGTAAACATTTTCCAAATTACATACTCAAAGCGTTTAAGATACGATATACTTATTAAAATGGCAGCGGTAAAAAAGGCAACATCAAAAATCTGAACGTCCTGTGTAATGATGCCTCGACTTATTTACTAAAATGAAAAGAATGACAATAAAAACTTATTCATATAACAATCGGACATTTTACCAAAAAACTAAATAAGGAATGTCATAAAGGGTGATCCATTTAGAATTCCCTACTTTTTTAAAAGAAAAGACAGAGAAGCTTCAAATTACATTGGGAATGTTTATTATCATTCGAAGGAACATCCTTTGTCATTGATTTTTTGAAGTCTATCTATTTCAAATGTTGGCCGCGGCTACGTCTCAGATTGTCCATCCATTGAGTCGAAAGGTCTAAATCGAACTATCACCTCAGGAAAAAGTCTAACGCTGTAATACCACAAGATCTTAGTGACCAATTTAAATGGCTCAAAACGTGAAAGTCTCTCAATAAATCCATTGGTTCATGTGATGTGTGGGAAGTGGCGCCATCTTGTTGAAACAAAATTTCACCTAGATCACGAGCTCAATTCCAAACACCAAATAGTCGGTTATCATGCTGCGATAACGGTTACGTTCTCGCCGACATCATATTTGAAGAAATATGGACCGATGATGCCACCGACACACAAATCAGACCAAATAGTTGTTTTTACTGAATGAAATGACAGCTCTTGAACCTCCTCAAGTTGCTCTTCGTCCTTGGGCCTAATCTTCTTCTTAATTGGCGTAGACACCGCTTACGCGATTATAGCCGAGTTAACAACAGCGCGCCAGTCGTTTTTCCTTTTCGCTACGTGGCGCCAATTAGATATTCCAAGCGTAGCCAGGTCCTTCTCCACTTGGTCCTTCCAACGGAGTGGAGGTCTTCCTCTTCCTCTGCTTCCCCCGGCGGGTACAGCGTCGAATACTTTCAGAGCTGGAGTGTTTTCGTCCATTCGGACAACATGACCTAACCAGCGTAGCCGCTGTCTTTTATTTCGCTGAACTATGTCAATATCGTCGTATATCTCGTACGGCTCATCGTTCCATCGAATACGATATTCGCCGTGGCCAACGCGCAAAGGACCATAAATCTTTCGCAGAACTTTTCTCTCGAAAACTCGCAACGTCGACTCATCAGTTGTTGACATCGTCCAAGCCTCTGCACCATATAGCAGGACGGGAATTATGAGCGACTTATAGAGTTTGACTTTTGTTCGTCGAGAGAGGACTTTACTTTTCAATTGCCTACTCAGTCCGAAGTAGCACCTGTTGGCAAGAGCAATCCTGCGTTGGATTTCAGGCTGACATTGTTGGTGGTGTTAATGCTGGTTCCTAAATAGACGAAATTATCTACAACTTCAAAGTTATGACTGTCAACAGTGACGTGAGACCCAAGTCGCGAGTTCGACGACTGTTTGTGTGATGACAGGAGATATTTCGTTTTGCCCTCGTTCACTGCCAGACCCATTTTCTGTGCTTCCTTGTCCAGCCTAGAGAAAGCAGAACTAACGGCGCGGGTGTTGAGGCCGATGATATCAATATCGTCGGCATACGCCAACAGCTGTACACTCTTATAGAAGATGGTATCTTCTCTGTTTAGTTCTGCAGCTCGAACTATTTTCTCCAGCAGCAGGTTGAAGAAGTCGCACGATAGGGAGTCGCCTTGTCTGAAACCTCGTTTGGTATCGAACGGCTCGGAGAGGTCCTTCCCGATCCTGACGGAGCTTTTCGTGTTGTTCAACGTCAGTTTACACAGCCGTATTAGTTTTGCGGGGATACCAAATTCAGACATCGCGGCATAAAGGCAGCTCCTTTTCGTGCTGTCGAAAGCAGCTTTGAAATCGACGAAGAGGTGGTGTGTGTCGATTCTTCTTTCACGGGTCTTTTCCAAGATTTGGCGCATGATGAATATCTAGTCGGTGGTTGATTTGCCAGGTCTAAAGCCACACTGATAAGGTCCAATCAGTTTGTTGACGGTGGGCTTTAATATTTCACACAATACGCTCGATAGAACCTTATATGCGATGTTGAGGAGGCTAATCCCACGGTAGTTGGCGCAGATTGTGTTGTCTCCTTTTTTATGGATTGGGCATAGCACACTTAAATTCCAATCGTTTTACAAAGCAGCTGATGCATGCTCCTTATCAGTTCTTCGCCGCCGTGCTAGAATAGCTCGGCCGGCAATCCATCGGCCCCCGCCGCTTTGTTGTTCTTCAGGCGGGTAATTGCTATTCGAACTTCTTCATGGTCGGGCAATGGGACGTCTGCTCCATCGATTGGGGAATCGGGTTCGCCTTCTCCTGGCGTTGCCCATTCTCTGCCATTCAGCAGGCTGGAAAAGTGTTTCCTCCAGAATTTAAGTATGCTCTGGGCATCGTTCACTAGATCAGCTTTGGGGGTTCTACAAGAGTATGCTCCGGTCGTGAAACCTTCTGTAAGCCGCCGCATTTTTTCGTAGAATTTTCGAGCATTACCCCTGTCGGCCAGCTTATCAAGCTCTTCATACTCACGCATTTCGGCCTCTTTCTTTTTCTGTCTGCAGATGCGTCTCGCTTCCCTCTTCAAATCTCGGTATCTATCCCATCCCGCACGAATTGTGGTCGATCGTAACGTTGCGAGGTAGGCAGCCTGTTTTCTCTCCGCTGCGGCGCGGCTCTCCTCGTCGTACCAGTTGTTCTTTTGCACTTTCCGAAAGCCAAGGGTTTCGGATGCAGCTGTACGTAAGGAGTTTGAAATGCCGTCCCACAGTTCCCTTATACCGAGTTGTTGATGAGTGCTCTCAGAGAGCAGGAGTGCAAGCTGAGTAGAAAATCGTTCGGTAGTCTGTTGTGATTGCAGCTTTTCGACGTCGAACCTTCCTTGTGTTTGTTGGCGCGCGTTTTTTGCTGCACAGAGGCGGGTGCGAATCTTGGTTGCAACAAGATAGTGGTCCGAGTCGATGTTAGGACCTCGGAGCGCACGCACATCTAAAACACTAGAGACGTGTCTTCCGTCTATCACAACATGATCGATCTGGTTGGTAGTTTTTCGATCCGGAGACATCCAGGGACTTGATGAATTTTTTTGTGCTGGAATCTACTACTACAGATAACCATATTTCGGGCCCCGGCGAAGTCGATCAGCCTCAACCCATTTGGGGATGTTTCCCCGTGGAGGCTGAATTTACCGACCGTAGTGCCAAAGATACCTTCTTTGCCCACCTTGGCGTTAAAGTCGCCAAGCACGATCTTGACACCGTGGCGGGGGCATCTCTCATAAGTGCGTTCCAAGCACTCATAAAAGGCATCTTTGGTCACATCGTCCTTCTCTTCCGTCGGGGCGTGGGCGCAGATCAGCGATATGTTGAAGAACCTCGCTTTGATGCGGATTGTGGCTAGACGTTCATTCACCGGAGTGAATGACAGTACTCGGCGACGGAATCTCTCTCCCACCACGAATCCCAAACCAAACTTGCGCTCCTTTATATGGCCACTGTAGTAAATGTCATATGGACCTACTCGTCTCTGTCCTTGTCCCGTCCATCGCATTTCTTGGACGGCGGTGATGTCAGCCTTTATTTTCACGAGGACATCAACCAGCTGGGCAGCAGCGCCTTCCCAATTAAGGGACCGGACATTCCAGGTGCATGCCCTCAATTCGTAGTCCTTATTTCGTTTGCCATGGTCGTCATCAAAAGAGGGGTTTCTCATCCGAGGCTGTTTGTCGTTTTTCATTGGTACTGTTGTTTACGTGGCGGGTCCCAAACCCAGCGCACAACCCTATGCAGAGGATGTTTCGCCTTCTCACTTTAGCTCACCTTCGAACGGATGTTCTTAGGCTACCCAGAGAGGATACTTGGTCAAAGACCGGAAGTCGTGAGCTGTTGGGTCATATGTAAATGAATCGTTTCTGGCCACTCCCAAGTGAATGGCGATCAGAGAACTTTCCTCACTTGCGTGAATTTCTACACATGACTCCATCCTCCAATCACTAAGAAAAATTTGGCTCGAAAACGTCGGATCCTTTTGGAACTTTTCAAGAGCCCATAGAGCGAAGCGATGTCGCTTGGAAGGTAGAGTGGCTTCAGTTCTTGCACACGCTATATGCTCTCAATTTAAAATCTCGACGTAAAATGCACAAAGTCATTCCAAACGTCAGTCGGAGTTGCTGCGAACGGCACCGAATCCACTCTCCACGGTCTCCACTCTCAGCTACGGCTGGATGTGGTCTATTCGGTCGAATATTATGCAATAATGAATTCTCGGTCTCAAGTTGGGTGAACTTGTTGCGAATAGTACGCTCAGTAGGCCAATTATGTTGACGTGTACGTGTCTTTATCTTCCTCTTCTACTAGTATAACATAGCTATGTACGGACTCTAATAGATATTTTCGATAAATACTAGATATAGAATTACTGCCGGTTTCCAAACGTTGAAGGCGTTACGGGCATGCTGCTTGGATTCAAATTGCTTGCCACACTTCCACTTGCCGCAATTTCTTGTCGTCAGTGAGCTCTTTTGGAACCATGAAGTCGCAAGTCTCCCAGCACGGACTTTATCAGCGACCTCTTCCCGGCCCTCCAAAAAGATCTGTCGAAGATTTACCGAGTTTCATACATAATTTAATCACGTACCTTCGCTTTAACGAACGCTTCATTTTCGGCATGCACCACTCACAGAAACACCTCGGTTGTCCTGATGCTCCAGGTGCTCGCAGACAGCTGACCAACCACTTGTTCGTTAGCTAGGAACGCCCTCTTCCGAATTCAGTCGGTGCGCGCAAGTTACATTCCCATACATATATAGTAAACACTTAATATTGTACTAACATAAAATTCCACATTAGTCTTAGTTGTGGAATAAGAGAGTGAGCGTATTTCGGGTATGCTAACGCCAATTCAACTAAAAACAGATATATATATACACATATATATATATCGGGTGATTTTTTAAGAGCTTGATAACTTTTTTTTAAAAAAAAACGCATAAAATTTGCAAAATCTCATCGGTTCTTTATTTGAAACGTTAGATTGGTTCATGACATTTACTTTTTGAAGATAATTTCATTTAAATGTTGACCGCGGCTGCGTCTTAGGTGGTCCATTCGGAAAGTCCAATTTTGGGCAACTTTTTCGAGCATTTCGGCCGGAATAGCCCGAATTTCTTCGGAAATGTTGTCTTCCAAAGCTGGAATAGTTGCTGGCTTATTTCTGTAGACTTTAGACTTGACGTAGCCCCACAAAAAATAGTCTAAAGGCGTTAAATCGCATGATCTTGGTGGCCAACTGCCCATGCATCCCGAAAAATGCACTGTTTGGTGTGGTTTGTACGCTGGTGGAATCATTGGACCGTATTTTTTAAAAGATGCTGTTGGACGCAACGTTACGGTGAATGGCGATCGCTATCGTTCGATGCTAACAAACTTTTTGTTGCCAAAAATGGAAGAACTGAACTTGGTTGACATGTGGTTTCAACAAGATGGCGCTACATGCCACACAGCTCGCGATTCTATGGCCATTTTGAGGGAAAACTTCGGAGAACAATTCATCTCAAGAAATGGACCCGTAAGTTGGCCACCAAGATCAGGCGATTTAACGCCTTTAGACTATTTTTTGTGGGGCTACGTCAAGTCTAAAGTCTACAGAAATAAGCCAGCAACTATTCCAGCTTTGGAAGACAACATTTCCGAAGAAATTCGGGCTATTCCGGCCGAAATGCTCGAAAAAGTTGCCCAAAATTGGACTTTCCGAATGGACCACCTAAGACGCAGCCGCGGTCAACATTTAAATGAAATTATCTTCAAAAAGTAAATGTCATGAACCAATCTAACGTTTCAAATAAAGAACCGATGAGATTTTGCAAATTTTATGCATTTTTTTTTAAAAAAAAGTTATCAAGCTCTTAAAAAATCACCCGATATATACATAAATATATATAAGTAAACAAGCTAATATGGAACGATAAAACAGTCAATCCAAATATTAGAAGCGAACTAACAAAGAATGTTAGTACAGTTAGCATTAGGATAAGTAGTAAGTAAACTAATTAGAAGGCCGAAGCCTTTTTTTATTCATAAGCTATAACTGGCGCAGTCGGGTAAACTCAAAGGAGCAAAGAAATCGAACAAACGCATTGCCGAAAATAAATAAAAAGTTTAATTGAAAAAATAATCGATGGTTTTATGCCGAAAAGAAAAAAACGAATCAATATTAATATTACAAAAAGTTAAACGATGCATAAAGCAGTGAAATTAGTAAGATATATAGAACAAACAAAAGTGCAAAAAGTTTAAAATAAATACTAAAATATACAGTTTACGAAAAAAGAAAAGTACGAAAATAGTGCAAAATTCTATAAAAAACGAAATAAAAGTGCAAAAGATTTAAAATAAATACTAAATATACATTTTACAAAAAAAGAAAATGTGGAAATAGTACAAAATTCTATAAAAAACGAAACAAAAGTGCAAAAAGTTTAAAATAAATACTTAAATATACATTTTACAAAAAAAGAAAAGTGCGAAAATAGCACACAATTCTATCAAAAACGAAACAAGTGCAAAAAGTTTAAAATAAATACTAAAATATTCATTTTACAAAAAAAAAGGAATGCGCGAAAATGGTACAAAAATCTATAACAAACGAAAGCTACAGTGAAAAATCAAAAAGAAATTTTTTGGTGAAAATCGAACTCAAATTTCCTAAAAAGCTACAGTGAAAATAATCAGAAAATTTGTTGGTGAAAATCACACCCAAAATTATAAAAAATCTAATGAAAAATGTTAACTGAAAATAAAGCGTTAAACAAAAAGCATTAAAATCTTGAAGAAAGAGAGAAGCGAAATAAGTGCTAAACATTTACAAAAAGTTTCAAGTCGTGCTAAAAAGTGCTAGTGTCACGTATCACAAAAAAGTACAGTATCGACAAAGCTAAAATTTACAGCTTGCAACAGTAACAACGGAAATTGCGGTATATACATATATATATATGTATATAAAGCACAGTTCGCATTCACATTCACACAAAAAAAAAACAGTAAAATAATACTGTTTAATATATAACAAAATAGTAAAAAGGTACAGTATCGACAAAGCTAAAATTGACAGCTTGCAACACGCGTTAAAACAGTAACAACGGAAATTGCGGTATATACATATGTACATTCATATATACATTAGGGTGATTCAAAAAAATTTTTTTTTTTTTTTCAACCTTGTTAATTAGGTTTTTTAGGAAATTGAATGCTCTAAAATATGGTCTTTCATGATTTTTTCGTAAACCCAACCGTTTAAAAGATATTAACGGTTGAAATTTGACTATTTTTGGAAAAATTCTTTATTTCTTATTAATTTTATAACTCAATGAAAAAAAAAATTATTATGAATGATAAAACACATAGTTTTGTAGGAAATTTACTGCTCTATAAAAATGGTCTACTATGATTTTTCGATTAAGTTAAGCGTTTACGAGATATTCATCGTCAAACATCAATGCATATTAAGGTGGATCAAAAAAAAATTTTTTTTTCGTTTGATACTCTGAAAAATAGGTTCCTAGACACCTCTAAGAATACCTCTCCAAAAATCTATTCATAATAATTTTTTTTTATTGAGTTATAAAATTAATAAGAAATAAAAAATTTTCTCAAAAATAATCAAACTTTAACTGTTAATATCTTTTAAACGGTTGGGTTTACGAAAAAATCATAAGAGACCATATTTTAGAGCATTCAATTTCCTACAAAACCTAATTAACAAGATATTTTTTCAAGTAGTTGGAAGCGAGATATAAAATTTTCTATCTGATAATAAGAAAAAATAGAAAACCGTTAGGCGGAGGACCTTCCCGTTACAATTAAAAACTCATATTTGGAGAGGCTTTCTTAGAGGTGTCTAGGAACCTATTTTTGCGAGTACCAATTGAAAAAAAAAAAAATTTTTTGAATCATCGACATATATACGTATATATATGTATGTATAAAGCACAGTTTCAAAAAAAGCAACTACATTTTTAAAACCGTTTTGTGAAACGCCACAAAAAAAAACAAACAGCAAGTTAAACACAAATACTTTTGCGGAACCAACAAAACCAATTCACAGTTAAAAAAAATCACATGGTAACAAAATTAAAGCCAAGTTTCAGCATAAAGTAGTAAAGCGTGTTACCTA
>NW_026089624.1:2176700-2191084 GCF_024586455.1 Bactrocera neohumeralis
TTTATTTCTTATTAATTTTATAACTCAATGAAAAAAAATTATTAAGAATAGATTTTTGGAGAGGCTTTCTTAGAGGTGTCTAGGAACCTATTTTTCAAAGTACCAAACGAAAAAAATTTTTTTTTTTTGATCCACCCTAATATGCATTGATGTTTGACGATGAATATCTCGTAAACGGTTAACTAAATCGAAATATCATAATGTGTATAACTAAACACATAACTATGTGTTTCATCAATCATAATAATTTTTTAAACTAAAAACAAGATATTTTTTCAAGTAGTTGGAAGCGAGATATAAATTTTTCTATCTGATAATAAGAAAAAATAGAAAACCGTTAGGCGGAGGACCTTCCCTTTACAATTAAAAACTCATATTTGGAGAGGCTTTTTTAGAGGTGTCTAGGAACCTATTTTTGCGAGTACCAATTGAAAAAAAAAAAAATTTTTTTTTGAATCACCCTAATGTACATATATATATAAAATATATATATACATAAATATATATAAGTAAATAAGCTAATATGGAACGATAAAACAGTTAATCCAAATATTAGAAGCGAACTAACAAAGAATGTTAGTACAGTTAGCATTAGAATAAGTAGTAAGTAAACTAATTAGAAATGTAAAGTTAGTCAGTCTTAAGATAGGCGGTTGTGGAAAAAAGGCTAAAGCTCTTTTTTTTGTTCCTAAACTATAACTCGCACGCTCCTAAATGCAGCCGCGACGGAAGAAAATCAGTCCTATTACTTTGTGGACAAACCCTGTAGCATTCCGATTCTGTGAATTGCGATAGCAGCTCCATCCAGTGAATTGTGATAGCCGTTCGATTCCTTTAATTGCGATTGTGAAAATTGCCATTTTTTAACCGTACAGTTTAATAGAGTTAGTTATGATCGCAAAAGCAGAAAATTAGCTAGTATAGTAAATACGTACTATATACGATTTTTCGTCATAACAGCTTTAACTTTTAAGTGTTACGTTCTTATGATTTTTAGTAATGGAAGGAAATTTATCAAAGAAAATAAGTGAAGTATGGCAGATGTTTGAAGTGGTACATGAAATAAATACAAAATGTAAAGTTTTTAATTCGAAACTTTAATGCAAAATATCGTTAACAAATTTAAGGAAACATATTCCAAATAGGCATCCTAGAGTGGAACTAACAACCCAATATTTCTACGGTCGTTTTAACGATAAAAAGGGCAATATGCCAATATTTATATCCTGAACAAGGTATATTCAGTTTGTCACGAAGTTTGGAACACCCAGAAGGAAGCGTCGGAGACCCTATAAAGTATATATATAAATGATCAGTATGTTGAGCTGAGTCGATTTAGCCATGTCCGTCTGTCTGTCTGTCCGTCCGTCCGTCTGTTCGTATATATGAACTAGTCACTCAGTTTTTAAGATATCGTTTTGAAATTTCGCAAACATCATTTTCTCTTTACGAAGTTGCTCATTTGTCGGAACTGCAGATATCGGATAACTATAACATATAGCTGTCATACAAACTGAACGATCGGAATCAAGTTCTTGAATAGAAAGCTTTCACATTTGACAATGTATCTTCCCAAAAGTTGACACAGGTTATTTTTTAGGGCAACAATGTAATCTCCGAAGAAATTGTTCAGATCGGTTAATTATAGCATATAGCTGCCATACAAACTGAACGATGGGAATCAAGTTCTTGTATGGAAAACTTTCACATTTGACAAGATATATTCACGAAATTTGGTATATGTTATTTTCTAAGGCAACAATGTAATCTTCGAAGAAATTGTTCTGATCGGTTAACTATAGCATATAGCTGCCATACAAACTGAACGATGGGAATCAAGTTCTTGTATGGACAACTTTCACATTTGACAAGATATATTAACGAAATTTGGTTTATGTTATTTTCTAAGGCAACAATGTAATCTCCGAAGAAATTGTTCAGATCGGTTAATTATAGCATATAGCTGCTATACAAACTGAACGATCGGAAAAAAGTTCTTGTATGGAAAACTTTTGCATTTGACAAGATATATTCACGAAATTTGGTGTAGATTATTTTCTAAGGCAACAATGTAATGTCCGAAGAAGTTGTTCAGATCGGCTAACTATAGCATATAGCTGTCATGCAAACCGAACGATCGGATTCAAGGGCTTGTATGGAAAACTTCCGCATTTTACGTGGTATCTTCACGAAATTTGGTACGGATTATTTTCTAAGGTAATAATGTAATATACGAAGAAATTGTTCAGATCGGTTAACTATAGCATATAACTGTCGTAAACATCGAGCGATCGGAATCAAGGGCTTGTAAATTAACTTCCCTTGCGTGGGAAGTATTCAAAAAATGTATTCCGTTCCGCTACGCGCGGTAGAAATAAAACACAAGTGTTGGTTTGAGTGCGATAATATATGGTGCGCTTCGATCATCAAGATGATCTATCAATACGCCTGCCGATTATACACTGACTTTATTAGTAAAAGCACTTATATTTATATTCTTACAATTCTATGCTTATTACTAAAGATGCTTTGGCATTACAATAAGTGATGAAATGCCAGAGCATTGAATTTCCAAATATTCCACTATCAAAACAAATAATGGAATATTGAATTATGCTTGCTTATCAAAACAAGTGATGTATTGATTTCTTATTAATTAAAGTATTCTGCTGACCAAGCAGTAATACTGTAAGAAGATACAATTTGTTTATATTTATCATTAGATCTCTGTGTGGCCGCTGCCGTTAACTTGTATGGAAAACTTTCGTTTTGACGTGGTATCTTCCTGAAATTTGACATGGATTACTGCTTAATCTCCGAAAAAATTGTTCAGATCGGATTACTATAGCATATAGCTTCCATATAAACTGAACACATAGTTACTAAAAGAAATGCACCTATGAAGGGGCGTTATCGTGGTGCAAAAGCAAATTTTTGTTCTTCCACAAATCCGGGCGTTTCTGGAGGATTGCTTCGCGCAAATTGCGCATAACTTGCCAATCGATATGTTTTGGTTCTCAGCAACTTCTCTAACGGTGATTCGACGATTGGCTAATACCATTTTCTCCACTTCGTTAATTTTTTCGTCTGTTGTTGAAGTGCTCGGGCGTCCGGCACGCTCTTCGTCGTTCACATCTTCTCGGCCTTCTGAGAACATTTTGTACCACCGATAAACGTTGTTTTGGTCCAAGGTAGCTTCTCCGTATGCCACAGTCAACATTCGGAATGCATCCGCGCTCTTAATTTCGTGTTTCACACAAAATTTGATACAGGTTCTTTGATCCATTTTCTTGAATAGGTAAAAATCGAAGACGATCCAAAACACGTGCAAGCAAAGCAGCTGTCAACAATTAAATGAACATTCAAAATGGCCGAGCTTGTCGGCATAAGTGAGAGACATGAGTACCAACATAACGCCACAAAAAATTAGAAATTAGAAAATACGTAACCCGCGAAAATTCAAAATTCGCGATACTTTTTGAACACACCTCGTATTAGCTTCAATGCAGCCGAAGTTTGCCGACGTTTTTTCTTGTTTTAAATAAAAATTTTTAATACATGCCTTAGTTAAATAAGTTTCAAAGTTTTAAGAAGTAATCTGAAGTTACAACTGCTTACGGAATTCTTGGTTAAAAGCGAAGCTTATGTGATGAATTAAAAAATTTAATATAGAGTACAAATGCTTTCATTGTGCTTTAAAGTGCTTTAAAATTGTCACTGAAATCTCAGATATTGAAAAGTCGCAATATCGCTCATCACTATTAGATATTAAAATGAAACTAAATCAGATCGTAAATTGTAGCTCATATGATAAAAAACAGAAACTGATCGATTAGCAATTCGTCGTAACAACGAATAATTTGGTCACAATCACCAGTTTTATACCCTTCATACCCGTCATATTGAACATAATCTACAATATTTTTCACCTTACGGTTATCCTACCTTTTCAGGCAACTTGAAATTTTCATCCATGTTATACCTTTACAATCTCTAGCATAAGAACTTATGTATATTATACAGTTCAACAATTCATTTGATTGGTTTTGAACAAGGGGTTTCATTACTACACTAGCAGCCCACCCCGGCTTCACCAGGGGATTCAACAATCATTTCAAAAGTTATAATTTTGTACATACTCTCCTTCACATACTTTCTCGTTTTTGAGTGGTGTCATTAAAAATGAGTAAAATGAAGAAAATTCGAACATGAAAGTATATTTTTTTGTATTATTATTCTTTTATTTCATTTTTGTAAAAAGGTCTTTACAATTTATTTTCGTTTCTCTACACCTGAAAAATAATTTACTGCATGTCATTCGACCCGCGATAGACCAAAATACTGTTAGCCATGAGTAATCCATTCCTTTCTTAGGTCGGCCCCTACTAATTCGAAAATTTGGCCTTAAATCTTGTTTCTAGTTAGAACGAAAGACATTTTCTCCGGAAATTGAACCCGTTTAAATGGGATTGGCAGATCACTTGGGATCATCGGAATCCTCGGTATATGAGCTAGTTGATTAGCTGCTGGACCGGTGATAAAGGTTGCTTCAGTTAAATTGTTCTTCAATTCCTCAAGCCTCGTCCCGTTGCACTTGCAAGGAGAGCTTAAATTCCTCAAAAGCATAATTGAAATTCAAATTTTTAAAGTCAATTCATGTGGTGCCAGTCCAGAAGGGTTGAAAGAATTCAAAAATTCCTGGGGATAATAGACCGCGTCTTCGATGTTAGCAACGGTGTCAATCGATTTCTAATTTTTTTACTTCTTAGGGAATAATTATATCGTTTATTTCGGTGACACTATCATTCCTGGGTGACAATATTGCCCTAGAAAACAACCAATGAAATTTCATTTCGTGCAAGTTCTTGATGTCAGGGTATTCTGCATCTATAAAAATTTTTAAAGTATGGACTATTGGGCCTAGAGACTCATTCAGAATAATATTACAATTACTGCTTAAATTTTGAGTGGGAAAAATTCCTTCCCCAAGTTTAAGCAGTTGCTGTGGAAAATCACCATCAGTGATTCCATGATGATGAACTCTCATATTCGTCCGTAATTGTATATTTTCAATCGATGTCCACAGGGGTAACGGTATTAAGCATGTTTTTATGATATCTGCTCGCGTACCTCTTCTACAGGAAGACTCTGTCGGAAATCTCCAGCAAATAAAAAGGTTATCCCGCCCATGAGAAAAAAGGAGTTTCTAAGGTCTATGACGTATAATACATAACAAAATACCAAATTTTATTGTAATTGGTGACGGTTTGTCTGTCCGTCGGTGCAAGCTGTAATCTTGAGATATCTTGATGAAACTTGGTATACGGGTTTCTACAAAACATATTACGAGTTTGTAGATAGGCGTGATAGGACTACTGCTACGCTCACAGATCGATATTAATCGAAAACCTATAAAGTGACATACCTAAATAGTACATTAAAGTATAGAACTGTGATTTGGTACAAGGGATCGCAGTAGCAAGGGGCACCTGTGGGAAAAATTGTGTAAAAGTGGGCGTAGCTCCGCCCTCTAACAAGCTTAATGTACATATCTCTTAAACTACTGAAGCAATAACAACCAAATTGGCCTAGTGCAAATACTGTAAAAACCCCTACCAGCAGTGTGAAAATGTATAAAATCGGAAGATAACCCCGATGCATAAAAGTGCAATAAATTAGTAACTAATTATGCTAGAGACCTAAAAATTTACCTCCGAGATGTTATGGGATGGATTTATTTGAGCCGTTGTGAAAATTTGACAATGTGCATGGCACTGCCCACTTTTTGGTGGAATGACATATCCCGGGACCCCATTGAACGATTCAGACTTAATTTGGTACGTAACATTTCTCCCATATTCTTATATCACAGTGTGAAAATGGAAGAAATCGGTAGTATAATACAAAAAACGACCAAATATTTTAAAATATATACTTAGTATTCACCCGCTTTTATCCATTTTAGGCACAGTACAAAGCTGAATTGCGAACACTTTGATATGAGGTAATATAATGGTTTAACCCGATTTTACCCTTTTTTGGTCCAAAGGTATAATATTATCAGGAAAACCTTTTTCTCTAAACTTCAATAATACAAGGTGCGTTCCAAAGTAAACGGAACTTAAAAAAAAAAAACAGAACAAATGGCTTTTTCGGCAAAATCAATTTATTTTTATTCAAAATAGTTTTCTTCAGCTTCAAAACAGCTTTTTGCATGGTTCAAAAGCATGTCGAACGACTGTTTTAGCTCGTTGGCCGGTATGGCCGCCAGTATGTCGGTGCAAGCCTTTTGAATGGCTTTACTTCACTGACTCTTGGAAATTTTTGTTTCAGGTACAAAACCCCTCTTCCGTTTCTGCCAATTGCCTTAACAAAATTCTTAATTAAGCCCAATATAATAAGCAAAGGAGTTAGTAATACTTTTTTGGGATCAACTAGAGGTTCACTGGTAAAGTTTTTTTTATCCCGGAGTGAGTGCCTGGCGTACTGGCCACTGCTGTACGTAATGACAGTCTCTCACACGGCTGTCCCATTCGCAAAGGAAACAACAATATTTCGTATATCCTAGATGCATAGTTGCATAGAAGGGCTATTACTTTTAGGTCACCACATATTGCCCAACCATACTTATGATAACGATGTGCTCTAAAAGAACCTTCATATTCTCATATGTGTAAGGTCAACCGCATAATTGCATCCCTGCAACACAAAAGAACGAGCGCACCAAGAACCCGAGAAAAGTAGTCGGAGTAGATACGTCGTCGCGTCAACATCGTTCGTGAATAATCATTTAGTTTTCATTTTATTTTAACTTTCAAAACGAGTATATTTATTATAATTGAACTATGTAATTATAAATAATATTGTACGAGATACAATCTTTAAATAATAAATCAGAATCCTGACAAAACCCTAAAGATCTAGCATCTTTTATATGATTCCTTCATATCAACCGCATGAGCTAAGGGCACAGAAGGATATTTGTTACCGTTATGAACCAATACCGCCTTTAAACTAAGTTAAAAGGAATTAATGAATAGACTCCAATCACGTGGATCAGTATACTAGATCCCCTTCTTGAAGAAAACAATTTGTGAGGTCTTTCTGTTTTTTCTGTAATAACTTATATTTACATCACTTTGGAGAAGGTTCCAATCTTTTAGTCCGGATGCTAAAAGTTCGGACTGCGATTTTGAAGGCGAACTAACTAAGCCATTGAGTTCACCCTGTGAAATGAAATGCGACACTGTTGAACATCCTGGTAAATCAAGTAAAGGATTGGTTGTAATTTCCTTTGCGATTTCTGTAACATCACTTGAAGAGCTAGTCGATTCTTGTTTTTCATCGAGACTCCAAGTTTCTGGTACTTTGGGATTAAGAAGTTGTTCACTGATGGTAAATTACAGTACTTAACACATCCTTCAATAAAACAATTGCGGGAATTCCCGCGCTATTTGAATAGAGCTTTTCAACCTTCAAAAATGGTTCACTTCTTATCACTGCACATTTTTAGTGTTGGTAAAGTTGTGAACTACCATCCCTGACAGGCCAACCGCAATTCAAACAAATTTAATTTGGGGAATCCCCATTCAAAGTTAACGTGCCAGTCATTTGTTGTTTGTTGAGGGGAAGTTTCAATAAAACGAAATGCGGGAAATCCCGACAAAAGTGCATAGGAAATTCATGTGGTTGAAATTAATTGATTCTCTGAGTGTGACAAATGCGAAAGTTTACTTTTTCTTGCAAAACTAAAACAAATAAAATTTTTGCCTAAGTTGTACATGGTATTTTGTAATAAAATATGACTAATAAAATATTGCAAAATTTGGTGGACGAAATATTTGGTGATTCAGAAGACGAATACTCATTAGACGAGGAGAAGTTTAGTTCCAGTGATGACGATGAGAGTGAAAATAACACAACATATCAGGAAGATTCCATCTACGAGGATGATACCGATATTTGACGTGAAACAATAAAACCAATACCACTTTTCCCCTTTGCTGCTACTTGGGGAGTTCAGGATAAATTTGATAGCGAAACATCCCCGCTAATGATATTTGAAAAATTGTTTGATAATGACGTCATGGAGTTATTACTTTCTTCCACCAATGCTTATGGGATTCACTTGGAAGATAATGACCCTAAGCCTTCAACGCGAAAGCGGCCTAAGATGCAATTTACTGCAATAACAAAATATCAAATGCTTCAATTTTTAGGCATGTGCCAATTACAAGGCCAAAACCGAAAACCGCCGATAAGGAAAATGTTTTCGAAGGATAACTTATACTATCAACCAATATTTAGTGCTGTAATGTCTGGAAGACGTTTTCAGCAAATTCTAAGATGCTTCAGCATGCCTTATCAACAAAAATATCAAGATACAAAACTGAAAAAAATAATGCCGATGCTCGATTTGGTTTTGAAAAACTTTCAAAAGGCGTATGAACCAGATACAGCCTTGTCTTTAGATGAATCGCTTATGCATTTCAGAGGAAGGTTATCCTTTAGACAATACAACAAAGGAAAGCGAGCTCGGTATGGTATAAAGTTTTACGAACTTACCACAAAGGATGGGTATATTTTAAATGTAAAAATATATGCTGGAAAAGATATTGGTGAAGAGATCACAGGATCCAAAACAAAAGCTGTAGTTTTAAAACTTATGGCTCCATACCTCAATCGTGGTTATCATTTGTATATGGATTATTATTATAACAGCGTTGATTTGTCCAATACGCTACTACAATATAAAACTCATTCTACTGGCACTTTACATTCCAATCGTAGGCCGAGCCCTAAATGTATAATCAGTAAGAAACTGAAAAGAGGCGAGTATATTTGGCGAAGAACAGGAAATGTTTATGTGACAATTGGAAAGACAAACGTTTAATCGAAATTACTAATAGAAGAGGCCAAAAGAAGATGAAACCGATAGACGTTGCTGCTTATAACGAGAACATGGCAGGAATAACTTTAATATGCGGGAGGCAAAAATAGCAGTCTGTAATATGGTCTTTAGGTTTTCTCCAAAAGGCATTTTATTATTTGAACATTTTAAGGGGTCATATACGTTTAGGAGGTCGAAAAAAGGCATTTTTCAAGAATTTTTTGGTTTTGGTTATTTGGTTTATTGATTTGAAACTTGGCAGGTATATTATAACAACCTTAAACTATATTCACATATTTTTTATTGCCAAAAATAGTTATCGGGAACGTTGATATTGCCAATTTTGCAGAGGTCCGCAAAAAAAAGGCCTCTTGCGGTGAACACGATATCTCTGGACTGGATCATCTAAAATGCAAAAACCAAATAAATTTCATTTATATAATAAATAATCTAGTGATTGATCGAAGGAATTAGTAAAAAAAAAAATTTGACAAAATGGCGGCTACTCAAAGCAAAAGGTTCGATTTTCGACCAAAATTCGGGTCTTTAATTGTTTATAAAAAAAAGAAATTTTCATCGGAAAGGGAAATCCTTCGATTAATTACTAAAAAATATAGTTAAGAAGCTTGTGTAAAAATTTCAGACCGGTCGGTTCAGGCGTTTCTGAGAAATCTTGCTCACCGACTTTGAAAACACCGTTTCGAGAAAAACGAGTTTAAAGTTTTGAAAGTACTTTACATGTAGTCGGCGCGCCTTCACTAATGTGTCTATAACTTCGAAAATATTCGAAATTCGAATTTCGGATCGACTTGAAATTTTGTGTGTGTATACCAGTGATCTGCAGTGAATGAGTTAAACACAACTTTGAGCCACTTGCGAAAAATTGAGTATGAAGCAAGCAAATTATTCACGGAATGAGTATAAGTGTGAATACTGCTCACTTACAATTATGAAAGAGAGAGTTTTGGCTTGTGAGCTGCTTAGCTTGTATGAAGCATATATTCACAAGTGTTTGCTTATGAGCTCACAATACTTATGAATCTTTGCTTAGGATTCTCTGACATTCATGAACACAAAACACTTGTGAATATACGAAGAAGCTCAATTGTGCGCAAGCCACTTCAGCCACTTGAGCCGTAACGCTATGAACCAAAGGCTAAGAAATCCATTACGAAATTAGTAAGAGTTACTATTATATTATTGTATAACAACAAGGATTTTGTAACTGGTTCTAATAATGACTAGATATAATGAAATAAAAAACTGGATTTTCATATTTTGTGTTAATTTTCACTATTATTAAAAAAAATCACATATACATACATACTTACATTATTATGTTATCACTTATAATATTACATTTTATTTTATAAAATGATAATTCAGTTCCTTTCAATGGAATTAAAATTAAAAATAAAAATCACGTCAGTTTAATGGTATACAAATTACATGAATTATTATCAAAAAACTAAATAACAAACTTCAGTTAATTTCGGTAAAAAATAAAAATAATATGCATAAAATTTACTTCAAGATTTATGTACATACATAAGATTCAACTCCAAAGATACAAGTATATATTATAAGTATAGCTTCTAAATATATATTAAGATTGAGGTATTGCACAAAATTACTTCTCAATATCATTGTATATTTTTGTTTTTTAAGTTTCTAAGGTCTTATTGCCATATTAGTTAGTCTTAAATATTGAATTCAGGAATATTATATTATCTACGGTTTTGGGTGCAAGTCGATTTCTTTTATCAGTTATTAAATTGCCTGCCAAGGAAAATACACGTTCAGACGCCGCACTACTTGCAGGTATAGTTAATATTTTAAGTGCAAGTTTTGATATGCGTGGAAAGTTAGCTTTATGTTGCTTCCACCATTGAATTGCGTTATCAAATTGTATTCTTTCTGTAAAATATCGATCTATCTCATCTTCGATACGTTCCTGCGCGCCCATGTTTGAAATATTTGGAAAAAAGAAGTTCAGGTCATTTCCAGGTGAAGACGTATTTGATGTTGAAGTAATTGGTGAAGATGGAATTTGTGGGGTCTCATTTTGTTCGGACGTGTGAAATTCAATATTGCCTGATATCTCCTCAATGCAGAAATGCTTCACAGCTTCAATATCGACATCTCTCATAGCTTTTGCTGGAGGATATAAAAATAGTGCCACTTTGTGGTAAATGCTTAAATTAGCAAACCATATACTGTCGACATATGTTAACATGTTACGTTTAAAGCTGACTATTGCTGGAACGTCTGTTTGAACTGCTTCACATTAATCTAAAAATTGAAGGAAGTACAAAACATATTGACACAAAATTACACCCCTGTAATTTTTTAGAAATTGTGTCGAAATATTGGCACAATCCTACTTAAGAGTTGACGATATTTATATTAACATCTAACAAACGACTTTGTTGATTATTTTCCGTTAAAATACCATCGATAGTCGGCCAATTGTCTGAAATGGACTTAAGCATTACTAGGTAAGAGTTCCATCGTGTGGGACAGTGACTTTTTAAAGATGTTTGCAATGCATGTTGGAGATTCGATTTTTTGAAATACTTTACGAGGCTTTTGCAAGAACTAATTAAAGCTTTTAAATCATTTGTAGTCTCAAATGCAGCGTTTTCTACGTTAGAGAACAAATGATTGGAACAATTGATTCTCGTGTAGTTTTGTAATGCACTTTTGATATTACTTCCTCTATCAGTCACAAATATAACTGATTCGAGGTTACAAATATCAAACTGTGAAAATATACTCAGTAATTTGTTCTGAATATTTATACCTGTTGATTTTTCGAAATCCATAGACTTGATACCCAAAACTATGTTTTTTAAATTGGAACCGTCGAAAAAATGAAGTGTTGCGCATAAAAAATTTCTGTTCACATAATTGTCAGTCCATAGTTCCGTGGTTAGAGAAGGTATAAACTTCAGGGACTCATCTACCTAAGCTCTCCACTTTCTAAAATGTAAGATAAAGCTTTGCATTTAGGCTTAAGAAATAATTGAATAAAAAAAAAAAGAAACAACTCATCTAATGGTAAGCAACGAATAGCTCAAACAATTGTGTACAGAGAAGCAAGCCAAGCCAAGTGTGAGCGATATATTTTTAGTGAGAGCAAGTGTGAGTGAATATTGGGGGTGATTCATGAATATGAGAGTGTATTCATAAGCCAAGTATTCACTGCAGATCACTGGTGTATACTCAGAGATATATATGTATATATATATATATATATATATTAAGAAAACGCAAAAAAAAATCGATTTTTTTGAAAATCCTAACTGTATATAACCCCTTAACCAAGCTGTTAACGATGTTACACAAGTTTTACAACAGATATGAGGGGCACATGCTATGTTATGGTCCCCAACTTTAACACCAAAATACTGTTCGTAAGCTTTTAGCACAAGCGGAGTAAAATTACGTTTTTGCGATTTAAAAGTTAGTTCACCGCACACATAACAAAAACTGTTGGCATTACTTACGCACTGCCTAGGAGGCATTCTACCTAAAAATCTTAAACACAGTAATTTCAGAAACGTAAAAGAATGTGAACTCAAAAACGCTTTGCTATCCAAACATAGAACATGTAACCGCTTCGAACACCGTTAGTCTACTGATAAATTTTGTAAAATAAATTATCGTCAAATACGCTGTTTCCTTCAAACAAGCAGACAGAACCGGTCTAAACCGGCTAAATTCCTGATCGTATGAAAATATGAGCTGATGCAATATAATGAAATTGTAAAATCTAAAGCCACAAGTTACAGAATATTTGTGGGTGATAGAAAAAATCTGTTTTCCGATTTGACTTCAGGGTATCAAACTGCATTAGAAACACTTAAGAATTTTCATGTCACTAATTACCTACTTGTATGTGTCTACCAGAGGGCACAATTCCGATTTCTTTGGCGCCGCGATTTGAAGGTACCGTTGGAAAGAGGAAGTCCTCCTGATTAAAAATATATAGGGTTATAGGTACCGCAAACGCTTAGTTTACGAGATATTCGACCCTAAAGTTCAAAAATTCCCAAAATTCGAACATTTCAACAAGCTATTTTACCACATTAAACACGCTTTGCTCACATTTTTCACTTCAAATTAATTAAATTAATCTATAAACCTTTAGATAAATCCACATTTTACACTTTTATCAGTTTTTTTACCGAAGAAATCTGTATTTTAAAAATAAAATTTAAACTCGTAGTGAACATCATGTGTGTGCTAAAAATGACGACGAAATGGAGCGCTGCCATGTGATAATAAGGAAATTCGCTTAAAATATATTTTTTCACAAAAATTCCTCTATCCATTCATATGGATATGTTCTTTATTTAATTTAATAAACAAATAAGTAATATTTTATAAAAAAATATATGTATATATATAAGTATATAGTAATATTATATATATTGTCACCTAATATACAAAACAACGTATTATCAAAAATAAATGGAAAGCGCTGACAGATATAATAACCAAAATTAAACCATTTTATAACGAAAACTCAAATTTTTGTTGTTTGGTATTCGCTCGACCAGGGTTATTTTTTTAAAGCGCGGCCGAAGGCCGCCAACGCAGAAAGTAGTATTATGCGAAAGTACTTCAGTTACATAAATAACATATTACATACGCATGTATATGCCATACATACATATGTAGAAAGTATTTTTGTTTTATAGTTAATATAGAAAAAAGAATCACGCGAAAAAACAAACAAAGAATAATGGTTAAAAATCCTACATATTTGCTGTTTAAGATGTGGCAAGGCTCGTTTTCCTCATAATTGTAAACAGTCTAACCTTTTCAACGGTGAGTGTGCTAAGTGATTTTTAAATTAATCAATTTAGGTAAAATATAACAAAATAAAAGTGAAATGTGAACTTATTTTAATGTTTAGAGTGTATATTTAAACATATGTACAGAGTGAAAAACGTGAAAAAATTTAGTGAAACGTAGAGAAATACCATATGTTATTAGTGAAAATTTTTGAACTTTTAATCGTGAATATTTTAAAAAATAAAAGTTATTTTTATATTATTTTTGGATATTTATTTTCTGAAGAAGCTCCCCATTTACATACCCCATTTATACGGAAATTCGGTTTTTTTTACCCCTCCGCCAAAGTAATCGAAATCGTGCCTACCAGAGAGCTGCAACGAGTATAATAAAATCAGAACAAACAGTCGTGCCAAAAACACAATAAATTCAATTCAGTTCAGCTTCGGTTGCAATCGTATCATGTCAGAGTTGCGACGATTGTTTGAATTGAAATTTGGGTAAACTATGAGTATTTCTTCGAGTAAATCTATGAGTACAGCAAAAAAACAACAATTTTCTGCTGGACTGATTTGAATTATGTGTGGCGAAAGATGTATCAGCTTTGAAAATGTGCGCATGTTACAAATTTTCGAAACGTAAACAATGGAAATTGCATCGAATACGTACATACATACATTTGTTGTATGTA
>NW_026089624.1:2191184-2295740 GCF_024586455.1 Bactrocera neohumeralis
CAATTTCTTCAGACCACCAGTATAATGGGTTTGTTTCCTCCGTCTTTTCTTCGAGGCATCGGCTACCGTTATTAGTGATTTTGTGATGTGTTCCTTTGTAAATCCTCTTTTAGTTGGCTAATGACGTATTCGAGCATTTCTGTGTCACATACTTTTGTTTTCCAGCGTCTTATTACGCTTTTAGGTGTAAAGATACCAGATTTTTGCTATATTGATGTCAAAGATTATAGCTTAATGGTCACTATGTGCATAAATGTCCGAAACTCTCCATGAGTTTTTGGGTTGCTATCGACGAGCTTACGGAGGCAAGGTCAATATACGATGACGCTATTCCTTTCATAAATGTTGACTTGCATCCGTTGTTAAGGAGTATAAGATCGAGATTTGCAAGCGATGATAGTACTCGTGTTTGTGATCATACTCTTCAATTCAACCGCCCATGCATTCTCTTGCGCGAGTTAATCATTCGGACTTCAAATATATATTCTTTAATTAAAGAAAATAACTGGCGCCCGAGCAGGGACCGCATAACAAGGATTCCGGATATAACACCCTTCAATAAGTCGGTCATAAAATCTGCAAGGGACATAGTCTCATAAAACAAAACAAACCTTCATAGAAGGATACTTAAATAAAGAAAAAAAGTAAAAAATTTATAATAAAGTGAAAATTTTTTTTTTTTAAATTATAAAAATGGCAACCTCAGCAGAAGTAGCAGCTATGAAAGTAGTAATAGCAGATCTACAACGAAGGATGCGTATACAAGAAAACGATCATTTGAGCCTCCCACCTCCATCAACGGATTACAAATATTCATTTACAAGCCCAGAAGAAATTGATTTAAATATGTTTAAAACCACCACATTCAACGGAGACCAAAATGATTATAGAGCTTGGAGAAAAATGGCTATGAGATTAATGGATAGTATCAAGAACTTCGAAGGACATAATAAATATATCCAAGCACTCATGATGATACAGTCAAAAATTATTGGAACAGCCGCACAAGTCTTCTTCTTCTTAATTGGCGTAGACACCGCTTACGCGATTATAGCCGAGTTAACAACAGCGCGCCAGTCGTTTCTCCTTTTCGCTACATGGCGCCAATTGGATATTCCAAGCGTAGCCAGGTCCTTCTCCACTTGGTCCTTCCAACGGAGTGGAGGTCTTCCTCTTCCTCTGCTTCCCCCGGCGGGTACAGCGTCGAATACTTTCAGAGCTGGAGTGTTTTCGTCCATTCGGACTATATGACCTAGCCAGCGTAGCCGCTGTCTTTTAATTCGCTGAACTACGTCGATGTCGTCGTATATCTCGTACAGCTCATCGTTCCATCGAATGCGGTATTCGCCGTGGCCAACGCGCAAAGGACCATAAATCTTTCGCAGAACTTTTCTCTCGAAAACTCGCAACGTCGACTCATCAGTTGTTGACAACGTCCAAGCCTCTACACCATATAGCAGGACGGGAATTATGAGCGACTTATAAAGTTTGGCTTTTGTTCGTCGAGAGAGGACTTTACTTTTCAATTGCCTACTCAGTCCGAAGTAGCACCTGTTGGCAAGAGTTATCCTGCGTTGGATTTCTAGGCTGACATTGTTGGTGGTGTTTACGCTGGTTCCAAGATAGACGAAATTATCTACGACTTCAAAGTTATGACTGTCAACAGTGACGTGAGAGCCAAGTCGCGAGTGCGACGACTGTTTGTTTGATGACAGGAGATATTTCGTCTTGCCCTCGTTCACTGCCAGACCCATTTTCTGTGCTTCCTTGTCCAGCCTGGAGAAAGCAGAACTAACGGCGCGGGTGTTGAGGCCGATGATATCAATATCATCGGCATACGCCAGCAGCTGTACACTCTTATAGAAGATGGTACTATTTTCTCCAGAAGCAGGTTGAAGAAGTCGCACGATAGGGAGTCGCCTTGTCTGAAACCTCGTTTGGTATCGAACGGCTCGGAGAGGTCCTTCTCGAATAACAATAAAAAGAAACACAACACAATAATATAGGTTTATTGTTCATTGTACATTGTCATAACCATAAGTACATATCCATATAAATAAAAATGAATACCAAAAATGTAGGTACGCGCATAACTCAATAACGCCTGGACCAATTTGGCCAATGCTTTTTCTTAAATGTTTGCTGAAGTTCAAGGATGGGTTTTACGGCGAGAAAAATCCGAATAGTTTCCGGAAAACCCCTAAAAACAGACCTTTTCTTTTCCCCATACAAACGTTACAATAAATATGAATGTTTGTTTTTTAGTAACACTAAGAGAACGGTTGAACCAATCTTAACGAAATTTTTAAAGGTTGTTTGTTGTCGATCGGGAAAGGTTTAGAAACAAAATACCTTATACTTTTCATGAGGAGAAGTTGGAAAATTGGACAATTCCAAAAAGTAACATTTTCCATACACATTTTTTTAAATTTTTGTTTGTTTTGTTTTTCAATATTTTGATTTGTAAATTATTTGAATCGTTCAATTGCGGTCGCTTACTTTTTTATTTCGGCTATCCAAAGGAAAAATTATTGAAAATTATTCAGTGAAAACTTTATGTATGTTTCAGACGATGTGATCAATAACAGATTGAAATTTGTTACGAAGCCACGAAGAGGTCGCCGTAATATCGGTCGGCGTTCTTTTTGCCATCAACGTATGGCAGCCCAAAGAAAGGCAAGAAGTACTCCCAAAATGCGATGACATACGTGCGGAATTATGGATCGCATTCAATCAGCTAGCGATCGTAACGATATCACAGCACGACTTTTTAAACAATAGCTGCGATGTTTGATGGTCTTTATCTTGAAGCAACCTATGGTATATATGATGTTGTTAGATGCAGAATGTGTTCTGTTGAGTAGCAAAAAAGAGGTTTGCCGCCCGCACACATTCTTCTTTGTATGCGGATGGTGATTACACCAGATCAAATTGATGAAATCATTTCAGCGGAAATTCCTGATTCAGAGATAGATCCACAATTATACGAAGTGGTGAAAACCAATATGATTTATGGACCTTGCGAACCTTACAATCCCACTTTGGTTTGTATGTTTGACAATAAATGCACGAAACACTACTCATGTGCTTTTCTTTCGGAAACGGGAATGGGAAATGATGGATATTAACTGTATCGGCGTCACTCACCAGACGACAATGGCAGAACATTTAGCATTTAGAGGCGTGAATATCGACGTTAACAACACATCGAAGTTGACAACACATGGATCGTACCATATTTGCCACTTTTGTCTAATTCACATTCAAAACTCATGTCAACGTTGAATATTGTAGATTGGTCAAATCGATCAAATATGTTTGCTCGTACGTCACCAAAGAAAGCAACATAGCGGTTATTGGCCTTGAACAACATGAGATCAGCAGTATCAAATGGTCGATATGTGAACTGCAATAAAGCGCTTTGTAGGATATTTACTTTTGCAATTCATGAAAGTTTTCCGACTGTTTTGCGTCTCGCGGTTCAACTTCATTTAAGTCATCGCGTATTGTGAATGGTACAGTGTGTGCAACATTTTGAGAAGCATGCCAGCAGTAGCATTTGATAGAACATGATAATCACTGGAAACAGACGAAGGACAATGCGATAGTACTTCGCATGCTACTGAAGTTCGCATACTTTTCGCGAAGATCATTTCGACATATCCGCCTTTAAATTCGCGTTAATTATGGGATACGAAAAAATGACATTGCCGATGACATTTTACATTGTATTCGCTAAGAATTGGAAATGGGCAAATTTCTGTTGATACTTCCAATGGTTTGATATCAATTTCACATCCCTTTTGTCAATTCACTTCAACGGAAGATGAACTCATCACGAATGTTTATCCGAACATTGGCCAAATTATCGTAACTGCGATAGCTTGAGTGCACGAGCAATTTTAGCTGATAAAATTACCGATGTTAGTGATTTAAACTGGAAGATTCAAAGTCAAGTTCCGTGAGGTTTGCGCTCATATAAATCGATCGATCGTCTTGACAAGGAAGACGAAACCGTAAATTATCCAGTGGAATTTCCAAATACCATACCAAGCATGCCCCAGCATCATTTGCGTCTTAAAGTTGGATCTGTCATTATTATGTTTCACAATCTTCATGCGCCGAAACTGTGTAATGGAACCCGAATGATTATGACGTAGTTATCGAATACAAGGGACAGCCATTTCAGTTCAAACGTATTCAATTTCCAGGAAAAATTGCCCTTGCGTTGACAATCAACAGGACACAAGGAAATCGGGAAATGCTGTGTTTTTCACACGGCCAGATATATGTGGTGTGTTGACGAGTTGGAAACCCATCTTCTCTATATATTTACGCACCAGAACAGAAATCAAAAAGTTATGTTTATTAAATTGCGCTACATAAAAAAAATGTAGAAAAATCGTAAATAAATCATTTTCGACAGAATATAATTTCAACTTTTTTTCATTTCAAAACACATAATTTCACGCAGGGCAACGGCTGCGGGGTCAGCTAGTTTAATAAATAAAGAAACAGTTCTTCATTGGACTTAAAATATATATTCTTTCTTCTTCTTAATCGGCGTAGACACCGTTTACGCGATTATAGCCGAGTTAACAACAGCTCGCCAGTCGTTTCTTCTTTTCGCTACGTGGCGCCAATTGGATATTCCAAGCGAAGCCAGGTCCTTCTCCACTTGGTCCTTCCAACGGAGTGGAGGTCTTCCTCTTCCTCTGCTTCCCGGCGGGTACTGCGCCGAATACTTTCAGAGCTGGAGTGTTTTCATCCATCCGGACAACATGACCTAGCCAGCGTAGCCGCTGTCTTTTAATTCGCTGAACTATGTCTATGTCGTCGTATATCTCGTACAGCTCATCGTTCCATCGAATGCGATATTCGCCGTGGCCAATGCGCAAAGGACCATAAATCTTTCGCAGAATTTTTCTCTCGAAAACTCGTAACGTCGACTCATCGGTTGTTGTCATCGCACAAGCCTCTACACCATATAGCAGGACGGGAATTATGAGCGACTTATAGAGTTTAGCTTTAGTTCGTCGAGAGAGGACTTTACTTTTCAATTGCCTACTCAGTCCGAGTAGCACCTGTTGGCAAGAGCAATCCTGCGTTGGATTTCCAGGCTGACATTATTAGTGGTGTTAATGCTGGTTCCTAAATAGACGAAATTATCTACAACTTCAAAGTTATGACTGTCAACAGTGACGTGAGAGCCAAGTCGCGAGTGCGACGACTGTTTGTTTGATGACAGGATATATTTCGTTTTGCCCTCGTTCACTGCCAGACCCATTTTCTGTGCTTCCTTGTCCAGCCTGCAGAAAGCAAAACTAACGGCGCGGGTGTTGAGGCCGATGATATCAATATCGTCGGCATACGCCAGCAGCTGTACACTCTTATAGAAGATGGTACCTTCTCTGTTTAGTTCTGCAGCTCGAACTATTTTCTCCAGAAGCAGGTTGAAGAATTCGCACGATAGGGAGTCGCCTTGTCTGAAAACTCGTTTGGTATCGAACGGCTCGGAGAGGTCCTTCCCGATCCTGACGGAGCTTTTCGTGTTGCTCAACATCAGTTTACACAGCCGTATTAGTTTTGCGGGGATACCAAATTCAGACATCGCGGCATAAAGGCAGCTCCTTTTCGTGCTGTCGAAAGCAGCTTTAAAATCGACGAAAAGGTGGTGTGTGTCGATTCTCCTTTCACGGGTCTTTTCCAAGATTTGGCGCATGGTGAATATCTGGTCGGTTGTTGATTTTCCAGGTCTGAAGCCACACTGATAAGGTCCAATCAGTTTGTTTACGGTGGGCTTTAATCTTTCATACAATACGCTCGATAGAACCTTATATGCGATGTTGAGGAGGCTGATCCCACGGTAGTTGGCGCAGATTGTGGGGTCTCCTTTTTTATGGATTGGGCATAGCACACTTAAATTCCAATCGTTGAGCATGCTTTCGTCCGACCATATTTTACAAAGAAGCTGATGCATGCTCCCTATTAGTTCTTCGCCACCATGTTTGAATAGCTCGGCCGGCAGTCCGTCGGCCCCTGCCGCTTTGTTGTTCTTGAGGCGGGCAATTGCTATTCGAACTTCTACATGGTCGGGCAATGTAACGTCTGCTCCATCGTCATCGATTGGGGAATCGGGTTCTCCTTCTCCTGGTGTTGTGCGTTCACTGCCATTCAGCAGGCTGGAGAAGTGTTCCCTCCATAATTTAAGTATGCTCTGGGCATCAGTGACTAGATCACCTTTGGGGGTTCTAAAAGAGTATGCTCCGGTCTTGAAACCTTCTGTAAGCCGCGGCATTTTTTCGTAGAATTTTCGAGCATTACCCCTGTCGGCCAGCTTATCAAGCTCTTCGTACTCACGCATTTCAGCCTCTTTCTTCTTCTGTCTGCAAATGCGTCTCGCTTCCCTCTTCAACTCTCGGTATCTATCCCATCCCGCACGTGTAGTGATCGATCGTAACGTTGCGAGGTAGGCAGCCTTTTTTCTCTGCGCTGCGACACGGCACTCCTCGTCGTACCAGCTGTTCTTTTGCACTTTCCGAAAACCAATGGTTTCGGTTGCAGCTGTACGTAAGGAATTTGAAATGCCGTCCCACAGTTCCCTTATCCTGAGTTATTGACGAGTGCTCTCAGAGAGCAGGAGCAGAGTGCAGCTTCTCGACGTCGAACCTTCCTTGTGTTTGTTGGCGTGCATTTTTTGCTGCGCAGAGGCGGGTGCGAATCTTGGCTGCAACAAGATAGTGGTCCGAGTCGATGTTAGGACCGCGGACCGCACGCACATCTAAAACACTGGAGACGTGTCTTCCGTCTATCACAACATGATCGATCTGGTTGGTAGTTTTTCGATCCGGAGACAGCCAGGTAGCTTGATGAATCTTCTTATGCTGAAATCTAGTACTACAGATAACCATATTTCTGGCCCCGGCGAAGTCAATCAGCCTCAAAATAGAAGGCATCTTTTGTCACATCGTCCTTCTCTTCCATCGGGGTGTGGGCGCAAATCAGCGATATGTTGAAGAACCTCGCTTTGATGCGGATTGTGGCTAGACGTTCATTCACCGGAGTGAATGATAGTACTCGGCGACGGAGTCTCTCTCCCACCAAGAATCCAACACCAAACTTGCGCTCCTTTATATGGCCACTGTAGTAAATGTCACAAGGACCTACTCGTCTCTGTCCTTGTCCCGTCCATCGCATTTCTTGGATGGCGGTGATGTCAGCCTTTATTTTGGCGAGGACATCAACCAGCTGGGCAGCGGCACCTTTTCAATTAAGGGTCCGGACATTCCAAGTGCATGCCCTCAAATCGTAGTCCTTATTTCGTTTGCCATGGTCGTCATCAAAAGGGGGGTCTCTTATCCGAGGCTGTGTTTTCTTTTTCATTGGGGGTGTTTTTTACGTGGCGGGTCCCAAACCCAGCGCACAACCCTATGCAGGGGATGTTTCGCCTTCTCACATTAGCTCGCCTTCGAACGGATGTTCTTAGGCTACCCAGAGGATACTTGGTCAAAGACCGGAAGTAGTGAGCTGCTTGAGCCATGTGTAAAAGAATCGTTTCTGGCCACTCCCAAGTGAATGGCGATCAGAGAACTTTCCTCACTTGCGTGAACTTCTGCACATGACTCCATCCTCAACATTTATTCTTTAATTAAAGAAAATAACTCGCGCGATGTGAGCCTAAAGAGCATATCCTGGAATTCTGTAAGGGATAGGCTATGAGCGGCGTAGCAACTGTAACGAAGCCTTTTTCTTTAAAGGTCAATGTTGCAGATTAGGAGTCTTTGTCTACGATCCAGTTATTGTCATTTTCGGGGCCTTATGCGGTTCACTAAGTAATGGTACGTCTGTGTTAAGGCCCGAGGCGGTTTTTGTAAGCAGTGCTTGAGTTGCCGATGTGGTTGAGATTTAACTGGAGACACCTCATCATTGCGGTTTTCCAGCAGTCTTTTTATAAGCAGGGCAGCGAAAGCTACCAGTCGGGTGCTTATTCGTCCCTTGTGGGCATAAGAGACATAATGGCTTCTTACTGCATCCTTTTGCGGCGTGCCCCTTTTCTCTACATCTATAGCAAGAGCCGGTGAGATCACTGCTGTTTTTATAGCTGCGCGATATATGGCCAAACTCAAGGCATTTAAAGCATTGGACAGGTCTTGTAATTTCCTGGACCTTACAATTAACCCAACTTATTTTTGGAACGAAGTTCCTTACGGCAGGCTTGGAGAAGATAGGGATTTTGCTGCGGGACCTAACTGAAAAAAGTGATAGTAAAACCTTAAGAAAAAACACGCAAGAAATAACCCGTAAGAAGAAGACTGTAAGATCGCTAGTTATAGCCTACCTTTAGGTTTTTCAAAATAATTAGGCATGAAAATCTGTAACATTATTGTGTATGCAAATTAGTTTTGGGTGAGAATTGCGCTTGCGCTAAGTAAGTTAATAGGGAGTTGAATTGTTGCATATTTTTTGGCGTAAGAAAAAAGTTAGGCTGTTCACGGTAAGGTGGTTATCGGGTTATGTGATTATTAGATTAAAAATAACCTCTATGCTCCGTGAACATCCTATGTATGGTTATTTGCTTATTTTTACACAAACAGCTGTTCATTGTTTTAGTTCAATGAAATTCCTACTTATAAAATGCCTAAACAAAGTTTAATAAGCAAAATAATCGAATTTAAAATAAGTTCTGCTATTCAGGAAATGGACTTTATTGAAGGTGTGTGCTTATTAAAAATCCGAATTTTAAGCGTTCAAAAAATTCTTTGTATAAAATTTGCAGACATCTTGCGCCCTTAACAGTGTCACAATGCAATGGATGAAGTATTAGAAGAACTGCTAGAGGATATAACTTTAATCATCTGTAGTAGATGGGGAGATGAACTCCATGTTCCGAAATCTATTCATTGGCGAGAAAATGTTCTGTGTTGCCTTGACGATGGCGATTTTTACACATGCTGCACGTCAGCAAATGCCAATTCGCTTATCTCCTATTTTGTGATGCTTTGTGATGCTTTTTATTTCGGTTTTAATTTGCTGATTGTAAACAAAAAAACAGAAGTTAATAGCAGATTTTCCAATATGAAAAAAGAAAATCTAAATGCCATTCGCTTAGTTGTATTTATTTTTTGTGCTGCCATTTAGTAAAATTCCAACGACTTTCTAACACTGGAAATAAGCAAATAACCACATAATCTGTAAACAAGGGCTTAAGTTGGTCAAAGTTGGTTATTTTGTCATACCGCATTTTGTAGTTGTTTACTTAATCACATAACCACATAACCCGATAACCACCTTATCGTGAAGAGCCTCAGTATTAATTGCATACTTTTAGGCGGGCTCTAACTAAGTGTTCGCTCCCCTGCACATTTCTTCACCATTGAAAAAGTTTACGTTGCGTTTTTGTGAATAAGCTTTAGTGCTTTGAATGTGTCATTGTGTTGCCATATTCTTTCAATTCGTTTTCTTTAAAAAATCAGGTGCGACAGTCGTATACACCAGCGAGTAGTGCATAATACCGTTCTCCTTCTCCCTCTTTCTTTCGTTCTTTCATTCCTTCTCTCTTCTCAAATTGTATCGATTCTACATTAGTTGTCATCGTTAGGAAATTTGTCATTTATGTACATACATACTTCCTCGGCTGTCGTTGCTTCGCCTAAGTCTTTAATTTCAAGCTATAGAACTTTAACTTCTGCCATATTTTATAGGACCTCTATTGTGCGTTCCTTGACGTTTTTAGAAGAATCCTTCGTTTTTGCTTTAAGTTTTAGCAGAAGTTCACCCTTCGCTGTTCTTCTTGCTTTGCTCAAACTGTCACCGAGGTCTTGAAGTCTGGGGTCTGATTTAATTTTTTTCAGCATATCTGCGTAAGACACGACGCTGGTTTTCGAAATCACCAGAGATTCTGTGCGCTTCGGCTTCCGTTTTGGAATCTTTGGCTCTATTTTTTCAGTTCCGATTTATTACGTTTATTTTTCACCAGTTCCCATTCAGGTTCCTGATCTTTCGGGAAGGTGCTACACTGTCAGGTATTGGCGTTTGTTGCGTTTTACCACAGTTATTTTGTCTCTTACTTTTTTAAGTCTCTTTCTCGTTTTCAAGCTTCCACTTCGCTTGCATCGTAATCACAAACCACGGCGAAGTTTGGGACGTGTTTTTCCTCCATTAACAAGGGTTTGGTTAAGTAGTACGCTCAGAGGCAGCTAGCTCATATAATGAAGTTATCCGTCCGTTATAGCCTGGTGGATAGATCGTCTCTTTCCAACCTCAAGCATAGTAACCAGATTGCCAATCTGTAGGCCGATTTGATAAAAGGCTGGCATATTTCCTCAAGTAATGGTTTTCCTTGCCATAGGAGTTACATTTTGCTGCTTGTCTTGTTCAACAGCTGCTGCTGTGCTGCTTTCGTGGTTGGTATGTAGTGGCGGTGTTCGCATCACGTTTGAGCTTCGCCTAAAGGCCATGTGCTCGTTTAGATTTTCAAATTCGGTTTCATTAATATAGTTTGTGGTCTTCATTTAACTGGGTCCACCCTTGAGGCCGCTATCTCTGTTCGCTATGTGCAATTGCTGTGATGATTCCGTGGTTATTTTTTCAATACAGGAAGGTTATGCAATGGTTGACTGAATGGGTACCTACGTTCAGTGCCAGATCAGCGTTAATCGGGGGCAAGGCTCAACCGAAATTGCAGCGCCAACTCAATGACGGCAAGCATCAAACGTACCTTAAGGCCTTGCCGGCGTTTCAGTGGGGACGGAAGGCATTCGTAACATTAGCCGGCAAGCCATTTCCGCTTACTAAAGTCGCTAAAAGCTACGTCTGTCAGCTTCAATGTATAAATTTTGAGAACGATTTCCAATAGATTTTCACCAAAGTCTTACTGGGCTTAGAATCTGGTATCCATTTTGTAGGAATTTTTCTAATTTCAGTTTGTTATTGGTTAGTTCAGCCGCTCCTAACCTGGAGACAGACGCTGCTCAGTGAGCCGCTCAATCTGAGTGGGACGTTCCCGGGATTTTTCCTTGTTTGACACGTAGTTTTGTGCGGTATCGGTTCGTCCCATATAAGGGATTTCGTCGGGTAGATATAGCCTTTTAAGCTATACCCTCCATCTCTGCTGCTTTGGTCAGGGACTGCTTATTGATTATTCGCAGCTAACCTTCATATCTTGGGCCGTTCAACTATCCACCCCTTGCTGATCCCCACAGTAGCCCAAGCTAGCCCTGTGCCCAAGTTAACCCTGTGATCCGCATTGAACGTATTCGTTATCAAGTATGCACCATTCATAGTTTTCGCCTTCAGTGGCTGCAATCTCATCTGTAACATTAATATTGTCAACGTCTGCCTGAAACGAACAATTTTATTCTTAACTTGTACAATCTTCTCTAACGCACAAATTTGTTTTCTTGTTAGGAGTTGGCGGTATTCAATTTTAAATGAGTGGATGATACCTCGATCAAGTGGCTGTACCATATAAGGGCAGTTGTGTTTGAAGAATTTCGCATCTGTATTGTGGCAAGGAGCATTATCAACAATCAAACATATCTGCTTGTTATCTTTTTGAAGATTTTAATTCAGATCTGTTAGAATTTTTTTCAAAATAACACCCGTCATCCAAGCACTTCTATTATTATAATAAGGAACGGTAGCTGTTTCCTTTAAAGGACCGTGATTTAGCCGACTTTCCAATGCAATATGCACATTTGTACGTGCGATTTTTCTAACCCGTTTCTTATTGTGATTTCTTATGGCGTGGATCTTGCTCTCATTGATTTTCATGCGCGATATAGCACTATATATACTTACTTCGTACTAAGCAGCAATGATTTTTTGATCTTTGGAAGTTTTTAAATCATTTAAAACTGCATTCTTTTGTTTGGCTGTTAGCATACGACGCGACATTGTTACAGATGTAACACAAAATCACATGTTTGACAATTGATAGAAAAAATTTTGTGTTTAAGTGTTGGTTAAAATAGATCAAAATTTGTGGGTAACGATTTAATTTTCCTGAATTTTTTTTACATAAATGCGATATTTGCCTATAAACGATTTACATTCAAACAACCATATTCATATAAAAATCCGTGTATAATGCGCTGAAATATGAAAATGTTGTATATAACCAAAATTTGCATACAGGCGGTTCGTCATATAACCGATATCTACTGTATATATAAAATTGCATAAATTCCGATCCTCTGGTTGACGCTTTACATCTTCAGGTATTTATCTGGCTTTGATTCTTGCAAGTTGTAAGTTGACTTACACAGCGCAGCCGCTGTCTCTTAATTCGCTGAAATTGTTGGTTGACGTTGATACTGGTTCCAAGATAGACGAAATTGTCTACAACTTTCTATATCGCCTTGCCTCGAATAAAGGCAGCTCCGTTTCGTGCTGTCAAAAGCAGCTTTGAACTCGACGAAGAGGTTGCGTGTCGATTATCTTTTCACGGGTCTTTTCCAAGATACGGCGAATGGTGATGATCTTATCCCACGGTAGTTGGCGCAGATTGTTGGGTCTCCCTTTTTGTGGATTGGGCAGAGCACACGTAAATTCCAATCTTCGGGCATGATTTCGTCTGAATAAATTTTACAAAGAAGTTTATGCACGGTCCTTTGTTGTTTTTCAGATGGGTAATTGTTATTTGAGCTCCGTCAGGATCGGGAAGGACCTCCCGACGAACAAAAACCAAACTCTAAAAGTCACTCATAATTCCCGTCCTGCTATGTGGTGCAGAGGCCTAAACGATGACAACAGCTCGAGTCGACGTTGCGAGTTTTCAAGAGAAAAGTTCTGCGAAAGATTTATGGTCCTTTGCGTGTTGGCCACGGCGAATATCGCATTCGATGGAACGATGAGCTGTACGAGATATACGACGACATTGACATAGTTCAGCGAATTAAAAGACAGCGGCTACGCTGGCTAGGTCATGTGGTCCGAATGGACGAAAACACTCCAGCTCTGAAAGTATTCGACGCAGTACCCGCCGGGAGAAGCAGAGGAAGAGGAAGACCTCCACTCCGTTGGAAGGACCAAGTGGAGAAGGACCTGGCTACGCTTGGAATATCCAATTGGCGCCACGTAGCGAAAAGAAAAAACGACTGGCGCGCTGTTGTTAACTCGACTATAATCGGATAAGCGGTGTCTACGCCGATAAAGAAAAAGAAGAATTGTTATTTGAACTTCTTCATGGTCGGGCAACGGAACGACTGCTCCAATGTCAGCAATTGGGGAATAGGGTTCGCCTTCTCCTGCCGTTATGCTTTCAATTCCATTTAGAGGGCTGGAGAAGTGCTCCTTCCATAATTTTAGTATGCTCTGGGCATCAGCCACTAGATAACCTCTGGGGGTTCTACAAAAGTATTCTCCGGTCTTGAAACCTGTGAGAACTAAATATCTATACAGAATTTAGCCCACACAACCCATAAAGGCACACCCTATTGCTCACAACACAACGGGAAAACCACGCCACTTCTAGAAACACAAGAAGATTGAGAAACCAACATGCAGATGAAACGACAACAACAATGCATACGCAGCGGTAAAACCACGCCACGCAAGCAATACAGCGGGATACCACGAAGACGGAGAAATCAGACAAGCAGATAAAACAACAACAAGCATGCATACGCAGCGGTAAAACCACGCCACTGCCAGCAACATCCCAGCAACACACGCCATCCCAACGCAACATGTTGCGAATGTTTTAGCACGCAGCACAGGCTTGCTGGGGAGTTAGGTGATGGATGATCGGACAGTCAGCACGGGACTGTGACAGCGTACGCACGCTTGGCATCAGACTACGCAGTGAGTTTATCCTCTGGCTAGTCTTAATACCCTGACTTGTGAACGCCGTCTGTTAAGGGTGAGCTTGGTAGTGAGTTTATCCTCTGACCAACTCAACCTTTAACATCGCGGTCGCTAACACAGTCTTCCGTAATCCGGGATCTTTACGCGGCAAAGTGGTTGAAAGGACCTCTCCAGCGCAGCAGAGGAGCGTAAGTGTGTATAGCAGTACAGCGTTATTGAAGCCTACACGAGCGTCGGCAGAAGTAGCCGAACGTAGTCGTAGTGGCACGGGAGCGTCAACGCACGCCGCAAGACACCGTCATTGAAGCCTACACGAGCGCCGGCAGAAATAGCTGAGCTTAGTCGTAGTAGCACGGGAGCGTCAACGCACGTCGCATGACATCGTCGTTGCAGCCTACGCGAACGCCGGAAAAAGTAGTCGAGCGTGATCGTCGCGGCAGAGAGCAGGCAGACGTCTAGCACCCAGGAACGCATCAGAGTGGGAAACGGTATTGCCCTAACGGACCACACTGAACCGTTACCCTGGAAGCAGTTTCCTCGGGCGATGACATCACAACGCGGGAGACGAATTTTGTAACCTTAATTTAAATTATAATATAAAAGTAAAATAAAGTACGATTCGCAGAAGAGCCCCAATATTTACAAATTTATTGTAACGAACCCTGGACACGGCGAGTATACCTCAGCAATTTATACTTGTAAGAAGCAGGGGCAGAAAAGGCGTCGTTACAATTGGCGCCCGAGCAGGGACCCTGCGGATCGTATAATATCAGGAAAATATTTAACACGGAAATGGCAGATCTCATGTGGTTAGACAACGTGTCCAAGGAGCAACTAATCTCCTTCGCACATAGTCTGGGAGTTGACCACATAGGCACCACGCGGGAGATTCGTAAGCGCATAACTATACTGGCAGCCAAGGCGCACGAAGACCCCGAAGTAGAGGAAAAATTTTTAAAGATGGAAGCTGCATACAAAACAAATGAGATCGCTTTACGAGACGAAGGCGATCAGAAGACAACATTGCCACCAGACCAAGACAGAGGGACCGAGAGCACTTTCGCGGAATCATCACGGTTGCAGCCACCACCAATAAACAGGTTACTTCAACAGAACCACGTTGTCACATTGGCACCCATCATCGACCAGGTGAGGAAGTGGTCCGTGAAATACGACGGTGGGCGAGACCAACTAGCGTTCGTTGAGAGATTAGAGGAGCTCTCCGAAGTGTACATGATAAATGTGGACATCCTTCCGAGAACCATGCTCGAATTACTGTGCGGTACCGCTTGCATGCTTGGCGGAGAACCGGCGGAAGCCGTCATTAACACTGGAGCCTCAAAAAGTTTCGCATCACCACGAGTTGCAGAACATATGGACGCAACCGGGAATGGTAAGAAGGTGACCGTGGCTATCGAAATTCAAATGGCCGATGGCACCACTAGCACTCGACGCCGTGGAGACCAATATTCAACTCGGACAGACATCGCTAAAGGCAGTGTTACACGTAATGGCCGGAGCGATTGATGACGTCATACTCGGATTGGATACACTGGGGAACATGGGAGCTATAGTATCCTGCGGAGGTCATCAGGTAGTGCTGAAAGCGTCAGATGGTCAGCAATCAACGGCCTCCCGCACCATGTCATCAGAAGCCGTAAGCAACGTGCCCTTTCAACGCCAGACACACACCGGCTAAAGCGCATAATGAAGAGGAAAAGAAGACGTAAGCTTAAGTGCAGGAGGGTCAATTGACTCGAGACTTCGTCGACCGCCAACCAGAGAAACGAAGCGGCCCGCATACGTGACTTTCTGGACGAGGAACTTCGAAAATTCGAAAGCATGAGTGGAGTAACGACCGTGGCGGAGCAGAAGATCACTATGACCGACGACCGGCCTATCAAGCAACGATATTTTCCAAAGAACCCAGCGATGCAGGCCATTATAAACGCCGAGATCGACGAGCTGCTGTGGAAGGAATGTATCGAGCCGTCTCACAGCCCATACAGCGCGCCGATTGTATTGGCCAGGAAGAAGAACGGTAAGTAGCGTTTATGCGTGGATTATCGGCAACTCAACGCCCGATCTGTACCCGACGCATACCCCTTACCTAGGATACAACACATACTTGACAAATTACGAAGAGCAAGGTACATTAGTAGTCTGGACCTCAAGAACGGCTACTGGCAGATACCTTTGGAGCGAGGCAGCCGCCCATATACAGCCTTCACCGTGCCTGGGCGTGGCCTATTTCAATGGCGTGTCATGCCATTCGGCTTACACTTGGCACCAGCGACGTTCCAGAGAGTACTCGCCCAGGTCATAGGCCCTGAGATGGAACCACACGCCTTCGCCTACCTTGACGATATAATCGTCATAGGCTCTACATTCGAGGAACACATAAGAAATTTACGAAAGGTACTGCAGAGACTACAGAAGAACAACCTTCGAATTAACCCTGAAAAGTTCGAATTTTTCAAGAAGGAACTCCGATATTTAGGTCATGTGATCAGTGACAAAGGCATCCACACCGATCCCGAGAAAGTTGCAGCAATCCAGGAACTGAAACCCCCAACTAACGTGAAAGAAGTACGTCAATATCTTGCGATAGCCTCCTGGTATCGCCACTTTGTACCCGACTTCGCGACCATGATCCAGCCGCTCACAGCACTCTTGAAGAAAGGGAAACACTGGAAGTGGGGTTCTGAGCAAGCAATTTGAAAGCATCAAGCGAAAGTTGACGGAGGCTCCCGTCCTGGCATGTGCGGATTTCAGCCAAACATTCACGTTGCAGACGGACGCTAGCAACATCGGCCTTGGAGCAGTGCTGGCACAGAATCTGGAAGGAGGCGAATGCGTAATAGCCTACGCCAGCCGAAAATTAAATGAGGCGGAGAAAAACTATTCAGCTACCTTCTCGCCATAGTCTGGGGAATTCGGAAAATGAGACCCTACCTAGAGGGATATCGATTTAAGGTGATAACCGACCATACGTCATTGAAGTGGTTGAATTCCATAGAAAGCCCTTCCGGTCGTATAGCACGATGGGCTCTAGAATTACAGCAGCATACCTTCGACATCGAGTATCGTAAAGGGAAACTCAACCACCTAGCAGACGCATTGTCCCGACAGCCGCTAGAGACCATAAGGCAAGCGACGACGATGGCTCCACAATGTAAATGGTGGCGAAAGCGAGTAGAGGAAGTTCGCGCAAATCCAGAGAAGTACGCGGATTACATGGAAAAGGATGGCCAACTTTATCGCCACATTCCGTGTCGGTCCCAGGATGAAGAGACTGTACCCTGGAAGTTCTGTGTGCCTAAACCCCTCCGCATAAGGGTGTTACAAGGGAACCACGAACCTAGTGCCGGACATATGGGCATACGCCGGACATGGCTGGAAAATTCCGCACAATATTGAATTGGGGGATCCAGAATTCCATAAATCTAAAAAAGTGGATATCCTATTGGGTGCTGAAACATTTTTCGACCTTTTAGCTGTTGGCCAAATTAAAAATGGTCCTAACCAACCAACACTTCAGAAAACCCTTTTAGGATGGATAGTATCTGGCAAATACGTCAGCAATCTAAGTTCTCCTCCCAGATTACATAGCACATTATGCCAAGCTGAAGAAGACTTCACGTCAATAGATTCAGTAGTCCAAAAATTTTGGACTCTAGAAGAATTACCTTCAGAATCAAATGGCATTAAATTCACACCAGAGCAACAAGAGTGTGAAAATTTTTTCGTAAATACAACTCAAGTATTGCCTTAAGGACGGCTTCAAGTAAGAATGCCTTTTAAAGCTGACCGTAAGTTACTCGGTCACTCCTATGAAACCGCAGTTCGGCGGTTTCAGGCCCTGGAGAGAAGGACATTAAAAGATCCAGAACTTCGTAAAATGTATCTGGACTTTATGAATGAATATAGACCATTGGGTCACATGAGCCCAACGAACAATAAGATCCCGAGTGAGCCACACTACTTCATTCCGCATCAATGCCTTTTAAGGCCCGAGAGCACAACAACCAAATTACGTGTTGTATTTGATGCCTCGAGTCGATCTTCAACTCAAATAGCGTTGAATGAACTTTTGATGGTAGGTCCAACCATCCAAGAAGAGTTATACTCAACTCTTCTTCGTTTTCGCTTACATAAGTATGCACTAACAGCGGACATTACTAAAATGTACCGTCAAATAATTATGCATGAAGAAGACAGAAATTGTCAGCTTATTGTGTGGAGAGAGCATCCTTCTGAGCAAATTCAAATTTTTCGTCTTAACACCGTAACATACGGCACTGCGCCTGCTCCATTTCTCGCAACACGGTGTTTGCAAATGCTCAGTGATGCCAATACAATGAAATATCCACTCGGTTCATTGGCCATCAAAAGAGACTTTTATGTTGATGATTTATTAACAGGGTCCGAAAATTTTGAGTCTCTAGATCTTTTGAGAAGTGAGGTAAATAAAATATTAAACTCGGCTGGATTCACCTTAACGAAGTGGTTTTCGAACCACCCTAAATTTTTCGACAGTGATTGCACTGAAAAGTCATTAAGCTTCAATGACAAAAGTTCCACTAAAACGTTAGGAATCCATTGGTTGCCGAAAGAGGATTTGTTTCGCTTTTTTTTAAATGACAATTTTAATGATCTGCGAGCTACTAAAAGAAATATATTGTCAGTTTCTGCTCGCCTTTTTGATCCTCTTGGATTACTAGCCCCACTAGTTACCAAAGCAAAAATCTTATTGCAAGAGCTTTGGATCCAAAAACTAGATTGGGATGAGTCGATTCCATTGCGCTTTGACACTAGCTGTCAGAACTTTAAAGCGAACCTAATGCAGCTCTCATCGATAAGCATTCCTCGTTACGTAAACGTTGAGTCGAGTGCCATCTGCCAAATACATGGCTTCTCCGACGCCTCAATAAGGGCGTACGAATGCTGCATATACATACGAAGCCAATCCGCTAGTGGTATTAAATGCATGCTGCTTACTGCAAAGTCTAGAGTGGCTCCGCTGAAGACCAAATCTCTTCCGCGTCTTGAGCTCTCGGCAGCACATCTTCTTTCGAAATTATGGTCAAGAGTAGCGCCTATGTTGAGTCGACATTTCGAAAATATTACATTTTGGAAAGACTCTGAAATCGTTTTACATTGGATTAAAACACATCCATCTTCACTACAAACCTTCGTCGCAAACAGAGTGTCCGAAATTCAAGAGTTGACTGACAAAGTACATTGGCGACATGTGCCAACGAAACAAAATCCTGCGGATCAAGTGTCTCGGGGTTGTAACGTGGATGAATTGAATAATTCGATATGGTTTGGCGGTCCACCGTTCCTCCTAGAAGACCCTGCATTATGGCCAATTAATAACCACTTCCAGATCTCACCAGAAGACGAAGCATTAGAGAAGAAGAAAAATACGTTTACACTAATTTCAACTACTGAGAAAAATTCAATATTGGACCTTATTGAAAAATTTTCTTCTCATAAAAAATTGCTTCGTGTGGTCGCATACATATTACGATGGATAAGACGACCACCAAAATCCTCCATGGGACAGGATCTGACTTCAGAAGAGCTAAACTTGAGTTTTCTAAAAATTGCACAGGTGGTCCAAAATTCAGAATTTTCGGATGTTATTCAAAAATTGAATAAAGGTACCACCCTACCCGCAAACTTGCATGAGTACTCGGATACGTCGCTCTCATTCAAATTAATCCGAGTAGGAGGTCGCCTATTAAATGCACCTCTCCCATACGATGCCAAATTTCCGCTTTTATTAAATAAAAGTTCGCACTTCGTTATAACGTATTTACGGTTCCTGCATATTCGAAATCACCACGCTGGAGCTAAAGCGTTGGTTGCGCTTCTTCGAGAACGCATATGGCTAATTAATGCCCGAGAGGCTTGCAGTAGAACCGTAAGAAACTGTATACATTGTTTTCATTACAAGCCGAAGTTGCAAAACCAAATAATGGGAAATTTGCCAGTCGAAAGACTTCGAGCACTACGACCTTTTCTTATATGTGGCGTAGATTTTTGTGGTCCGATATATACAACTTTGAAAATACGCGGTCGACCACCCGTAAAAACATATATTGCAGTTTTCGTTTGCTTTACTTCCAAAGCAGTTCATTTAGAATTAGTTTCAGACCTGTGAACTAATTCATTTATTTTCGCCCTAAAAAGGTTCATTGGTCGCCGAGGAATGCCCCAGAAGATGTTCAGAGACAACGCAACCAACTTCGTCGGCGCCGATCACAAGCTGCGCGAGCTGAAAGAGGCGTTTCTGGCCCAGGCAACGGAATTGAAGGGATTCGCCGCAGAGGAAGGGTTCAGCTTCACCTTTATACCACCGCGGGCGCCGCACTTCGGCGGATTATGGGAGGCCGCGGTGAAGTCCGCCAAACATCTAATCGTTCGCGCAATCGGCAACGTGTTCCTCACGGTAGAGGAGCTATCAACACTGCTGGCCGAAGTGGAAGCAATCCTCAATTCTCGGCCCCTAACACCTCTGAACCAGGACCCCAACGACGGCGAAGCGTTAACTCCCGCGCATCTCTTAATAGGGTGCTCCCTGCGATCACTCCCACCAGCACAGGTAGCAATGGACCCAATTCATTGCTGCGAGAGATGGCAACTTGTTTGCTGTCTCAAGCAACAGTTTTGGCGACAGTGGTCCAAAACATATCTGACGGGTCTTCAGGAGCGCACCAAATGGTTACACCCGAAACGGAATCTGCAGCCCGGCGACCTCGTCCTCGTACACGAAGACAACACACCACCGCAGCAGTGGGTAACAGGACGAATCGTCGCAACCGTCGAAGAGCAAGACGGCAAGGTGCGAGTCGCAGAAGTAGCAACCAAGACGGGCACGATTAAGCGCCCCATCCACAAACTGGCTGTCCTTCCACTGGATATTGAAGGAATCTGATCCTGTCAAGGTGGCCGGTGTTGCGTAAAGCGACAAGATATATGTATATTTAAACCTGAAGTTAAAATTAAGAAAAAATGAATTATAAAAAATTATAAAATATTGAATTATTTAAATTATTGTATACTTACCTTAATTATGCATTCATACTACTAATCTACTACTTACCTTAATACTTACCATAATCTATTACAATATTGAACGAAAAGTTGAAGATAATTATATTTACCCCTTTTTTATACATATGAACATCACCACTAGTTTAAGCCATTAGTTTAAGATTTAGGCTAAGCAACTAAATGAAGAAATAAATAACTTTCTATTGTAATTGAACCGTATGACCGAACGCACGCGTTTTCATTTTTATCGCATTTTTCGTGACAGGCAATTAGGCTTATTGACTTTGTTCGCGCATTCCCAAGTTATATGTATTATCGCTTCTCAAAAACGCTTGAGAATTTTCACGGTCAATTTATTGTAAATGACAAATGTGCATGGCTATTGTGAATTGGCGCACCTTCTGCATTCATTCTTAACAAAAAAAAACTCTAACAAATCTTTATAATTTAAATAGAAATTATGAAATCTATTTAACCGTGCGATTCTGTAACTTGAGACAGTCTCAAGTCTCTAAATTTGAGATTTTAAGTTAGAGACAATTTTTGAGACTTGAGATGATATTGCTATTCTGTAAGTGACAGTCACAAAATCTATTACATTTCATTATTCAGAGATGTTTTTACACTTGAATGAAAATAAATATGTCGATAACAAATATTAAATTTTCTATAACATAGTCAAAAAACATAATTATCAATGAAAATAAAAATATATGTTGACTTTGTTTCATAATATTTACGAAATTTATGTAAAATTGATTTATTTTTAACCTTTTCGTGTTTGAGTTGCTTACAAAATATAAAGAAACGACAATCGATTAATATCTATGATGATCTCTATTCAGTATATTCCAAAAGGCAGACAAGAGTTCTTTTTAGTTTTGTGACCTGCTAACTACCAGGTCTCAATATTTTGAGACTAACGCTAGAGACTGTTTAGTGAATAGTAACTAGTCTCAAATTGAGACTTTGCCTCAAAATGTCTCAAATAGAGACTAGAGACTGGTTACAGAATCCCGCTATAAAATTTACCTTCCTCAACAATTTAACGTCAAGATAAATAAACATGGGTTTTGGTCTGACATATTTTACAGCCATTGAAAATAATTTTCTGCGTGTGTTTGTTTTCGTGCCGTTGCACCAAGAGGAAAATTCTGCAATTCGTGCACCGTGCAAGGGTTTTGCAAGAGAATCCCCTTTTTATTTGGCTCTAAAATAAACGGCTCACTCACTGACCTTACTTGCACGTAAAATTATCCCAATTAATTATTGTATTGCAACCCTGATACGTAGAACAAATCAAGAAGTCTAACGTCATACATGCTCGACTTCAAACGCACAACTCTTCAACCAGTTGCCACTTAATATTTTTGCGAACTCGACGAACATATTTCGAACGCAGCATAAAGTGCTGAACCCATTGAGCGCGACAGACTGCAAGCGACATCTGTCAAATATTAAAATATACACGTTCTTATGGAAAGTACCCGAAGGATGTACTTGCGTCTCACGTACTTTGTGTACAGCTGCTGTACATCGTGTATTAACATTTATAGCTGGGCTCTAAGCTACCGGGGGGTCGGCAGGTCGCGGACAGCCGGACGGCCTGTAGTAGCAGGTTAGTTGCGTAATAAGTTTAAACGAATAAGCAATCCCCAACGACGAGCGACAGGTGTGGAGGATGCGGTATAAAAGCTAGCAGATCCGTTGAAGCTCCTGTGACTGTTTCGAACCGACACCGCCTCTTACAAATATGTGTCCCCGTCAACACGCATAGACGTGATGAGTAATACAAAAATCCAAGTGCGACGGAACCATAGTGGGCGGCTCCCTGGTCAGCGTCTGTTCACCAGGTTAGGTGCGGCTGTTAAAAGAATCTAAAGTTGACCGGTACACAACGTGGCGCACTGGGAGTCCCTCGAAACCTTAACAACGACTTCTCTGTTGTTAGTGTGAAAAGGGTGATGTGAGCTTGCTCTACCGAGGTGTTAGCCACGCTGTCTGCCTTTAACCAGCCCCTTCAGGCTCTGGTCAAGAAGTGTGCATTGGGCGTAGGATTAGTAGCCTGCGTTGCCCCGGGCGTGCGCCGGTCTGTCCGTGTTTTCCGGGACTGTTAAAGCGAAGGACAGGCCTCAGGGAACTGGGGTATGGGCAGTGTCCCCGAGGGTACACCCGTTCCTGTCTATTTCGGCCCGCCCCCCTGCACACGATGCGCTGGTAAAATAAACATATGGAGCTTAATATGAGAAACAAAAATAACAATAACAGCAGCAACATCTCAGGAATAATAGGAAGCTTGAGTGAAAATAATAATAACGTGCATTCTTCCCAGAATACGAATACGACGACAATGGATACAGACTCGTTTAAGAGGGCACCAAAACTGGGTAGGTCCCCGATAAAAAACCTCGGTGTTGAAAAACCTCGTGGAGACTGTATGGCTGAACTAGGGAATGCGATCATTGAAACAATGCGCCCACCCCAGCGGACTATCAACAACACCATGCGAGATCTTCTCGGTGTGATAGCAAAATTACATGCAAGTGCTCAGGAAGAGCACACTGCAAATAAGGAAGCACGAGAGGCCTCGCGACAAAGTTCAACCAAAGCGAAGAACACCGCCGAAGAGAAATAAAATTACCCATAAGGAATGGCCGAGCAAACCTGAAGTTCCCTTGAACAAAGAAACAAAGAGTGATAACCCCATCAAAGACAATGATAAAGAAATGGGAAAACAAGATGATTGGATCACAGTCAAACGTAAGCAACAAAAGAAGGCACCACATAAGCCGCCACCTCGACCGGATACAATAGTCATTGAAAAAACAGGTGAAATGTCATATAGCGACATCCTAAGGACAGTTAGGAAAAATGATACACTGCAGAAGCTAAGGGAAAATGTAACACAAATTAGAACGACGGCCAAAGGACAAATCCTGCTAGAGTTAAAGGAGGCACAGATGAGGAGCACAGGCATCTTCAAGACCGAGATAAGCAAAGTACTGGGAGAAAATGCACGGATAAAAGCTTTAACTCACGAGTACATGCTAAAAATACGTGACCTCGACGAAATCACGACTAAAGAGGACATTGCCGAAGCTATACGACGACAAATAACTGGGCTGAGTAGTTTTGATGAAAACTCGATTAAGAGTATCAGATCAGCGTACTTAGGATCCCAAACTGCAGTGGTAAGCCTACCCGCGCTGGAGGCAAGAATACTTGAAGACGCACACAAAATCAAAACAGGTTGGGTAGTGTACAGAATAAGGGCGAAGCAAAATCTACACCTCTTCAGATGTCTTGAGTACGGTCATCTGGCGAAACCTTGCAACAATCCTGATGATAGGAGCCAGTGCTGTGCCAAGTGTGGAGAAACTGGACACTTTGCGAAGTCGTGCGATAAGAACCCGTCGTGTAGTGCATGCAAGAAAAAGGGCAGGGAAAACACCGACCACCAAATTGGTAGTAAAAAGTGTCCTCTCTACCAAGAAGCATGTAGAAACAGCAGAAAATGAGAGTCATGCAACTCAACCTCAATCACTTTGAGGCTGCACAAGAACTTCTTAAGCAGACGGTTTATGAGGAAAAGGTCGATGTAGCTATACTCAGTGAACAGTATAAAAATATAACCGACGCAACATGGATCTCTGACGACACGAAAAAAGCTGCCATATGGGCATGTGGAGGTAAAGTGATTCAAGATAAGCCGCTATTGGGGAAATCTTTCTACACTCGAGCGAAAGTCTCTGGGATCAACTTCTACAGTTGCTACATACCACCAAGCATATCGCAGAGTGACTTTGATAAAATCCTTGACGAACTGGTCACAGAAGTTTTATCAACTACGAGGAACGTGGTCGCGGGCGATTTTAATGCTTGGGCGATGGAGTGGGGTAGCATCTGTACAAATAGGCGTGGAGATGCTTTACTACAGGCATTTTCGTCGCTAGACATGGTGTTACTGAACACTGGCAACCAGAACACCTTCGAGAAGGACGGCCGGGGCTCCGTTATCGACATAACCTTCGCTAGCAGCTCTCTAGCGCGGACAACAAATTGGCAAGTGTGCGACGTTTACACACACAGTGATCATTATGCAATCATGTTTGAAATCCAAGACGCAGTGAACAATCGAAGGAGAATGCCCACTAAGATAGGACAAAGCAAAGGATGGAAAATTGAAACTCTTGACATTGAACTATTCAAGCTCTCATTAGATGATAATCTAACATGCCAGGAAGACATAGATCGACAGACGGAGATGTTAGTGAGGCACGTTTGTAAAGCATGCGACGCTTCTATGAGTAGAAAGAAAAATGGCACCCATAGAAAGCTTGTTTACTGGTGGAGTGAGAGGATCGACACATTAAGAAAAGAATGCCATAAAGCGAGAAGGAGGTGTCAAAGGAGTCGGGGGCTCACGGAGCAAACGCAATTACATGTATGCTTCAAAAGAAAACGAAGCGATTTTAAAAAAGCAATCAAAAAAAGTAAATCTTCCTGCTTTAAAGAACTTTACGGAAAAATCGATGAAAACCCATGGGGTGATGCTTACAAGCTGGTAATGAAGAAAATAAGAGGTAGCAAAGGACAAGCACCAACGTGCCCAGCACTACTGAAAACCGTTGTGGAGACCTTATTCCCCGCACAGCCCCCAGAGAACCGAACGGTTAGCATGCAAGAACCTGCTGAAACAGAAGATACAATAGTCACTGATGTGGAGGTTATAGAAACAGCAGAGGGATTTGGCAACGCCAAAGCACCAGGCGTGGATGGTATTCCCAATAAGGCCTTAAAGATTGCTATTAAGCACTATACGAGACCATTCACAGAATTGTTTACGCGGTGTTTACAAAAAGGTGTATTCCCAAAAACCTGGAAAAAGCAGAGACTGGTCTTGTTGCAGAAACCAAATAAACCAGCCGGAGAACCCAATTCATACCGACCACTCTGTATGTTGGATACGATGGGCAAGATACTAGAGCGGATAATCTGTGTACGATTAGAGCTGCATTTAGAAAAATAAGATAAGAAAGGTCTGCCCGACAACCAGTATGGATTCCGCAAGCAGAGATCAACCACTGATGCGATCAAGAAGCTTACCGGCATAGCCACCAAGGCAATAGAGGGTACCAGATGGCTGTATGGTACAAAGGAATACTGCGCAGTAGTCACGTTTGACGTTAAAAACGCGTTCAACTCGGCATATTGGCCCCATATTATAAGTGCACTAGAACGTAAAGAAACCGCGGCTTACTTGGTTAAGATCATATCCAGCTACCTGTCTGACCGGCTGTTACTGTACGATACGGATGACGGACAAAAAAAGTATGAGGTAACGGGCGGAGTTCCGCAGGGTTCGGTGCTTGGCCCATTGTTGTGGAATGTGTTGTATGACAGGGTACTGCGTCCTTCACTCCCGAAGCAGGTACAGATCATCGGGTACGCGGATGATATTGCCATAACCGCAGTGGCAAAAGAACTTGGCCAACTCGAAAACCTCTGCAATCATGCAGCGACGGCAATCAAAGACTGGCTCACGGCAACAAACCTCCAACTCGCTGAACAAAAAACAGAAGCTGTGCTGATCCCAAGTAGGAAAAAACCCGAAGACATCAATCTAAATATCGACGGTCATACCATCATGCTACAGAAGTCGCTGAAGTATTAAGGAGTACTGATAGACAATAGACTCAGCTACAAGGAGCACATTGAAAAGGCATGTGAAAAAGCAGCACGTGCAACGGCCATCCTTGCAAGAATAATGGCCAACGTCGGTGGACCAAGTCAAAATAGACGTATGCTACTGGCCAAGGTGAGCCAATCAATTATGATGTACGCAGCGCCCATATTGGGACCAGCACTACAGCAAAAGATGTATGCTAGGAAAGCGAAGTCTGGAATGCGGCTCAGAGCCATTAGAGTCACATGTGAATTTCGTACGGTATCCTACGAAGCGGCTGGGATCTTAGCAGGCATCATGCCACCTGATATAATAGCTACGGAACTCAAAAGAGTATATGACAGGTCTACAAGTCTGGGCACGCGACTAACGGCTGAAGAACGGAAGGATGAGAGGCAAACAAGCTTCGATGAGTGGCAGAAACGATGGGATGCAGCTACGACGGGAAGATGGACCCACATACTAATTAGAAGTGTGCAAGCATGGATAGAGAGGAAACATGGAGAAACAGATTTCTACCTGACGCAGTTTCTGACGGGGCACGGGTGTTTTAGGGAGTATCTCCATAAGCATGGACATGACGACGGGACGAATTGTTCTCTCTACGACAGTAGCGGAGAAAACGCGCTGCACATCTTCTTTTTCTGCCAACGGTATGAAAAGGAGAGAGCTGATCTACAGAAACTGACAACGGAAAGAGTGACACCGGATAACATCGTGCGATGCATGACTGAATCGAAAGAAGTGTGGGATAGTGTGAGAGAGTGGTGTGCTATAGCTCTGAAAGAGCTAAGAAGGAAAGAATGGCAACGGAGAGAAATCAGAAGGATGAATGAGGATCAAAATGGCGTGGCTGACGAGCCGAATGGCTTAGCTTGGCCTCACGATCTAATGCTTAACGGCGGTTCCGTGGGGCAAATATACAAGCAAAGACGATGGGGTTAAGGGCTTAGTACGTAGGCGTATTGGTCTCCGCTTCAGCGGAAAATACGAATCGTGCATACCGTCCGGAGAAATGACGGTATCTTTCGAAGATTCCCCCTCCAAAATAAAAAAAAAGCGTTCTTATGGACACAGCTATTTTGACAGCTGCACGACTACACGACTGCAGGCCGACAGTTGTCGCTCTCGCTAACTTCAATATATTTTTATATTTTCCAACGACAGTAGAGTTGACAGTAGATAGATGAGGTAGAGTGGTGATGCCACTAATATGTAAAATGTGAAATTATTCAAAGCTCTAACAAACCTGACGTTATTTTACAAATAAAAGCATGAAATAGCTCTAATATATCATTTGTAATAGCAATTGATAATTTAAAACAAATAAATTTACCTATTTTCTTTTTTTTTGCATAAAACATTTCACTTTGAACAAAATACTAAAATTTCATTCAAAATTGTGTACCTGCAAAATGGACAGCGTGTTGTCTTGTGTACATGCCGGCCATTGTTATGGCGCTGCCTTCTTATAAATGTTCATGTAGAAAGATTCACGACGCCATTTACAGTTCACTGTAGAGCTGCCATGTCGTGTCGCGCTCAATGTGTTCAGTACTTAATGCTTCATTTAGTCACCGACATGTCGTCTTTCTGTAGCGACAACGTAACTAGTTGCTGTTGTTCTCTCTTGATCATATTTGAGCAATTATGCCATTACGCAATTTGTATAAATGGTTTTGAACACATCTAGCTTTTCAGTTATAATTTTTCACAATGGAAAATACAGAGCTTTTTCATAGAGACGCTACAAAAAGTAGACCGATAGAATAGTTACTAGCTGACCTCGCAGGCGTTGTCCTGCGTGAAATTATGTGTTTTGAAATGAAGAGAAAGTTGAATTTATTACGATTTGCGATTTTTCTACATTTTTTTCCAATGTAACGCAGCTTAATAAACCACATTTTTTGGTTACTGTTCCGGTGCATAAATGTACAGAGAAGATGGCATAGCTTTTCCAGATCCATGCCACACACTTCTAGGGATTATCCTTGTGTCCTGTTGATTGTCATCTCAAATGCAATTTTCCCTGGAAACTGAATACGTTTAAACTGAAATGGCAAATCGTTGGAACTCAAAAGAATTCGTAGAATCAAGAATTCTGCCCCTTTGTTTTCGATAGCTATGTCACAATCAGTCGGGTTCCATTACACAGTTTCGGCGTATGAAGATTGCGAAACATAATAATGACAGATCCAATTTTGAGACGCAAATGATGCGGCGGCATACCAAGTCTCTCCAAAGAATTTAGAAATTCCACTGGACAATTCTGGCTTCGTCTTCATTGTTAAGACGATCGATCGATTTGTATGAACACCAACCACCCGGAACGTGACTTTGAATCTTCCAGTTTAAGTCATTAACACCGGTATTTTTGGCAGCTAAAATTGCGCGTGCACTCAAGCAATCTCAGTAACGATAATTTAGCCAATGTTCGGATAAACATTCGTTATGAGTTCATCTTGATATAAAATCACTGAAAGTATCAACCGCAATTTGCCCATTGCCAACTCTTAGCGAATACGATGTAAAATGTCATCGGCAATGTAATTTTTGTTTGTATCCTATATTTGACGCGGATTTAAAGGCTGATATATCGAAATGAAAAAAGTGTGCGAACTTCAGTGGCATGCGAAGTAGCTAGCACATTGTCCATCGTTTGACTAGAATGATTATCATGTTCCAGCAATTGCTGTCATGCTTCTCAAAAAGTTGCACACGCCGTACCTTTCACAATACGCGATGACTCAAATGAAGTTGAACCGCGTACATTAATCAATTGTCGGTTTTCTGGTGGATTGAATAAATTAGTCCTAATGCATTAGTTGAGAATACAACTGGATGTCCATCGACGAGGCATTCCATATATAATATCAAGGCTGTCCTAAATAGAGCAATTTTCCCTGACGGATCACTGACGCAAGTTGAGAAAAAACGCGTCAATGTCAATTTTTTTGTTGGCGGTGTTTCCGCTAGCTGTACTGTATTCTCTACGTTGAAATACACTCTTTGGTCTTCTCCAAATACACTGCGAGATGCACAACAGTCAGAAAACGTTTATGAATTGCAAAAGTAAATACACAAAACGCTTGATTGCAGTTCACGTATCGGCCCATTTGATACTTGCTGATCTCATCTCGTTCAAGGCCATGTTGCTTTCTTTAGTGACGTTTTTGCAAACGTATTTAACCGATTTCACCAAACTGCAATACTCAACATTGATATGAGTTTTGAATGTGAATTAGAAAATAATGGCAGATATTGTACGATTCATGTGTTGCCAACTTCGATATTCACTCCTCGAAATTGAATGCTGAATGTTCTACCATTGCCGTCTGGTGAGCGCCGCCGATGCAACGGATATCCATCATTTCCAGTTTGCGTTTGAAAGAAAAGCACAGGGATAGTGTTTCGTGTATTTACCATATTGTCAGCCATACAAACCGAAGTGGGATTGTGGTTCTTTATGTTATTATTGGCTTTCACTACTTCGTATAAATCTGGATCTTCTTCGTATAAATACCTGGATCTATCTCTGGATCAGGAATTTCCGCGGATATAATTTCACCAATTTGATCTGGTGTTAGCACCATCCACCATCCAAAGAAGAATGTGTGCGTGCGGCAAACCGCTTTTTTGTCACTCAGCAGAGTACATCCAACATCTAATAGCACCATATATGTATAAGTTCTTTCAAGATAGAGTCACTGAAACATCGTAGCTGGTGTTTGAAGAGGCCTGTCTGTTGATGGGAAAAAGAACGCCGGCCGATAATAATAACTTATCTTTTGAATAGCCGCAATAAAGAAAGCAAACGACCGAAATTGAATGATTCAAATAATTTACAAATACATCAATTGGAAAAAAACTTAAAAAAAAAAAATTTGTATGGAAAATTCATTTTTGGATATTTACGCTCGTAAGTAGGTTAAAAGTCAACATTTTCTGAATTTTTTTTTTACAAACCATCCTCATTGGATTCCCTTTAAAGTGGTTCAGGCCATTTCTCATTTCATGCAACGGCTTAGTCAGCTATAGCGAACAGACAAGACCCTAACTTATTTTTATATATAAGATGGTAGCTTCTCTATTTGGTTCTACAGCTCTTCTCCATGAGTAGATTGAAGAAGTCGAAAGGGAATCGCCTTGTCAGTTTTGATCCTGACGAAGCTTTTGATATTGCTCAACGTTATTTTACACAGCAATATTAGTTTTTGCATGTTTCTTATCAGTCCCTCTCCGTCGTATTTGAAAAGCTTGGCCAGCAATTCATCGGTCTCCGCCGTTTTGTTGTTCTTCAGAGGGGTAATTACTATTTGAATTTCTTCATGGTCGGACAGTGGAAGGTCCGCTCCATCGTAATAGATAATTCAGCAAGAGAGAGAAGTGTTTAGTTGTAGCTTAATTAATTTTTTTTGCTGGAATTTAGTACTACAGTTAATCATATTTCGGTCACCGGTGAAGTCGATCAGCCTTAACCCATTTGGTTTTGTTTCATAATGGAAACTGAATTTACCGATCGTTATACCAAAGGCCGTAGCCCACCCTGACGTTAAAGTGACCTATGACAGCTTTCATAGATGCGCTGCCAGCGCTCATAGAAAACATCTTTGATCATCGACGGAGTAAATACCACGCGGTCCTACTCGTCTCAGTCTTTATCCCGTCCATCGCACTTATCGGACGGCGGCATTCATTCGTTAGTTGACTGTCGACGCGGATTGACGTGCGTGCGCATCGTTGCGATATTTTCTTAGTGTTTTTTCGGCGATTTTTCTCGATTTTCTTTTGTGCGGTCGTTTGTTTACGCAGTTTGCTGGCACTGTTATTGCCTGGTGCGTGTGCGTAGCTTGCGGTGAAATTGTTTGTGCGATTGCGAGTAGCGAGGGTTAGTGACCGCGAGTGTTTTGTACGGGTACATATTTTTGTGCAATTTCGTGGAATTTTTGTGTACCAACTCTTGGAATATAGCGGTAAGTAATTTAATTATTACTACATATATACGGACAACTTGGTCATCCACGTTGTTGTTATTGGCGGAAGCTTCGCACGGTTCCAGTGTAGCTCCGTGTTGTTGGCACTCTTGCTGACTGGACTGCCTGCCAGTAGTTCTGTGTTGAGCATCTGGCGGTTAGTTGGTTCGGTTTCAGAAGAGTCTGGACAAGATTGCCCAAAGGGTGCAAGCGTCTGTCCAGCGTTGGAGATTGCCACTCCTGTAAGGACCAACAGTCGTAACAGCGCTACCGTTTAGCCCACGGTGCGACTCGGTACAGTGCCACATCGGTCGACTCCGGACCGTTACGGGGACTTTGTCCTGCCGGCGGCCAATTGAGTGGCCTTAATCCGACCACTGGTTGGGGTTTTGGGCTGTGCCACTGCGAGCACGCTATAATCGACCGCATGGGTGTTCGCTGTTACTGAGCGGGCCTTTGCGTGAGTCGCATTTTTCAGCGCGTTCAGACGCACACACCTGGAGAGCAGCTGCTCCAGAATCTTTTTTGTTCGTGAGCCTTCTACGCTAGTGGTAAGCCAGCGGATCAACGTCCGGTGTGTTTTACGTGAGCACCTGCTGACGACAGCCTTACTCCACGGCGCTCAAAAGCACAGCGGATCTAATCAATGCGTTTATCAGCGCCCTGAGAATGCTAAGCATTTTCAGTACCAATTGGCAGTGTGGAATGGACACACTAACCACCTTGGTAGGGTTCGAGGCCCAATTAAAACCTCTGCCGTGCTTTGGGTCCGGCACCCGGTTGCAATGCAACTCCACATCCAACGCCAGCGGATCAGTTCGACTGAACGGTGAGTCGGTAAACGAGATGCCTCCTGAACGGTAGAGGAGGACGAAGACCCTCGCTGGAAGCGGAGAATCCTCCGCTTCCACAGTCGTGGATGACTCCACGTCGGGTGGCGAGGCGGAAGCGACGGGCGCGTTTGGGATCGCCGCGTCCAGAGGGTGGAAGCGAGGGAGGAAGCGAAAGTTGTGGTGGGAGTGCCAACGTGGCATAAGGGAGGGAACGGGAGTTGGGGCGGGGTGCCAATGTGGCCACCGCTGAGAAAACGGTTACGCGCGCGGGGTCACCGCGTAACGTAGGTGGAAACGAGGGAGGGAGCGGTAGTTGTGGTGGAAGTGCCAATGTGGCCACCACCGAGGAATCGGTTGCGCGTATGGGGTTGTCGCGTAATGAGGGAGGGAGCGGTAGTGTGAGCGTGAGCGTGGCCGCCGCTATAAAAGCCCATCCAGCTCGTTCGGCGGACAAAGAAGTGGGCGTCGGGAAAGAGGGCCCTAGGCAAACAAGGAGGGAAAGCGGGACTTTCCACGGGGGCTCTTGTTGTTGGGGGTGGGGCGGTCAGCCATGTTGCGGCTGCAAAACGAATTACGGGGAGCTAAGCGACCTGGTTTTTGAAGCCAAGGGTTTTGATAGAGAGACCGCGAAGGGGCTGTTGGAGCGTGCCTCAAAGTATGAGGCGCTCTTGATGACGGTTATTACCGAAAATGCCCATCTTCGCGGACAAGTAGATGCCCTTAAGGGAAGTTGCGGGGCACTCTCCTCGACGCCGAGTAGGTCAATGCCGGCTCCGTCGGCACCGATGTCTGCACCTCCAGCGCCTGTGCTGGAAGCAATTGCACTGGTGACGCCGAAGTCTGTGGAGACCTGGTCGGTAGTGGTCAAGAGTAAGGGGCCCGCAACTTCCTCTAAGGAAGTTATTAATAAAGTGGTCAAAGAGGTGGGACCCTCACTTGGAGTGAGGATCCACGAAGTGCCACCAATAAAGGGTGGTGGGGCGGTTATTCGCACTCCCTCTGTCCTAGAGAGGGAGAGAGTGGCGAATAACAAGAAATTCGGGGAGGTGGGGTTGGACGTCTCTATCAATTGGAAGTTGGGTCGTCGGGTGGTGGTCCAGGGGGTTCACACGGAGATCCCCCATGAAGTATTCATGGAGGAGCTACTCCGGCTGAACCTCCAGAATTTCAGCAAGGCGTCCCAGAGGACTGACCTGAGAATGGTCAGTCGTCCCTGGAGGGTGACCGCTGACGGTAGCACCAATGTCGTCCTTGAGGGTAGGTACAAGTTGATGTCCGCCCTCCTGGAGGCAGGTAGGTGCTACATCAAGTGGTTTTCCGTCCGGTTTGCGACAGGATACTCCAGTCGCTGGCTGCTTATGGTGTATGGGTTTTGACCATAGAGTGGCTGAGTGTAGGGCTAAGGCAGATGTCTGCCGGTGGTGCAGTCAAGAAGGCCACAAAGCTGACAGTTGCGTCAATGCACCACATTGCCGCAACTGTGATTTCAAGGGTAGACCAGCTGAACATCTTATGATGTCAGCTGTCTGCTCGAAGTACTGTGGCATTGTTGAGCGCGCCCTCGCCAGACACTGATGGGTGGGATCATCCAGCTTAACTGTCAGGGCTCCTATGCCGTGTGAGTTGGGGGGTTGCATGGTTGAGGGTGGGTGCGGTATTGCTCTACTCCAGGAGCCCTACGCCACCAATGGTGTGGTTCGGGGTCTTCCTGGGAGTTTTAAGGACTTCACTGACCTTAGAGCTAACACCGCAATAGTTGTGAATAATCCACGCTACGATTGAGTAGTTGTGGATTCTTCACAACTGGGTATATGTGTTGCGATAGAAGGGAGTTCGGTAGGATGATTGTCGCTAGTTTAATTGTAAATATAGCGAGCCCCTAGAGCCCTACCTGGGCTATATGGATAAGCTACTACTATTTGCGAGTAGTAGCCCTTTTTTTATAGAGCTGGATGCGAATGGCTCGTCTTCGATGTGCTTTAGTAAGGTATCCTGGCATTCGTCTGAATACCAAAGCCACAGTCGAGGCGAGGCATTTAGCGAATGGGTGGTGGCTAAAAGCCTCCACATTTTGAATGAGCCGAGCGAATGGTATACGTTCGATGGGCCTGGGGGTGTGAGCGACATTGACGTAACGCTTGTGAATGAGGCAGCAAATAGGGCTTTCAGCGTTAGATGGGAGGTTAAGGGAGGGTGGAGATTGAGTGACCATAATTTGATTCAAATTATGGTTATCTCTCAATTCCCTCCCTCCCTTGCCTTATGAGAGTCCATTGCGGCGTACTACTAGCACTGACTGGAACCAATATGGACTCTCGGTTAGGGAAGCGGTATCCGGTATACCGCTTAGTGAGTTTGAGGAGTTGGGGGTTGACGAGCAGATTGCTCGTCTACATGGAGTAGTTTGGGGGTTAAATGATAGGGTATTTAGGAGGTGTGAAAGTCATAAGATTAGTAAGATTAAATGGTGAACGCGTGAGTTAACCTTGAAGAGGAAAGCTGTCAGGCGATTGATTCGGAAGTTTCAACGCGCCCGACGGTCCAATTCTGATAGGCTGTCCCAGCTTAAATACGAATTTAGTTGTGCGGATAGGGAATATAAAAAAGAAAATTAAAGAAGATGAGTGGAGGAGCTTTGTTAGGGAAAATAGGAATCTGCCGGGGTCGTAGAAGGGAGGCTGTCACCTCTCTTCGCGCCGGTGACACTTTGTTATCGTCGTGGAAAGAGTGTGCGGGGGTTCTGTTAGGTGCGTTCTTTCCTAGGTCGGAGGTGCAGGTACCTGTCCCACCATTAGATGATGGGGAGTTGGGGTACGCCTTTGGCCTGGTTAGGTCTAAACGGTCCCAAGGTTTTGATGGTTTGAACGGAGAGATGTGTAAAAGCTTATGGAAGTTCATTCCGGAATACCTGGAGGCCAGTGATAATAAGTGCGTCTGGAAGGGATACCACGCGAGTGGAAAAGTGGGGTGTACCACATAATCCCCAAAATCAAAATCCCCAAATCAAAATCCCCAAATCAAAATCCCCAAATCAAAATCCCCTAAATCAAAATCCCCAAAATAAAAATCCCCCCAAAAAAGGGGATTCTATACTCAATATTAAATCTAAAGTTGAAGTTCACGAGATATTTTATGTTTAATGGTTTCACGAATATTTAATAGGTAAATTAAAGAAAATGCAATACATGTTATATCAATCAGTTTAACATATTTGTACAACATAAATAAATAAAAACTTCACAATTTTTCGAATAGCTTATATACATTAACATAAACATATATTTATATACATACATATGTAGACCAATCTTTAGTGATGTAAATAAACAAAAAAGCAATAAATTCAAAACATTTACATAAATAAACCATGTATGGAAATTCTAATTACATAATGAAATACTGTGTGCTATCGATTTTAAATAAAAAAGTTTATCTAAATCTAAACGACGTTTAACAACTTTTTAATTTTCTTTACACGCTCGACATTCTTTTTGTTTTTTCGCACACCGATCCCTGAGTGTATTTTTTCTCTAACTTCAATCATTTCTTTTTTAAATGTTTCATGATTTCATATATACATCTTTAGCCGCAGACGAGACGGTTTGCTCAAAATTAGAAACATTTCTTTGCGGATTAAGATTAATATTCTGCGCTAAAGCCAAATTAAATAGTTGATGGAAAAATTCAGTGTACGCCTGCTTGGATTTTTTGCTCATCAGGCAAAAACCTAGAGGCACAAATTGACCATCAATTAGCCCTTGTATGGTGAACAGTTGGCGAAAAACTTTCGGGTTTAATAACGGTATAATGCACGAGATTAGCCTTTGCTCAGCTTTTGATAACCACGCAATCCGGAATGGAGTCTGATTTTTCCAATATGATTTATATACTACAATATGTTTCTTAGTCTTGCAACGATTGCATACAATTGAGAATTTTTTTGTTGTAACTCTTCAGGCAAAAACGGTGTTGTTTTACTATTCCCAATCGACTTAGAGATTTGATGTTGATATCATACTTTAGTGCAAACTTCACATATCTTATCACAAAAAGTGATAATTGTCTGCATAAATATTGTTATACCTACGTTACTTACTCTTCGAAATTCTGCGTTTCGTTGCTTTATTTGCTACAAGCGGACATATCTAGCTTTGATTACACTGTGGAACATTTTTGGGATTATTGTCTGGGGGGGTGAGAAATTCCAAGTCAGGGTGATGGTACTAGGTCAGTATAGTAAAACCCTCAAAGGGTTTGGCGTTCGTATGTGTCATTTTTTTTATGACCTTTTAAATTTTTTCCTTATCTTGATGTTTTTTCGCTTAGTTGTAACATTTTGGCAAAAACGCAGTTTTATTTTTTTTTATGTTAAACATTTTTACTCCTCTACTACTGTTTTACTTTCAACTGAATGCTGGCGAACTTGCTGCTAACAAACCTCCATTGTCTCCTTCGACTGCTTCACTTTTTTTTCTGCTTCTCATTTCTATTTTTCTTAGGAGCTGAGAATTATTTCTATACTGCTTCTAACGTCTACTGTCAAATTGCCTTAAGCACTTTTGTACACATACATCCCGAAATGACACACTTGGTTCTTGAAAATCAATGGGCATTATTTACTGATTTAAATCTTAGGAATCATTGCTAACTGAAATTTTTTTAATGCTATTTTTCTCACACTTAGCGACGCCATCGCTAATAGTTCTCATTTCATAGAATGTAAATTTAATATACACTAGGGGATTCTCTTGCTTTTGCAAGATTGTAGATTGCAAAAATCCTATACCGAAATATACAAGGCTACTGTGAATTGGCGCACCTTCTGCATTCATTCTTAACAAAAAAGAAACTCTAACAAATCTTTATAATTTAAATAGAAATTATAAAAACTTTTTAAAATTTACTTTGCTCAACAATTTAACGTCAAAATATGTATTTAAGTGAAATGACAGGTAGCACAGGGTTGCAATTATTTTTTTACGTGTCATTGCGACAAAATAAACATGGGTTTTGGTCTAACATATTTTACAGCCCTTGCAAATATTTTTCTGCGTGTGTTTGTATTCAAACACGGCAGCGAAGAACTGATAAGGAGCATGCATCAGCTTCTTTGTAAAATATGGTCGGACGAAAGCATGCCCAACGATTGGAATTTAAGTGTGCTATGCCCAATCCATAAAAAAGGAGACCCCACAATCTGCGCCAACTACCGTGGGATTAGCCTCCTCAACATCGCATATAAGGTTCTATCGAGCGTATTGTGTGAAAGATTAAAGCCCACCGTCAACAAACTGATTGGACCTTATCAGTGTGGCTTCAGACCTGGAAAATAAACAACCGACCAGATATTCACCACGCGCCAAATCTTGGAAAAGACCCGTGAAAGGAGAATCGACACACACCACCTCTTCGTCGATTTCAAAGCTGCTTTCGACAGCACGAAAAGGAGCTGCCTTTATGCCGCGATGTCTGAATTTGGTATCCCCGCAAAACTAACACGGCTGTGTAAACTGACGTTGAGCAAAACGAAAAGCCCCGTCAGAATCGGGAAGGACCCCTCCGAGCCGTTCGATACCAACCGAGGCTTCAGACAAGGCGACACCCTATCGTGCGACTTCTTCAACCTGCTGCTGGAAAAAAATAAATCGAGCTACAGAACTTAATCGAGCAGGTACAATCTTTTATAACAGTGGGCAGCTGCTGGCGTGTGCCGATGATATTGATATCATCGGCCTCAACACCCGCACCGTTAGATCTGCTTTCTCCAGACTGGACAAGGAAGCAAAACAAATGGGTCTGGCAGTGAACGAGGGCAAGACGAAATATCTCCTGTCATCAAACAAATAGTCGTCGCACTCGCGACTTGGCACTCACGTCACTGTTGACAGTCATAACTTTGAAGTCGTAGATAAATTCTTCTATCTTGGAACCAGCGTAAACACCACCAACAATGTCAGCCTAGAAATCCAACGCAGGATAACTCTTGCCAACAGGTGCTACTTCGGACTGAGTAGGCAATTGAGAAGCAAAGTCCTCTCTCGACGAACAAAAACCAAGCTTTATAAGTCACTCATAATTCCCGTCCTGCTATATGGTGCAGAGGCTTGGACAATGTCAACAACTGATGAGTCGACGTTACGAGTTTTCGAGAGAAAAGTTCTGCGAAAGATTTATGGTCCTTTGCGCGTTGGCCACGGCGAATATCGCATTCGATGGAACTATTAGCTGTACGCGATATAAGACGACATTGACATAGTTCAGCGAATTAAAAGACAGCGGCTACGCTGGCTAGGTCATGTTGTCCGAATGGACGAAAACACTCCAGCTCTGAAAGTATTCGACGCTGTACCCGCCGGGGGAAGCAGAGGAAGAGGAAGACCTCCACTCCGTTGGAAGGACCAAGTGGAGAAGGACCTGGCTACGCTTGGAATATCCAATTGGCGCCACGTAGCGAAAAGAAGAAACGACTGGGGCGCTGTTGTTAACTCGGCTATAATCGCGTAAGCGGTGTCTACGCCAATTAAGAAGAAGAAGAAGTTTGTGAAAAATCTGTAATTCGTAATACAATCTTTTTACTTATCTTATTTGCTCAAACTTTGTTAAGAAAACAATATTTCATTTACATTATATACATTAAGGTGGGCCAAAAATAGTTTTTATTTTTTTTCTCCTAGTTACCATGAAAATCTCTTCCGACATTATTAAAAACAAGTTCTGGTAAGACCTGAGCTGTTAATATTAATATTAAGAGGTGTCTCATCGTCATTTTTGATTTCGCATATAAATAACACAGGAAATTTTGTGTTTTTTGTTTGGTTTTTTAATGTACACAAACAAATAATTGGAAAGCGAGAATCAACACTTGTTCTTATAGGAAATTTACCGATCTACCAAAAAGGTCTAGAACATTTTTTGGCTAAGTCAACTCATTCAAAGTTATTCGTAGTTAAAGTGCAACAGAAAATCATAAAAAATGATTTCCACAATTTTTATCTTATATTACAAATTGATGGCTAATAAACATAATAAATCATATTTTTTCGATGTATCTCATTTTTATTTAATTAATTCATAAAAGAAATTCATGCAATCTTGCCATGCTGAACTTAATTGTTAATTTTCATTACTATTTTTGTATTTTACCGCTTAAGTCATAGTAATTATCGATCTTAGCGACACCTATATGGCAATATAAGTAAATATTATTCAAGCTTACGTCAATCTCTCCAACTTTGTTTATAGCAGGAACAGCTAAAAACGCTACTCCCTTCCTTCCTTTGCCTAGAGAAATCCGCCATCTTTTTTTGTTTTCATTTGAACAATGTTGCCACTGCTCAGTACGCATATATAGTTTTGTACACATCTAAGTTTTCAATTAGAATTTTTCATAATATAAAATATCAAAACCGAAAACAAACTATTAAAAATAGTTTATACTTGTATATGTAAAATCATAGCATTCGACTCTGATTTAGAGTTATTTTAAGAAAACTTCAAACATATTAAAGACAACTTTTATAATTACTACAGTATATCGAGATTGGCAATCAGCCGACACGTTGCTATGGCAAAAATCCAAATTCCGTGGAAATCTACGGCATCCTACGGCACAGAGAGAAGGGAGTAGCGTTCTTCGCTGTTCACTTACATTGCGCGCCCATAAGATAGGTGGTATCACCTGACACGGGCCACGGGTTTACGTTTTTGGCTGTAATAGAGGAGTACAACAAATGTATTACTAAAAATGAAGAACATTATTGCACGTTGTTAAAAATCACCTACAAAAATTTCCCGATTGTAACAAAAAGATTTTAGTTTAATTTTGAAATAATCAATATGTAAGAGATATGAAAAAAAAAGTTGTGTTGCAATCGAAAAATTACTGAAAAATGGCTCTTATTAATTTACATTTCCCGAGAGTCAGGAACAAATAGGACACATTATTTTTTCAGCCAACGATTAATGTTTATACAAGTAAGTCATTACTCACACAGAGTAGAGTTCAAAGTTTTTGTTTAAATTATTTACTTAAAAAATTAATTTTATTATACGATTATCGATATTTTGTGAAAATTCTATGGTTACATCGCTAAACACTAAAAAATATGATTTGTTATGTTTATTAGCCATCAATTTGTAATATAAGATGAAAAATTGTGGAAAGCGTTTTTTATAATTTTCTGTTGCACTTTAACTACGAATAACTTTGAATGAGTTGACTCAGCCAAAAATGTTCAAGACCTTTTTTGTAGATCGGTAAATTTCCTATAAGAATAAGTATTGATTCTCGCTTACCAATTATTTGTTTGTGTACATTAAAAATCCGAACAAAATTTCCTGTGTTATTTATATGGGTAATCGAAAATGTCGATGAGGCACCTCTTAATATTAATATTAAGAGCTCAGGTCTTACCAGAACTTGTTTTTAGTCATGTCGGATGAGATTTTCATGGTAACTAAGAGAAAAAAAATAAAAACTATTTTTGGCCCACCTTAATATACATGTAAGGTGGCAACGCTTGTCAATAGAGGACAGCCGGGCAGGAAGAGGTGAGGAAGAGAGAACGCAAAGAACCGACAGCGGCACAGTGTGCATTTGGCTTTCAGAGACTGAGGTTCAACTTTTTATAACTTAATTTCTTTTTGTATTCAACATCTATGTATTTAAACTCATTTGTAATAATAAACTTTGGTCCTATTTGACCTTACATGGGGGCTCAACCGAAGAGCAAAAACGGAGCACGGAATGTTGCATTCAAATAAAAAGCCGACTAAATTCACAGCAGCCAAAAAAACGCAGAAGAACAAAGCAGAAAATTCAAAGAACGAAGCGGTTGCTGTCGAAGTAAGCAGCGAAAACAAAGCAGAAAATTCGAAGAACGAAGCGGTTGCTGTCGAAGTAAGCAGCGAAAACAAAGCAGAGCACAGCAGTGAGAACAGAGCAGCAGTCAGCGAAGTTGAGTTATTCGAACAAAAGCAGAGCAACGTAGAGTTTGACGAAGAAGGAGAGAAGAAGCAAGAAACATGGCCGGTGGTAACGACGTTGGAGAATTATACAAATTATTTGTGGAAACATTAAAGCAGAGTGACACAAACAAAAATAATGTGTCAATCGAGGCGTTCGCGAAAATTATACCGTGTTTTGATGGGGAATCTACTCCAATTAGACAGTGGATTGCTAATTTCGACGAAAATGCTGAGGCTTATGATTTGACACCCAAGCAAAAGTATGTCAACGCACGTAACAGAATGAAAGGCACGGCAGCATTGTTTTTAGAAACTGTTACAGTATCCAGCTATGAGTCATTGTGTATTGCATTACTGGAGGAATTCGAGAAAACACCAAGCAGCGCGGAGGTACATAAACAGCTAAGACAACGACGAAAACTTGCATCAGAGAAATTTCATGAGTACGTTCTTCAGATGCGTAAAATAGCAGCGGTAGGTAATGTAGAAGAGGAATCCGTGATTTCGTACATAGCTGATGGTGTCGAAGTGCGAAATGATCTAAAATATCCCTTATATAGCGCACGAAGTTATAAAGAATTAATCAAAGCATATGAATTGATCGAGCCGTTGGTTGAGCCTAACGAAGCAAGTAAACGTCGATATGCAGCAGGTGGTCGTGAGCAAATTGAAACAGATAAGAGTGGCAGCAACGTACAGCGTAAGAATCAGCATTGTTTTAATTGTGGTTCAACACAACACAAAAGGGTCGATTGCAAACAAGACACAAAGTGTTTTAAATGTAACGGCACGGGTCATATGGCTAAACAGTGTCCCGAGTATAGGCGTAACATTAACATTGTGTTTAACAAAGAGCGAATGAAGCAGTTGACAGTTAATAACGAAAACTTGTGCTGTTTGGTAGACACTGGTGCAGACGTGTCGTTAATACGTATGGGTGTGCATGAGCAAAGATTTAGCACATGTAAATTGCAGAAAAGTTTCGCTACACTATATGGTTTAGGCAACGTCACCGCAGATGTGGTGGGTGAATTTGTAGCGCAAGTCATAGTCGACGGGTTATGTACGCAGCACACCTTTTTAGTAATAACAGATAGTAAAATCATTGGGTACAATTTTTTAAAAAAATGTGTTGTAACAATGGACGGCAATGGGTATTACTTTCGTCAGATTGAAGATAACACAAGTGCTTGTAATGTTTATTTTGTGAGTAGCAACAATGAAGTAGATGTCAAAACTAAATTCAAGAAGGTTGTCGAACAGTTAATCGAAAACTATAAGCCGAGTTTTATTCAGTTGAACTGTCCAATTAAGTTGAATATTGTTCCAAAAAATAATGATATCGTCTTTCGTGAGTCTCCTACTCGTTTATCAATAGCGGAAAGAAAATTTGTAAAGGAACAAGTAGATGAACGGTTGCAGAAAGGCATTATACGTGAGTCGTGCTCAGAGGTCGCTAGCAAGGTGGTATTGGCGAAGAAAAAAGATGGTCACTACAGATTATGCGTAGACTTTCGTAAACTAAATACAATGGTGTTAAAAGATAGGTTTCCAGTACCAATTGTTGAAGAAGTACTTGAAAAAATGCAATCCGCAAAATATTTTACCGTCATGGACCTTTCAAATGGTTTCTTCCACGTCGAAGTCGAAGAACGTTGTCGAAAATATACAGCGTTTGTAACGAAAGAAGGACTCTATGAATATAACAGAGCTCCATTTGGTTTTTGCAACTCTCCCGCCGTTTTTGTACGCTACGTTAACTATATTTTCCAAAAATTAATAAACGAAGGTATAATGGAAATGTATGTAGATGACATCGTAATTTTTGGGTGTACAGAAGAACAATGTTTAAGCAATATGCAACGGGTTTTACAACAAGCGCAGCAGTATGGGCTAGAAATTAAGTGGGCAAAGTGCCAATTTCTAAAAAATCGAATTCTTTTTTTTGGACACGAGGTTGAAGACGGGCGTGTCTGGCCTGCGCAAGGTAAAGTTAAAGCAGTCAAAAACTTTCCTATACCAAAAAACGTACGAGACGTACAGTCGTTCCTGGGTTTAACCGGATATTTTCGAAAATTTATACGAGACTACGCTAAACATGCCAGACCATTAACAGAACTGCTTAAAAGAGATTCAGTATTTCAGATTGGAGAGACAGAGGTTAGAGCGATCAATTACCTGAAGTCGGCACTCACGACAGAACCAGTTTTACAAATATACAAGCAGAATGCTAATACGCAGTTACATGTCGATGCATCGAAACATGGCTTTGGTGTAACACTTTTGCAGCAGCATGACGGAAAGTGGCATCCTGTTTTCTATTGGAGTAAAAAGACTTCCCCACAAGAGGAAAAATTACACAGCTATTTCCTTGAAGTTAAAGCAGCTTATTTAGCATCCAAGAAGTTGCGTCACTACCTGATGGGCACAGAATTCACCTTGGTGACAGATTGTGCGGCTTTCAAGCAGACAAACGGAAAAAAAGATATGCCACGTGAAGTGGTGCAATGGCTGATGTATCTTCAGGACTTTTCATTTAATATAGAACATCGCGCCGGAAGCAGGATGAAACACGTGGACAGCTTAAGTCGATTTCCCGTGATGACAGTAACGTCAGAGGTTCAAGCTCAGATCTTAAGGGCCCAGACGAAAGATGAACATTTGGCAGCTGTGGCAGAGATCCTAAAAACAAAGCAGTACGGCGATTATAAAATAAAAACAAGTTAATCTACAACAAGTTGACGGGCAAGATTTATTGGCGGTTCCGAAGCATATGGAGAGCGAAATAATAAAGGAGACGCACAGATTTGGGCATATGGGGTGTAAAAAAACCATACATGCTATTCGGCAGAACTATTTTATCCCACATCTCGAAAAGAAAGTTCAGCAGACTATCAAAAACTGTATATGCATAATCAGAAGCTGGGTAAAAAAGATGATTTTCTACATTGCATCGACAAAGGTGATGTTCCACAATCTACGCTTCATATTGACCATTTGGGTACATTGGATGCGACATCAAAGAGCTACAAATATATTTTTGCTGTCGTGGATGGTTTTTCCAAATATACTTGGATATATCCTACTAAAACTACAGAAACACAAGAAGTTGTAAGACACCTTGAGTCATGGGTGACAATTTTCGGCAGTCCGCAGCGTATAATAAGCGATAAGGGTACAGCTTATACTTCCAAAATGTTTAAAGAATTTTGTAGCAAATATAAAATCGAGCATGTCGAGATAACAGCGGGCGTACCAAGGAGTAACGGTCAGCAACAGAACCGGACAAGTGGTATAAGTACACGTCACAAGTACAGCGGGCCATTAATTCTCACATTCACGATTCGACAAAATTTACACCATTTGAAATTGTATTCGGTGTGAAGATGCGCAACGAAACAGATAGCGAGTTGCTAAAGATACTGCAAGAAGAGGTACTAGAAGGTATGCAAGATGAACGCAACAAGATTCGACAAGAGGCCCGAAAGCTAATTTTAAAAGCACAAAACACATACAAATCAAATTACGATAGTAAGAGAAAAGGCGAACATGGGTATCAGATAGCTGATTTAGTAGCCGTTAAGGTCACTCAGTTTGTAACAGGCAAAAAACTAGCCAGTAAGTATATTGGTTCATACGAGGTGGTTAAGATCAAAGGGCATGGCAGATATTGTGTTAGAAAGGTTGCTGATTTTCAAGGACCACACCAAACGTCAACTAGTGCAGATCATATGAAACTGTGGCGTTACGTCGAAAATGGTGAAGATAACTTTCATGAGGAGTCATCTGAGACAGATGACGATCAGGATGACCGAATGTAAGGTGGCAACGCTTGTCAATAGAGGACAGCCGGGCAGGAAGAGGTGAGGAAGAGAGAACGCAAAGAACCGACAGCGGCACAGTGTGCATTTGGCTTTCAGAGACTGAGGTTCAACTTTTTCTAACTTAATTTCTTTTTGTATTCAACATCTATGTATTTAAACTCATTTGTAATAATAAACTTTGGTCCTATTTGAGCTTACATACATATAAACAGGGATGGGCACAACCACAATAAAACGACTCTCACAAAATGGTATTATGTTTGTACATTTACAGGGCGAAAAGCGAATTAGCGGGTATATGCCGGACGGAATATGCGCACGTGCAAATGAATGTATCAAAAGTAAAATTATTTTAGGTTGAGTGGCTATTAGTTTATAGTTGAGTAATTTAGCTTTTAAAAAAGGAGCTGTATGATATCTTGTCGATTCACAATTAGTTTAATTTCATAAATAAAATACGGAGTTTTGTCCGCACTAACCCGTTAAGTCAGTTAAGTTTGGTTCCATCACGCACAGGTCGTTCAGGAGCCATGGTTAAGCAGCAGTGACATTTTTGGATTAAGAACAAGATCTGTGTAGTGAAAGGTTGTTGTTTTTCAGTTACCTTATCTCAGCAACGAAGATGAAGCCACTGTTAGACTCAAAGACAATGTTGTTAAACTCTGGGTTATCTTGGTGCTTGACCCACCTCCGAATTTGCTGAGGAAAGCTCTGGCAGAGGCCGAGGAGCCGGCGTTATAATTGGCTCAGATACCAAAACTTGTAGACATACCTTTAGGAGTTACTCTGACACAATTGCAATAGGTGAATAACCCTTTGCTTCTATATGCGGTGAAATCTCTTGCACTTTTTGAACTGGGGCTAAGGAGCCGACAACCTTAGGGTAAACTGCTAAGGACCCAGTATGCCTACTTTGAAGGCAGGGCGGTCGATACTTCTACCATGTAAGTTTGCTGTAAGCACCTTTCTTGACATCGAGCAGGCTTTCAGCAATGTACATACGGACGCAGTGATTAAAGCTCTCGAAAAGTTTGAAGTAGGATTGAACCTCAAACAGCTTTTACATAGTCTTCTATGCGACAGAACGGTCATAGCGGGGTGGGGTAGTGCTAATACATCTCAAAAGGTTAATAGAGGCACCCCCCAGGGTGGGGTTCTTTCCCCTCTATTCCTGACCTTGGTGGCTAGTGACCAATTTAAATTAATGGAAGAAAGAGAATGTCAGGTGATAGCCTACCCTGCCGATGTTGTTCTTATAATTAAACAAAAATTTCTCAATACTGCCTACGGTCTAACCAAAGGGTACCTCGACGTGGTATCTAACTGGGCGAATAGAGGCAACCCAAGTTAAACTTTTATTTACAAGGAAATATAAGATCTCTAACGCTCCTCACCTCTCTTTCGGGGGGTCACCTAGAGATTATCGTTGATATAAAGTCTTCATTAATTCCAAATATTGAAAAGAGAGTGAGGAAAGCATCAGTTGCCGTATATTGCTGTAGAGTAGCTATAGGAAAAAGATGGGGACTCTCACCAAAGGTAGTGTTTAGGCCCTACGAAACCATAGTCATACCAATTATGTTCTATGGTGTATTCGTCTGGTGGAGGGTGCTCGAAAGGCTACACTTGCTAAAAAAGATCAGCTCTCATCAGAATCTTAGGTATACTACGTACTACACCAATAATAGTACTTAATGCCATTTTAAACATGTCACCCGTGAACATTGACATCAGGTATATTGCTTCGTAGTGTTCTCTAAGTCTTAGGGAAGGTGGGTATACGAAGGGGCCCATACAAGGACGCCAAAATTCTTCCCTCCATTAATTTCATTCCTGAAAACTGAGACCACTGCACCGCAGAGGCCGCTCGGTGCGGCTTTTTCTTTGTTCTCATACCGGCGGGGGAGATGAGGACGGAGAGAAGTCGCAGAATAAGAGGAACAGTGAACATTCTCCCAGATAGATCGAAACTTGAAGGAGGAGTCTTCGGTAGGGATCTTACCACCAATCGTTGCTTAAGGTATCCGCATCACTGAAGTGCTTTTCAGGCAGAAGTAGCTGCTACCAAGGTGGCGGTAGACCTACAGCTACGAAGTGCAGCCTCTTTCAAGGAGGAAGCGGTAATACTTGCGCTGAGCTCGATAATTGTGCGTTCAAAGCTACTTAGTAACGGATATACTCACCTCTGTTCCCATAACTACTTCCTTTTGGAATGACTCGTAATTAATTCTACATTGGCTTAAACAACACTGCCAGTGTTCGTAGGCAACAGGGTATCTGACATACAGGAATTGGCGGCAAGTGGACAATGGAGTTATGTGCCTTCCAAGGAAAATCCTGCCGACCTAGTATGTTTAGGCTGCCCAGCTGGCCGAAGCACAAAGGCAATATTGAGCTTCACGTGGATATTGGGAATGCAGAGAATCTCTTGGCCTCAACGCTTGGGTCTTTCGGTTCTGTGATAAATGCTATAAATGTTGGTACAGAGTGTAATAGTTTTGCTCACCTAACGGTTGTATGTATCACCTAAAACTAATCCAGATAGATATTGGATTATATACATAAATATTGGATAGTTGAAAAAGTCTTTTAGTATTTTGTCAGTAGATGTCGTTGCAGTCGTATATCTCCAGTGCTACCAATCACATTGTGTCATACTACATATACAGTGTTAGAAAGGTGAGATTTTAGGCTTCATTCAAAATTAAATTCGGGAAAGTTGGAAAAAAGTTACAGCTGTTCAAAAATGAGTGAAAATTATACAGAAATTCGCTATTATTTGAATTTTTTGTATAAAAAAGGGAAGAATCCCACGCAAACCACAAATGAAATTTGTGTAGAACAAGAATGGTTCGCTCGCTTCTATTATGGAAAAATCGAAATTTCGACTTACAATGATGAAATAATGTCTCTAGCGGAAAATGCCAAAAAGCGGTCGACCAAAATGGTAGGTATTTGTTTAATTATTTTTTTGTCGCATTATCGTATACTCTGTAATGAACTTTCTCTCATTGAAACCAAATTATTACGGTCGCTACAGAGTTTCTTGTAGAAAGGGAACAGAGTAAGCCAGTTTTTCTCAGAATCGCGGTTTTCAAAACGGTTTCCACTCTCAAAGGAAGAGTTTTAAAGATATCTAGTTCCAATTCAAGTTTTTTTGTTTTTTTTAATCTTCCTATTTTTTTTGTTACGAAAACCTGTCGAAAAAAGGCGCAAATTCCGCCACCAATTTACCGAACTCCAAAAAAAACCAACTTCAAATTAAAAACCGTTTTGAAATTGTTTGTTTTAGATTAAAATTGTGGCTGCAATCGTGGACATCGTACAGAACCTTTTTATTACGTATCATTTCAACAATTTATTTCACTATTATACAGCCAGAAAATAAACACAAAAAATGCATATTGTGTAGGCCATGAACGTATTTATTTATAAAAAAACCGAACCGATTAGTTAATTTCAAGGTTGAAAAAAAAAATTCGAGAATATCAGTGATGTTTCGGACAGAGGCGATCCCTTAAAGGAAAGCATAACTAAGCACTAAATTAAGATATAGAACTGTAATTTGGCACAGAGGATCGTACTAAGAGCACCTGTTGGCTGAATTTTTTTTTTTTAAGTGGAAGTGTCTCTGACTGGCAATAGGTTTAATGTACATATCTTTGAATAACCAAATTTGCTCACGATAAATCCTATAAGAGCCCCTACCGACAGTGTGGATATGAATGAAATCGGTTCATAACCCCGCTCACTCCCATATAACGGTGCTGTTAAAATCTACTAAAAGTGCGATAAATTAATAACCAAATACTTCAGAGACATTTAATTTTACCAGTGAGATGGTATGACAAGTTTATAAGACGCAGTTGTGAAAATTGATCAATAAACTTGACAACGCCCTCTTTTAGCTGAAATCACATATCTTGAGAGATCGTTTTTTACCACATTCGGTACATGAAATTACATTCCTGCAGTACAGTACAACCAAGCCTATTTCCCATGTAACACAATTTTAAATTCCTCTTGATTCTTCAACTTTCCGGTACACAAATCAAGAAGTAACGAGATAAAACTTTGCGCGAATTATTCCTTTGAAGTATGCGACTCTATGATCCAAAATTGTCCGAATCGAACCGAAACTTTTGCAGCTCCTAGGTATCGAATATGCCGACCTAGTACCTTTCGTTGACTTTTGACAAAAAATATCTGTAATGTCTGGTGTCAAAAATGTGTTGAAATCGGGTCAATAATTTTCTTGTCCACCTTCCTTCCTAATATAAAGATTTTCGAACTTCCGGTCATATATGTGCCAATATGTGAGTTATATAAAAAAAATTAGAGAGCGTATTTTACTCACAACAGTATATCTTTGTGACCCATATAGCTAATCTCACGATTTTCGCACATCCGTTTAGCTTTATTCCATATGATCGGTGATTGAATGTGAGCTTTATGAAATTGTTGAACCATCTGTGGATTAGTGTGTTACATTGTACCGATAGATAAAAGCGAGTCAATACTACGCTCAACTCCCATATACTGCTCATAATTGCTTTTATTATACTAACAAGTTATATACCGAATATGTCGGTCAGTGAATACTATTTATATAAAAATTGCATCAAAATATGTTCTCGAATATACAATCAACTCTCCCCTTTATCTGTCCCCAAATTATGGGGTTTAACGCTGAATTAGAATGGTCTAAACCTTATATATCTAATATGTATAAAGCAGTTTTCCACATAAACTCAATATGTTAAATTTAGTATCTTCGAGTTCTGTTCAGCCGAGTTTATATTACGTTTCAGCATGATTTTAATATAATTTAGTTGACACTAAGTAAAATGTAGCAATAATATTAAGTCTAGGTTAATGGTCTTCAATATAAATCAAGAAGATGACAAAGTTGAATAATGATGGTTTAATTCTTTCGCAACATTTGTTAATATAGAATTTTTTCAGCACCTGAAGAAATTTCTCGGCTTTGATTCTCGTAATTGGCAAGAGTATAGAATGTTCGGTTACAACCGAACTTAGCCCTTCCTATCTTTTCATTATTAAAGTCGTCGACGGACATTCGTTACATCGAATATTAATGAGCATGCTTTGGATTTCGTTTAGTTTTCTTTAACATATTCGTCATCGAACAGCACTTATGTACATATATGTACACCTATATACTATAGTCCGATTTACATAATATGTATATGGGATAATACAGACTGAAGGACGAAATATACACATATTTTCAACTATTCCTCATGTGAAGGGATTGTTGATAAAAACCGCAGTTTCAGAGCTAAATAGTTCATTTTTCGAAATTGTTAAACACAAGTTTATTCCTTTCCATTATTATTTTTAGTTGGTATTGTTTAATTACTGTTATTAATTTAGCTATGGTTTCTATCGTTCAAAAGAAAAGTAAGCTTTGATAAAATAGTTATTTTTCACGTTTATATGATTTATATTTGTAAATATTATGACTTATACCATCTGACAGCTTGTTTAAACCTTAATAATTTCTAGAAGAAATGGACGTGATTCTCTAACAAATACAAAAGCAGTATGGCAACGCTTTTTCATCCCTTATATTGCCCTAGACACTCAGAGGTTAGAGAGTCGTTGAGCGTATTTTAATTTATGTATGTGATAATAATAAACACCAAAGACAGTATTTCGACATTTGCAGATATTACAAATTCATTAATAAGCAAATTGAGTGTTAAAAGAATTTAAGTTATAATTTGTTTTGCGTAAAAAACTGCATGTTTGGAAATTAAAAGCCATGCAACCAAAAAGCCAAAAATGAAGACTGGTAACTTATTTATGTTCTACATATGTATACGTGCTTGACCTAATTGTGTATTTTAACTATTTCATATATTTGACCGGTAATTTATTTGCGTTACATACGTGTTCAATTGAATTATTTACGCGTCATTCATGTTTGTACAATTAACAATTTTATTGCATTAAAATAGGCGAACAAACTTTGGAAATATCGATATATTTTACACATAATATTATACATAAAAAGTCTGACTAGAAAATACTGATTGCTTCAGCTATTTTCACTGATCCTCTGTGCTGTAAATAAGCTCAGCATATCATTAAGTGTTCTTGATGGGTATAACAACGGGGGACGATAGGAACAGTTTGACATCCACCAATACGGCCCATTAAAAAAAAGCAAACTAATATACTTGTGCAATTTAATTAAAATTATTATAAAGAATGGCTTTGTTTCTGCCTTTATTGGATACATAATACAACTTTATTAATTTTATTTTTTTGCAAAGCGACGTTTGTGATCTAACCCACACTTCCCTCATCTAAAAAGTTTTTAAAGTATTGCCTTACTATATGGCAATATACTTGGCAGTAACAAATCGTTTAATTTAACTGGCTGGTAAACATAACTACAAGTATAAGATCATAATCTCATCTTCTTTTAATTGACATGTACGAAAAACCATGCTGTAGGAATCTAAGTCGCTCACAAGTTTTCTGTACTACCGGTGTTATGGGGACGTTACGCCTATGTTTTTTGAGTTTATAAATTTGTGGAAAATGTTTATACAGTAAACGTAAATACAGTGTGCTTAAATTCTCGTTGCATCTCACACTACTGTGGGAATCGCTTAGATGTTGCTGTTGTTGTGTTGTATTGTATCTGTTTAAGTTGATGTTTACCATACTGCCGTGGAAAATATAACGTCCGCGGATTACTTGAAAACACTTAGTATTACGATGTTAAATTTACTTTTTCGGACCTTATTCATAATTTAGGCTTATATTTTATAATAAAAACAAAGTCGTTTGGACGATTAATTTTCAACAAATTTTTCCAATGAGGCAATATGTCACAGATTTATTTGATTATTATATCGAAGAGACAGGAACGTATCAAGACAATTAACAACTTTCCGGCCTCACACACGCATGTATAAATTTGACAGCTGTCTGTGAGTAATATCCTTATGAATCAAGCAACTTTTGTTACTGTGAAAATATGAATAAAAAGGAATCTTGGGTGTTATTAAAACAATGATCTTTGTAGGGAAAAAATAGAGTTGAAGCAGAAACTTCGTCACCTTTCCAACACTATAAGGTACGTTTCTGTAGCAACAGGTTGCAACAGTATAAAAATTAAACAATATTTCATTATGTGCCCGCATAACGTCTTAACCACAACACAGAAAGACGTGAAAATTTGCACAAGTATTCCGTTTGATCTGCAGATGGTCCTATCGACCTGTTTTGGAAAACTACCGAGGATTTTGCAATATTCATATATATGTATTATAATTCAAGAACGTCTTAACCGATTTGGCTGAAAAGAGATTCGGTAATTTTTGTTTACATATGTGTAGGGATTAACTGATAGTTGTTACTGAACAAGAAAAAGGTAATCATAATTTGAAATGATTGCACAATAGCTCACAAATATGTGTACTACTATCCGGGTTTAGCCATCGATTTTGCAATTAAATTCGATGAATGTTGAACAAAACATTGGCATAAAACGCGCCCTCTTCCGCTCCACTTCTGCGCTGTTATACACTACAACAGGGTCAAACTACGTCAAGTGGTCCATGAAAATTTCGCAAAATCACCTATTTTGAAAATTAGCAGTTCATTAGGAAAGGGATAAAACACATACGCCGTGATATAAATATTTCGTCAAAATTCTATTTTTTGTTAAAGTTATTGAAGGTTGAAATTTAGTGCACTAAATCGATGAAATTACAGATATTTTTTCACGATCAATTTGTTTAAGTAATAATATTTTACATAATTTTTTGTAAAACAATTGAAACTTTTCATGTAAGTATGTGACACAACGCAGAAAATATTCACTTTTAATAATCTGCAAAAAAAAATTTTGTTCATTCATACCGTTCCAAAGATATTGAATTTTTTGTCCACCTACCGCTCTTAAATCGTATGGTAATGTGCCATAACAACAGACAGCCGAACGATTTACTACTCGGCTTGCACTCCTGCTTTTTGAGAGCACTCGTCAACAACTCGGTATAAGAGAACTGTCGGATGGCATTTCAAACTCCATACGTACAGCTGCAACCGAAGCCATTGGTCTACGGAAAATGCAAAAGAACAGCTAGTACGACGAGGAGTGCCGTGTCGCAGCGGAGAGAAAACAGACTGTCTACCTCGCAACGTTACGATCGACCATGACACGTGCGGGATGGGATAGATACCGAGTTTTGAAGAAGGAAGCGAGACGCATCTGCAGACAGAAAAAGAAAGAGACCGAAATGCGTGAGTAAGAAGAGCTTGATAAGCTGGCCGACAGGGGTAACGCTCGAAAATTCTACGAAAAAATGCGGCGGCTTACAGAAGGTTTCAAAACCGGAGCATACTCTTGTAGAACCCCCAAGGGTGATCTAGTCACCGATGCCCAGAGCATACTTAAATTATGGAGGGAGCTCTTCTCCAGCCTGCTGAATGGCAGTGAAAGTACAACGCCAGGAGAAGGCGAACCCGATTCCCCAATCGATGACGATGGAGCAGACGTTCCATTGCCCGACCATGAAGAAGTTCGAATAGCAATTGCCCGCCTGAAGAACAACAAAGCGGCAGGGGCCGACGGATTGCCGGCCGAGCTATTCAAACACGGCGGCGAAGAACTGATAAGGAGCATGCATCAGCTTCTTTGTAAAATACGCCCAACGATTGGAATTTAAGTGTGCTATGTTCAATCCATAAAAAGGAGACCCCACAATCTGCGCCAACTACCGTGGGATTAGCCTCCTCAACATGGCATATAAGGTCCTATCGAGCGTATTGTGTGAAAGATTAAAGCCCAGCGTCAACAAACTGATTGGACCATATCAGTGTGGCTTCAGACCTGGAAAATCAACAACCGACCAGATATTCACCATGCGCCAAGTCTTGGAAAAGACCCGTGAAATAAGAATCGACACACACCACCTCTTCGTCGATTTCAAAGCTGCTTTCGACAGCACGAAAAGGAGCTGCCTTTATGCCGCGATGTCTGAATCTGGTATCCTCGCAAAACTAATACGGCTGTGTAAACTGACGTTGAGCACCACGAAAAGCTCCGTCAGGATCGGGAAGAATCTCTCCGAGCCGTTCGATACCAAACGAGGTTTCAGACAAGGCGACTGCCTCTTGTGCGACTTCTTCAATCTGCTGCTGGAGAAAATAGTTCGAGCTGCAGAACTAAAAAGAGATGGTACCATCTTCTATTAGAGTGTGCAGCTGCTGGCGTATGCCGATGATATTGATATTATCGGCCTCAACACCCGCGCCGTTAGTTCTGCTTTCACCAGGCTGGACAAGGAAACACAGAAAATGGGTCTGGCAGTGAACGACGGCAAAACGAAATATCTCCTGTCATCAAACAAACAGTCGTCGCACTCGCGACTTGGCTCTGACGTCACTGTTGATAGTCATAACTTTGAAGTTGTAGATAATTTCGTCTATTTAGGAACCAGTATTAACACCACCAACAATGTCAGCCAGAAAATCCAACGCAGGATTGCTCTTGCCAACAGGTGCTACTTCGGACTGAGTAGGCAATTGAGAAGCAAAGTCCTCTCTCGACGAACAAAAGCCAAACTCTATAAGTCGCTCATAATTCCCGTCCTGCTATATGGTGCAGAGGCTTGGACGATGACAGCAACCGATGAGTCGACGTTACGAGTTTTCGAGAGAAAAGTTCTAAAAAAGATTTATGGTTCTTTGCGCATTGGCCATGGCGAATATAGCATTCGATGGAACGATGAGCTGTACGAGATATACGACGACATTGACATAGTTCAGCGAATTAAAAGACAGCGGCTACGCTGGCTAGGTCATGTTGTCCGGATAGACGAAAACACTCCAGCTCTGAAAGTGTTTAAGCCGAGTAGTAAATCGTTCGGCTGTCTGTTGTTATGGCACATTACCAGAGGAAAGAGGAAGACCTCACTCCGTTGGAAGGACCAAGTGGATAAGAACCTGGCTTCGCTTGGAATATTCAATTGGCGCCACGTAACGAAAAGAAGAAACGACTGGTGCGCTGTTGTTAACTCGGCTATAATCGCGTAAGCGGTGTCTACGAAAATTAAGAAGAAAAGAATGTGGAAAAGATTGATGAAATATTTATATTGGGGTATGGAATAAATCCCTTCAAATGAATGCTAATTTTCGATGGAGAGTTTGGGAAAAGATTTTCATGAAATTTGACCTATTGTACGTGTATAACAATACATTAAGTGAAGAAGAAGAGGGCGCGTTTAATAACTATATCTAATCAAAAAAGCTAATGTTTTGTTCAACATTCATCGAATTTTTAAAACAAAAAATAAGAAACCGGATAGTAATTGTAATAACATATTTAACTGAGCCAAGAAAATCATTTCAAATTATGATTATCTTTTTCTTGTTCAGTAACAACTATCAGTATTTTCCCCACATAAATGGTTTTAAATAAAAGTGATTAAAAAGAAGAATATATTTGTAGTAAAAAACAAAACAAAATTTGACAAAGGTAGTTTTGAAGCACGAAATATGAATCTAGGACGAAAATCTCGAAGAATAATATAATAGTTTAACAATTGTAAAAAATTTATGATTTTACATATCGACAACAACTAATAGTTTTGTTTCGTGGACCACGTGATGTGGTTTGACCCAACAAGAAGTACATATAGAATGTAGAATATACATATATATACGCTCTGTGTGTGTAGCGATATACGAAGCAGTATTGTGGAGAGAATGCGATATATTTTCCATTTTATTTATTTTAACATTCGAAAGATATTTTTGGCATGTTATTACATCAACATATTCATCTTTTGAAATGATGACTGCATTGACCAAAGCTTAGTGATCCTCTATAGACCCTTGAACGACTCTGTTAGGACATTTATTACTGGCATACCAGGGCTGATGTTTCTCAGCAAAATGATAAAATAATATATTCAATCCACAGTCGGAATATAAACTGTTTATAAGAAATAGAGTTGATACAAATATCACAACACTGGGTACATCATTTTTAATCACTCGGCTTACCTACCTTATATTATTTTTTTTTGCTTTAACAGTAAATTTCGTTTTTAATTAGTTCTGATTTTTTTTATGCAATTCAAAAAGCAATGTTTAAATGGCCGTCGTGCCACACCTTGTCAAATGCCTGATCTACAAGACCTGTTGAAATATACTGTATGTCCTCGAATGCTTATCTGATTTCGTTTGTTATTCTGTTTATTTGCTCTAACAATTAACGGTTTTATTTTTTCTGTCAAGTTCCGTAGAATTATTCATCTTTGAAAAACTGTTTCAAATTCCATAATAAAATTTCGGTTGAGAAATGTCTCTCATATGTAATTTTATCATGCCCATTGACCTTTTCTTCCGAAATCATTTCTTTTATGATCTTTTAATTTCAATAAATTGTAAATAATATGCCAACTCTAAAAATAGTTTTTGCGTAGTTAAACTGAAAAACTCTCACTAGGTGGTTTTCAAAGAAAATTGCTTTTTATACTCTTGCAACTTGTTGCTACATAGTATTATAGTTTTGTTCACCTAACGTTTGTACGTATCACCTTAATCTTAGCGAAATAGATATAAGGATATATATATATACATATAAATGATCAGGATGACAAGAAAAGTTGGAGTCCGGGAGACTGTCTGTCTGTCCGTCCATCCGTCCGTGCAAGCTGTAACTTGAGTAAAATTAGGATATCTTGGTCAAAAAAAATTAGATGTTCGTAGATGGGCGTAATCGGGTCACTGTCACGCTCACAAATCGGCATTAATTGAAAATCTATAGAGAGCCATAACTAAACACTAAATTAAGATATAAGGCTGTAATTTGGTACAGAGGATCGCAGTAGCAAGAAGCACCTGTGGAAACAATTTTTGAAAAAGTGGGTGTGGCCCCGCCATCTAATAAGTTTAATGTACATATCTCCTAAATTACTAAAGCTACAAAAACCAATTTTGCTCAGCACTGATATTATAAAAATTCTACCGATAGTGTAAAAATGGATGAAATCGGAAGATAACGCCGCTCACTCCCCATATAACGGTACAATAAAAAACTATTAAAAGCGCGGTAAATCATATACTAAATACGCCAGACACATTAAATTTCACCTCCTAGATAGTAGGAGAGAGCTTTATGGGAGCCGGTGTGAAAAATGGACAACGGGCGTGGCAGCGCCTACTTTTTGGGGAAATCACATATCTCTGGACCCGACCAACCAATTTCGACAAAATTTAGTATGCATCATTCTTCTCATTCACCATTTTTCAATCCACGATTCTGTCACTTTGCATCTGTTCCATCGCCATCGATTGGGGAATCGTGTTCGCTGTCTGCTGATATTATGCCTTATCTGCCATTCAAAAGGCTGGAGAAGTATTACCTCCATAATTTTAGTATGCTTTGGGCATCAGCCGCTAGATTACCACTGCGGGTTCTACAAACGTATGGTTCAGTCTTGAAGCCTTCTGTTAGTTACCGCATCTTTTCGTAGAATTTTCGGTCATTACCCCTGTCGGCCAGCTTGTCGAGCTTTTCATATTCACGCATTTCGGCCTCTCTATTTTTTGTCTGCGAATGTGTTTCGCTTCCCTCTTCAGCTCTCGGCGCCTATTCCATCCCGCACGTGTTGTGGTCGATTGTAACGTTGCGAGGTAGGCAGTCTGTTTTCTCGCCGCTGCCACACGGCACTCCTCGTGGTTCCAGCCATTGGTTTTCCGAAAACCAATGGTTTCGTTTGCAGTTGTACGTAAGGCGCTTGAAATGTCTTCTGACCGTTGTGCTAAAGATACCTTCTTTGCCAACCCTGGCGTTAAAATCGCCAAGAATGATAACTGGGCGAGGGCAGCTCTCATAAGTCCGCTCCAAGCGCTCATAGAAGACATTTTAAGTCACATCGTTATTTTTTTTCGTCGGGGAGTGGGCGCAAATCAGCGATATGTTGAAAATAGCAAGACTCGGCGACAGAGTCGCTCTCTATGTTTGTTGTGGTCGTCATCATAAGGGAGGTTTTTCTTTAGAGGCGAATGTTTATTTTTCATTTAGGGCGTTTTTTACGTGGCGGGACCCAACTCCAGCGCACAACTGTAAAGAGAGATGATTCTTTTTCAAACGGATGTCTTTTGGCTACGCAGAGGATACTTCAAAGATCGGAAGTCGTGAGCTGCTTGAGCCAAATGTAAATTAATCGTTTCTGGGCACTCCCAAGGGAATGGTAATCAGAGAACTTTCCTCACTTCTGATCACACTGATCTTCTACACATGACTCCAGCCAGCGGTCTTTCTTTCAGATTATTTAGACGCGAGCATCAATACATATATATGTTCTGGATTGTAATTAGCACCTGCCAGAAATCTAATTCTTAGAGTGCCAAAAAAGTCTTTGAATTGACAATCTGTATGTTTAAAACTAGGTGGTCAGTATATTACTACTTATGGTATTGTGGCACTAACTGTCCTGTCTTTTTTGGGTTCACGCTCTTTTAATTTAAACAGCTAAATAAAAATTTTGATTCACTAAAACCAAAAAAGCAAATAATTTTAGTCTTTTCTTAATGTTTTAATAATTTAGTATTTGTACATATGAATCCTCTTTTGTGCGTCTTAAGGATCTGCTAAATTAATATATGGTAACACTTGTATTATCCGCAAATTTTCAAAAAAAAAAATAATAAATATTATAAATTAAAGGAAAAATGTAAATATGAAATCAGACTTTAGAATCAATAGAAATCTTATATTACTTTATACTATATATTACATTTCTTGTAATTTTCATTTATTATTATTTATACTATTTAAAACGATTATGACCAAAATTATACAGTATTATTCAAAACTAACAATTTATAAATTGAATTGTGGCTTTAAAAATTGTTAGAGTTTATATCTGTCTGCGATTTTACTATTTCTGTCTTCATTCTTGGACACATGATGTTTAAAATATTCTCCTCTAGTTACGTCCTCTACACTGAGTTGCTTTTGGTTGTCCTGCCTTTCATATTGACATATAATACTTCTTTCTTTCGCCGTTTTCATTTTCGAAGTTTTTCTCTGTAAAAATTTGGTTTATATTTTTTTCCGCTTTTACTCCATGAAGGTATTTTTACATGGTCCTACTCCTTTATGTGGACATCGGGTAGAACCGATTTCATTCATTTTTGACACTTAACCACATTTCTATTTAAATTTAAGAAACTAAAGCACTCATTACTTAACGTACTGAAGGTAATAATATAATCTCCGAAAAAATTGTTCCGATCGGATTACTATAGCATATAGCTTCCAAAACTGAACACATAGTTACTAAAGAAAATGCACCTGTGAAGGGTATATTAGTTTCGGTGCAGCCGAAGTTAAGGGGCTATACCACTGTGACACTTTCAAAAATTTTTTTTTTGTTTTGCTTTTCCGATAGTATATTGAATAGGTTTTGAATGGCAGCGTTCTAAACAGCGACAGCTAAGAGGTGCAAACATATAATGGGTTGTAAAAAAGTTTTGCGGAGATGCATTTTTGCCTTTATCGTAGTAGTGCTGTAAAATATGCCGTATTGTCTCTTTATTTTGCTCCATGTTTGCGACGAATAACTCACGAATGACTTAAAAGAAACGACAATCAATCAAATACGTATTAGCGCGTGAAATGAGCTTTCCAAAAAGGTATAGCATGACCCTATGCGACGAATAAAACTAGAACTACGCGCTTTCAGTGCCAACTAGCGAAAATACCGCAAGCCTTTTTTGACAACCTATTATAAGTGAAACTTTAAAGGCGTTTTCCTCGAAACGACATTTTCCAAAATTGCTGACATCATAACTCAACGAGAAATTGACCGATCGACTTCAAATTAAAACTGGGTATAGTTGAATACATTTGCTTTAGAATGGACTATGATCTTTTTAATGGTTGAAAATTGTCAATTTGGCATTAAAAAACGACCATTTTTTTCGTAAGAAAAAACAATTTTTTTTTAAATTACGCCATTTTCTTAATTTTTGATATTTTTCAAAGATCGTAGTTCATTGTATAGAAAATATAATGTATTTAAGTTTAATAAACATTTAAATTTTTTTGTTTCAGCTACTCATTCGACCGGAATGATGCCAGCAGTTGAGGCACTTTTTTTCTGCACTTCCGCAGACAGCACATAACTCCGTTATTTTTCAATGTTTAAAAAAAAAACATTTTTGGTATAGCTAAAAATATACTTTATTACGTCCATAGAACGTCGAAATATTCAATCTAGTACTTTCTTTAAAAAAATTCACGAAAATCGCCTAATTTGTCATGCGTTACACCGGTATAGCCCCTTAACGTCTTTTCTTGTTTTAAGATAAAAATGTAATATTGTTAATTTAGAATTGAAAAAGTCTAAAGCTTATTAAAACTTTGAACTACTATATCAAGCGCCCGCTATCAATAGCTCTGCTAGCGCGTCAACAAACGAATGCCTCTTACTCGCAAACTCTCGATGACAGCTCGGCCTCTCCTGACATTTCTTCCAGCAACGAAGATTCGTCGTGTTCGTCGTCGACATCTAATTGTGGACTTAATGTACACCACGTTTTCATATGATCTACGATAAAAGGCGTCACTGTAGCCTTTGCGTGCGTGTTGAATCTGGTAGGTTTTTGATGAGACTTCGATCGTAGTTGAGTACCATAGTATCGATGTATTTGTATGGACCTTTGAGTACAGGATCCAACTTGCGCGATGCCGCATTAGAAACTTAATACATCGTTCCCGATGTCGTATTTTCGTGGTAACTGATATCTTTTGCTGTAACGCTCTTTTCGTTTGGTTTTCTCTGTCAAAATGTTGCTAGTCTCATTTAATGTCGATGTCCTCGTGTAATGCTCGTATCATCCGGTTATGTTGGGAGTTGATACTCCATGTTGATGTTTAGAACTTCGCTGTCCCATGTTCCGGACGTATCACTTATACATTTTAAAACGTTGAAAACTTTTTTTGCTTGTAAGGCCAGCTCCTTGGCCCTCGATGTTCGTACATATATCTTGTTGCGTTGAATACCACGCTTATTGATGAACCCCTGGAATTGTTTAGAAGTGACCTGGACTTCGGATACCATCTTTTTTTTAACATGCCGTAAAAACTTCAATCCTCTTGCCATGAACGTGCATTTTTCTCCAAACACTCGGTTAATACCTCAACCTCTTCGCTTACCGCCTTAGTAGCAATACTTACGACGTCAACGTTGCTTATAAACTTGTTTTTATTTTGTAAACCTCGTATTAGTTGAATTATTATTTCTTAGAAAATCATTGGAGCATTTTGTAACCCAAACGGCATTTCATTGAACTCAAATACTGCCTTTGTCGTAAAACATACAAACACAGCGGCTTTGACACTCTGAGTAATGATATGTCGCGACTAAAGTAGCGCGTTTGGGTTGAAGCGAAAAGAGCGACCTTTGCTTTCTGTAAGTCTTGGTGCCACAATGTATCGCATTGGGGGTAAGTTGCTCCTTTAACTTTAAATTTAAGCCGCTCTATGAACCTGAGCATGTAGGCGATGATTTCATTATCATCCAATATTGTATGATAGGTGTCGATTTTTCGACTTTCTGTGGCAATTTTGTTGCGCATTGCCGATTGTGGTCAAGAACCTGTGGGTTCTATTAATCAAGGCAGGATCCAGGGGTTTGCACCCTCTTTTATTATGTTCAATTAGAAATAAATGTTTTCCACGAGTTTGGTGGCTTTTCTAACCAGGCTAGTACAATTTCGAAATCGGACCACAGATATAACTTGCATTTTGTCATATTTAAATGCAGTTGCACCATGGAAACTAGCTTTGCTAGTAGCAGAACGCCACAAAGCTCAAGTCATGGTAGACTTATTGTTTTTAGACGTGCGATTTTTGCTTTTGCCGCTAGTAGGTGGCTTGTGGTTGCGGTTCTTCAAAATATCTTCCAGATTATAAGCAAATTGGGACTACTTTTCTAAGCGAAGAGGTCTCAGTCAAAGTCGATTCCGTCTAGCCATAATTCTTCAATCAAGATTTTCACTTGTATCATAATTCGCCAATTATCCATCCTGCGGGGTCGAAAAGTTTTCTTTTCGAATATAAAGAAACTAGTATCCAACAAATTATCGTTTGGTATATTTTTTAAGATATTAAGGTGGATAGCTGTGATCTTTTTTAGGGAAACCTCAGCGGTTTCATCTGTGATAAGGACTCGTATGCTTGTGAAAGGATGTGGCTTCCACACAGGATATCGTCTACATACGTCTACAAAATGTCTTCAATTGTCAATTAAGGTATTCATTGGAGTCTAATGAAACTAGGCTTTAGGTCGTGTTGAACGTTTTTAGATCTTACCATTTTTTTTATCTACCCTTATCGCAATTTAATTTTAGGTAGTTAAGAAACCTTTAATTTGTTGCTACGTTGGACATTTCCTTCGTGATAAGCGATTGCTACCACAAAAGCAACGATTTTTCTGGTAATGCCGCCGATCATATGTTTACCAGTATGGGGTCCCATTTGTATGTGGGAATATTCTGTGTGAAACGGCGATGTGCGGGCTCAATAGTTAATTCAAAAAAACTAACTGCTGTGCAGCGGGGACGATCCCTTTTGTTGACTGGTATCCCGTTCCGTGTCATCGAGTGTGGTGTGTATTTGAATGTGTGGATGTGAGATGCTCTCATATGTGGGTTGTATTGATATGAATTGTGGCGATGCCGGGGTGAGTGTGGTGAGTGTCGCGTGTTAGTGATGTGTGTAGGTGTTGTTTGGGGCAGGCGATTAATGCTCATTTAATCAGGCCGGAACTGCTTTTGTACTTGGCGTTAACGATGTATGCTTCATCTGAACTGCTAAAAGATCACTCGCAGACTTGGCAAGCCACGAAATAATTTCGTACATGTCGTCCATTTGCTTTCGTGTAGCAGAAATTTCACTGCTTTCTTCAACTCCCTCAGAATCGTCGTACTTTGGTTTTGTAACAATTTGTTGAGTTGATTAACTTTAAGCACATTGCTTTTTCCCATATTTTTTTTAAAGTTATGAAATTCGATGACGCCGCTATCGTGCTGTTTGAACGTTTATTCGTCGACTCAAAAACCGATAAAAATAAGGTGACATTTGAATTTAAACTGCGCGCGTCGAAGGATTTGGAGAATTATTTTTTTTTTTAGGTTGGTAGTACTGTTAGTCACATTTATGTAAAATTTCATGTCAAAATATTCATTAGTGTTCGAGATACGTGTCGTTTTCTGAGCTGCTAAAAGTGAGTTTTTCGTTTTTTGCGATGTCGAAATTTGTTGAGCAAAGAATTTGCATTAAATTTTGTTTACGGAATCAATTTTCTGCTGCGGATACGTTGAGGATGGCGCAGAAAGCCTTTGGTGATGAGGCTATGTCTAAAAGAAATGTTTACAAGTGGTATAGTGAGTTCCAAGTCGGCCGTGAACGTGTCGAAGACGAAGAGCGTCCAGGACGACCATCAACCTCAACCGACGAAGCTCACGTTCAACAACTCAAAGATTTGGTGTTGAAAAACCGTCGATTAACAATTAGAGACCTTGCTGATGAAGTTGGCATATCAAAAAGCTCAGCCAATACCATTTTGAAGGATGTTTGGGCCTCAAACGCGTCAAATCTGGACTGGTACCGAAAACATTGAATTTTTCGGAAAAAAGGCGTCGTGTTGAAGTGTGTGAAGCAATGCTTTCCGACTACCAGAATGTCATGAAACACATTATAACTACCGATGAGATTTGGATCTTTGCTTACGACCCCGAAACAACCGATCAATCGAGCGAATATCGTGCCAAAAGGGAGCCGAGACCAAAAAAATCGCGCCGAAGTCGCTCAAAAATCAAGGTCATGTTGACTGTTTTCTTCGATTATCGTGGTGTTGTGCATTATGAATTCCTTCCAACCGGTCAAACAGTCAACAAGGAATATTATTTGAACGTTATGCGTCGTTTGCGTAACGCTATCCGCCTAAAAAGGCCGGAATTGTGGAAAGACAATTCTTGGTTTTTACACCACGATAATGCATCATCCCATACTGCCCTCGTAATTCGTGATCATTTCGCCAAAAACTCAACCCATATCTTTCCACAACCACCGTATTCATCTGATCTGGCGGCGTGCGACTTCTGGCTGTTCACCAAGCTCAAAAGACCGCTCCGGGGACACCGTTTTTATACGATAGAGGAGATTCAAGCTGCAGCGAAGACGGAACTGAAGGCCATCCCGGAAAGTGACTACATCCAGTGTTTCGAAGATTGGAAAATCCGTTGGCATAAGTACATTGCATTGGGAGGGGATTACTTTGAAGGGGATGAAATTGATTTGGAAGAATAAATTAAGAGTTTTCAAAATAAATACAATGTCACCTTATTTTTTGGGCACAGTAGTATGTATACTGCTGACAATTATATCTACAGCGTTTTCTTCAAAAAAAATTATTGAACGTTGCTCTCTCCGTTATTACTATTGACTAAAAAATACTTTGGCTTTGTTTTTGCTTTTCGTAGCTTACTTGAATTACTCGTTGTGTTCTTTGCAAGCAATGTTGATACTCAATATTATTTTTCCCTTTTAATCATTGGGACTTTTTCTACTGCCTATTTTTGCGATGCGGTGCGTTTGCGCTCAATTACGTTCACTCTTTATTCATTGAGAATTTACGTGTCTCTTTTAGCAATGGGATATTTATAGTACTTGTTGATTCTGACAAATTCTTACTATCCTCGGTTGTGAATTTTTTTCGATCGTTTACTGGCTACATCGGCGCTCTGATTTTATCGCTTACAAAATTATTTGCCCAAGCGCGTTTTTTCACAAATTTGTACATTAGGATTTTGAATTCTACTTTTGAGTCAAGAATGTCCATAAGGTACAAATAGATATCATCAGTGGCGTAGCTACAACTTCGGGCGCTCGGGGCCAAGGATGTTCTGCCGCCACGTTTCATGAGGTGGTTCGAACAAAAGTGAATTTTACAAAATATCTTCGATATTAAGTATATAAAATTTAGGAACTAGAAGCCACGCAAATTCTGAAGTTCCAAAATTCTCACAATATGGTTTTCGAATAAATTGATAGTAAATTTACAAGACATCTTATTAAAAGCCATAGAAAAAACCCATTACCGCCCTATATTTTGTACACTTTTGACACAATTTGCAGGAATTTTTGCCCGTATTGGAGTTTTTAAAAACAATTTTTGAAAATTTGGAGAAATAAAAGTATTTATTACATTCAAAGCATAGGGTAACTGTGAGAGTGACACGACGCTAGACAAAGCTAGAAAAGTTCATCTTTAAGTTCTATCACTATTTTTAAGAAAGATATAAGCCAAAAGATATAAGACAAATTCAAAGACTGAATAGTATTCGAGTAAAATTAATATTTTTCATTGTTATTCAGATTATTACATTGTGAGTGTACAACTCTTTAACTTTTATAATAAATTTTTTTTTAAGTTTGTTGAAGTATTTTTCTGAATATTAAAAAACAGCGAAGATCGTTTTGCCGCCCCCAAGACGTTGCGCCCGGGGCGACGGCCCCTTCAGACAGAACTCAAGCGACATCTGTCAAATATTAAAATAACTGTGTCCATACGAACGTGAGTATTTTAATATTTGACAGATGCCACTTGAAGTCTGTCGATCTCTATGTGTTCACCACATAACTTGTGTTGACTGAGAATGATAATGTGAGATGTGTTTCGGTTGACTGTTTGTCCGTCCGTGCGTGCACGCTGTAACTTGGCCAAAAATTGAGGAAACTTAATGACAATTGGTACAAATGTTCCTTGGTATTCAGCGAGGGTTGCAGATGGGCGGAGTCGAACCATTATTCTTCTTCTTTACTAGCGTATACACCGCTTACGCGATAAAAGCCGAGTTAACAACAGCGCGCCGGTCGTTTCTTCATTTCGCAACGTGGCGCCCATTGGAAACTCCAAGCGAAATCAGGCCCTTCTCCACCTGGCCTTTCCAACGGAGTAGAGGTCTTCCTCTTCCTCTGCTTCCCCCGGCGGGTATTGAGATAAATATTTTCAAAGCTGGAGTGTTTTCGTCCATACGTACGATATGACGTAGCCAGTGCAGCCGCTGTCTTTTAATTCGCTGAACTATGTCAATGTCGTCATCTCATAGAGCTAATCGTTCCATCGAATGCGATATTCGCCGTGGCCAACGCGCAAAGAACCACAAATCTTACGCAGAACCCTTCTCTCGAAAACTCCTAACTTCGACTCATCAGATGTTGTCATCATACATGCCTCTGCACCATACATCAGGACGGGAATGATGAGTGTCTTATAAAGTTTAGTTTTTGTTCGTAGGAGCTTATTCGCGAGTGCGACGACTGTTTGTTTGATGGCAGAAGATATAGCGTTTTGCCCTCGTTTACTGCCATTTGCTTTTCTTCCTCATCCAGTCTGTAGAAAGCAGAACTAACGGCGCGGGTATTCAGGCAATGATATCAATATCATCGGCATTTAGAAGCATCGGTAGAAAATTTCAATAATTTCGACTCGTTGTCGATCGTATATCTTTCCATGATGAAATGGCAAGCCTTAGTGAAGAGAAATGTTAAAATAGCGGGAAAAAATATGGCGTGGTTTGCTGTCCTATTGGTCTACTTTTGTAGTGTAGCTATTGAAAAATCCTTTATAAAGTGTAATAACTAAACAGAATAATAACAAAACTGGTATTAAGTATAACGAATTGCATTAGCGAGGGCCATCTATGGTTAAAAAAAAAAATTTTAATGTGGGCGTAGTCGCCAATTAGTTTATTGGACAATACTTCTTAATCTTTTAACATATAATATCAAAATTTACTTAGGTCAAATCTTCTTGGCATTGCTATTCACCCCGTGGAAATGGCTGGATTCGGATTATGACCCCTCTTACTCCCCATGTAGCGATTTTGTTAAAAACTATTTAAGTTGCGATATATTTATAATTAAATGCGCAAGTGTCAAAAGTGATAGAAGTCAGACCCCATTTAAGCTAAACCTCTAAAATTAATCCTCCAAGCTCACAAGAGAGTTCGGAAAAGGTAGTGTAACTTCACGCTGTAAGCGAACATTTCCTTTTGGCCTTTAAAAACGTGAGAAGAAGATTTATAGAGCATTGAAAAGGGATAACCGCGGATATTTCCAATATGACTGTCAGAGTGTCAGCAATATGGAAAATGTAAATATAACATTATCACAACCGTCAAATTTAATAGCAGTCATTCCTGCTGCCGTGCAATTTTATATCTTCATATGAGTTAATCACTACTTCTCATAAAAGGCATTTCAAAGGCCGTCAGTCTCTTTTACTGCAGAATTAATGTTTTACCATTAACCAAGGAATAACAACAAGAACTTTGCGAAACCTTTGGGAAGTGGGGGAGTTCAGTAAAGTATCAGTAGCCAGTTTGTATTGCAAATTTAGCGAGCCCCTAGTGCCCCACCTGCGAGACATGGATATGCTACTATGTACTATGGTTGTGGTTTGATACCTGAATACGGAAAGAGCTGTGTCAGTTAATTGTAGAGTTACAGTGCAACCGGGTGTCAGACATAAATACTATTAGTGTGTTCATTCAACCCTTCCAAATTACCGGCATTCTCGAGGCGCTGATCTCCGCATTGATTTTATCATCTGTTCTTTTGAGCACTGCGGGACTCGACTGTCGTCAGTGATTAACTTAAACGGATGTTTTTGACACTTATTGGATTGTTTTATAACCATTATATATATATCGTATTCTCCATATTTAACTCTGTAAAATTTGCTTTTAATAACAAAGAGTCGGGTGTTTTTCGAATAATATGACCTTTTGAACATATTAGTCTAATAATTAATTGTATGTTTATATTACTTTTGTTCTCTTAACGGTTGTATGTAACACCTAAGAGTAATCGTTATGTATGTATATATACATTACATATTAATTAATTTTAAAAACGTTTAAGGAAAGGTCCACATTGGCCAACGTCAAACTTTTCGTCCAACCTGGACACCACTTTTTACAGAAGGATGGTGACTGTTGGATCATATTTAATCAGGTTGGATACTCCGTGGTGACAACCGTCCCGTCTTTATTTGCGGAGACACAGCTTACGTGGTTATAGCCGAGTTCACAACAGCGCGCTAGTCCTTCTTCTTTTTCATTGTTTGGCGCTAATTTGAGATTCCAAGTGTAGCCTGGTCCTTCTCTTCCTGGTCTTTCCAACGGGGTGTACGTCTTCCTCTTCATCTGCTTCCCCCGGCGGGTACTGCCACGGACACTCTCAGAATCGCAATGTTTTCACCTATTTTGATGACATGACCTCGCCTGCGCAGCCTATGTCTCTTAATTCGCTGAATTATGACAATGGCGTCGTTTATCTCATAGTTTCAACGTTCCATCGACTGCGATATTCGCTGTTGCTAATACGCAAAAGGACTATAAATCTTCGGTAAAATCTTTCTCTCCAAAACTCATAACGCCAACTCATCAGACGTTGTCACCGTCCATGCTTTTGCACCATATAGCAGGATGCGGATTATAAGTGAGTTGTATAAATTGGACTTTGTTCGTCGAGAGAGGATTTTACTTCTCAATTGCCTTCTCTGTCCATCAAAAGTATGCTCAATAATGTACAAAAGGTCCTAATAAAATTTTTTAATCCAAATTTAAGAAACAAATTTGCAAAAAAAAGTCTTTTGTTTAACTTTAAGAATTTTTTATGATTTTATGGTATATTAAAACAACTGACTTTTGAACTTTCAATACTTAATAAGGTCAGTTAAGACTGTTAGTTCTCAATTAATAAATGTTTTTAATCATTGGTGATTGAAAATTAATACTACTATACATCACATCGAAAAACGTTTCATGAAATATATTTAAATTTCACGTTTTCTTTAATTTTTATTTTTTTTTCCATTTTTTATTAGCGATCATTTCGATCTAGCCGTTCCAGTCATTCCAAGTGCAAAACGTCAAAACCTACCAGTCAACTGTCAAAGTTTGGTAGGTGAGCGGTTTTCACATTTCCGGGGACAGGAGAGTTGGGCATCTCTTTATCTCTGTAATAAATCGTTGGCGAGTGGCAGTGAGCACACGTCAATAGTCGTTTGCGTAAGTTAATTTTTACCATAAGTAAAAATGAGTCAAAAGAATATATTTTGAGCTGCACCGAAATGTGTACTCTTTATTTATACTCTTAAGACTAACTTATTACATGGTTCTTACTTCTATTTATACTAACTAATATGTTTACTTATTACTAGTTGATAGTTTGTTAAGATACAGATTATATTATTTGTTTAGGTTTGTTTATATATATATTGCTTGCTTAGATACAATTGCTTTGTTCTAAGATAAGGTTGTGGTATTCAAACTCAATGTTGTTTTGATACTTGTTTGTTTAGGATTATTTGTTGTAGTGACAGTGCACTTCAATTGTTCTAACTCAAGGTTGTTTCTGCATTCTGTTTACTGAAACAAAAGGTTGTTTTGATGTTTGTTACTATTATAAGGAATACATTCCTTAACTCTCCGCTCTGTTAAAATGAAATGTCCTCATTTCAAAACATCTAGGCTTGACGTCGGCTTATAATAATTAATTATTTTATGTGTTTGATTAATTTTTTTAGTTTACCTTTTTATATTATATTATATAGTAAATAATTATTTTTGCATGTTTCTTATAATGCTTTCCTTTCTCTTATAATTTAGTGTTTAATTAGTTTAATAATTTTCTAAAATATAACAACCATTTTCCTTTTTGGGTTGCCTTGTTTTCAGTGCCTTTTTTTGAAATTATTGGCTGTGTTTGTGAAAATTTTCACTTTCGTATGTGTGAAAAATTTTTATGTTTATAATTAATATCTTTCTATATTATATACTTAATTATTTTTTTCGTGTTTCAAATGATGTCTTCTTTAGTTCGTTTTGAATTAGCGTTAATTTTCCAGAACTCAACAACCATTTTCCTTTTTTGGCTTGCCTTGTTTTCAGTGCCTTTTTGGGTAATTGGTGTTGCTTATGGAAATTTTCACTTTTCGATTGAGGATAAATTTGTATAAACTCCTCTTGTTGCTTGTTATAATTACCATCAATGCAGTTACTTGTGTCGATTGAGTTGGACCATCTTTGCTTCTTCCTAACTGATAATTAACTGTCAATATTTCAGGATTTTTTCAGGACTCAATTATCCGCTTTTTCAAGTCTATTGCGAATCTTGGTGAAAGTATTATCCATTACCTTTTTTTACCTTGTTCCACTTTTTCAGGAATTGTCGCTGTCCGCTCTTCCAGGGCCTGTTGTGAATCTTGCTGAATTCGCCGCTGTCCGTTTTTTCGGGATCTGCTTTTGATTCGTTCTGGAAGTATTGTCCGCTGTTACAGGACTTCTACTTATATCCATTGCCATTTGTTTCTGCACTTTTTCAGGCATTTAGTGCTGGAAGTCCCACTTCCTGTGGAATTTTTGATTTATTCCTTTCGGAATAAAATCTGGCTTTTTGTATAGCAATAAATTTGCTATCCCGGTTGAGCCCCAGTTAATTTTTACCATAAGTAAAAATGAGTCAAAAGAATATATTTTTGAGCTGCACCGAAATGTGTACTCTTTATTTATACTCTTAAGACTCACTTATTACATGGTTCTTACTTCTATTTATACTAACTAATATGTTTACTTATTACTAGTTGATAGTTTGTTAAGATACAGATTATATTATTTGTTTAGGTTTGTTTATATATATATTGCTTGCTTAGATACAATTGCTTTGTTCTAAGATAAGGTTGTGGTATTCAAACTCAATGTTGTTTTGATACTTGTTTGTTTAGGATTATTTGTTGTAGTGACAGTGCACTTCAATTGTTCTAACGCAAGGTTGTTTCTGCATTCTGTTTACTGAAACAAAAGGTTGTTTTGATGTTTGTTACTATTATAAGGAATACATTCCTTAACTCGTAGACGATGTGTTCTAATTATATTGGTCTCTCTTTCTCTCACAAAAGGCACATAAGGGGGATTCGCTTGTTCATGCAAAACCCTTGCACGGTGCACGAATTGTAGACTTTTCTCTTGGTGCAACGGCACAACAACAAACACACGCAAGAAACTATTTGCGATGGCTGTAAAATACGTCAGACCAAAACTCATTTTATTTTCGTGCAATGACACGTAAAAAAATAATTGCAACCCTGTACCACCTGTCGTTTTACATAAACACGTATTTCGCCGTTAAATTGTTGACGAAGATAAGTTTTAAATAGATTTTATAATTTCTATTTAAATTATAAAGATTTGTTAGAGTTTTTTTTGTTAAGAATGAATGCAGAAATTTTGCATTTTGTGTCATCGTGCAATCTTGCAAGAGCAAGATAATCCCCCTATAGATTAATTTTTTAAGTAACGTTGCACATACGCAACAAAGAAAGGAAATGGGTTAATTCCTGAAATAAACTTAATTTATTAGTTTTTGATGAAAAAGTTTTAGTGAATTGATTCGAATAATGTTGCTAATGGCTTAACCGCTAGTGCTACATATATAAATTGTAATTGTAATTAAATTACCTTTTTCAATTTAAAAAAAAAAATGTTGCAAAAGAATATTAAGGTAATTTTTAAATACATATAGGGCGAACCAATTCGAGGTTCTTTACTTTTTTCAAGAAAAAGCATAGACATTTTAAGTTTATTGGGGAATGTTTATTATCATTCGAAAAAGACATTCTTTGGCATTTATTTTCTGAAGATTACCTCTTTCAAATGTTGGCCGCGGCTACGTGTCAGATGGTCCATCCGTTTCGACTGGTAACTGGCGAATGACACGCCTGAATCGAAACGTTACTATCCACAAAGCCTTTAGACTTTACCTATCCGCACAGGAAAAGACTTACGGTGTGATATCACACGATCTTGGTTCCCAATCGACCCGTCCAAAGCGTCCGGAACGTCGAATAATCTTTGAATTTTTCATAGCACATAGAGCGAAGCGTTGTCGCTTGGGAAGCTCGAGCGCTTCAGTTCTTGCACAAGTTGTATTTTGTACGCTCTTAGTTGCGTTAAGGGGTCCTACACGTCAGTGCGCGTTGCTACGAACGGCGGCAAATCGATTCTCCACGGTCACGCGAAATATTTCAGGGGGAAGCCTTTCCATGATGAAATGCCAAACAATACTGAAAAAAAATAACATGACAGCTTGACAAGACTCAAGCGTGATCTGTCAAAAAAGGCTGTTGAAGAAAGTATCTCTACTTGGATCACCCGTTAAATACTTTTGCCTATTGACAACATAATTACAAACCTCCCAAATTCGCGGTAGTCGCCACTTTCTCCTCCTATAGCACCGAATGAGTGCGGTAGACCACCAATTAAGGATGTATAACATAGTGGATCTTACCACATATTGAGAGACCCATTTCTTTGCCTGCCTTCTTAATATTTTTTTTTGGAGGGAGTAACAGGCCCTTAACTGCTGACCACTACCGACTAAGTCTTAACAGGCTTTATCGTCACTGTTGCAATCGCATCCAACACATGTACTGGAGGAGCAGCCATCGACGGGAATGGAGGTGGTGCCATTTCTGTCTTCGGACGTCTTTCGGTAGGCTGATCCACCAAGCGTACCACTTACGCAGGGGATACTCGTTCAAATAAGATCTTTAAGCAGTTGCTCGCCATGTGTATTCGACTGGACGTGCTGAGGAGGGTGACTCAGGCAGGAACCCGCTCAAGCGGACGATTATTGCACATCCAAAAAATCTAGCCTTCCGTCTTAAGAAAGCTCACTCAATTGACTACTGGACGGATCAATGTCTCCGTAGCCGTTGCGAGTTGACCAATATGGATACATAAGTTACACATTCGCTACTACCACCGTTAGTCTTCACAGAATTTTCCTCCACCAACACAAAAACTTAAAATATAGCTCCTTTACGGGGCAAAAAGTGCACAAAAGTGAGCACTCGCCTAAAAATACATTCACTAAACCGGGCAACAACAGTGCTACAATTTAATCACTATGCACAGTATATGGAATTTGAGGTAATTAATAATGTTAGGGCATTTACTTATTGACAGATTTATTTTTTTTATAATATATTTAAGCGGAAGGCTTAAATTTGGTATATGAGGGCTAACGCTCGTATTTGCCCGACTTTAAGCGCAATATGTTATTAGAGGGAGAGGTTCACTTCGAAAGCGTAATACTACAAAGTATCGATGCAATATGACTACAGTATTTACATATGTACATATATATCATCGGTATGCAATGTGAAACAATATTGCAAAATGATGTGTTGTATGCATACACAATTTTATTGCAAAGTGTACTTTCACAATAATCTGTTTAGTTTTTGCTAGCGCATAAAGATAAAAAATTATAAAATTAAATCCAAATAGTTTAATTATATGTATATAATTTCTTCAATTTCATTGAAAATAGAAGCACAAACATAATTCAAATATATAGGAAAATATATTATATACTTGAATTGAACTTTTTTGTCAACGCAAATATCGAAACAAAGCTTACCAAAAATTCTATGTGCATCGGCCATAAAAGTTAACCATTAACTTTATTTGTAATGCGGTATATTCTCTGCCCTTGCACATCGACTACCAGGATAATTGCGTTGATGCAGTGGAGAAGTATTTTGGATGCATTACATAACATTATACCTTGCTCACATTCAATGCAACGGACGTCTGCGACGTCAGCCATAGCGAGCATGTTGACTGGTATGTACGGTGTAAAGTCAGCCGAAAGTTCGAAAAATTTTATATTAGGGTTTTCTCTTATTTCTTATGTTTTTTTTACGAGAAAGAAGCATCGACAGCCTGGAACTTTAATACTACCATTATATACCTATACCCGCGGTATCAACGTCAAGTATTATGTCGGGAGGGTATTTGAGTAATGCTTATACGTTTGTAGTTGTCTCAATGCAACTGAATGCATTTACTTGACCCCACCTCTGTTGGTCTCTGAGCCCGTGCAATGTTTGTTGTCTAATCCTTCCTTAATGATTTAGTTATTTTGGTGTGCGTTTGTTTGGTGCGCGTTCTAGTGAGTTCTATTCTCCGCTGTTGTTCTCGAGCACTGCAGGTTTTTGTCATTTGGCGGGTTTTCGGACACCGCATTCTATTTATCTTTTGCTCTTATCGTTTGGTCTACTCGGTTTTCTAGGGTTGAGTTAATACCGAATACACTCTTCAGGTATCGCCTCTGTTATTCATATTATGGACAATGAAACCACGTATGCTCTACATTCTCAATTTTCTCGTCACCGCAATTATCACTTATATCATTATTTTCATTTTTTAAACGTTTCAAAAATGCTTTGAAAAGGCCTTGTTTTGAGAAAATGTGAGTTTATTAAAAATATACCACGCCATGTAGTCTTTTTAGCCCTGGGGCAATATTGGGAATCCGCCGGAACGTCCAACTTCTATTTCGACTGCCTTGCCACCGCCTTTGCCAACCGTAAGTCCGTTACCGGCTTTTTAGTCTCTTTGGCTAAGATATATAAAGGATGTAAGCCCACGATAACAAGGGCAACGTCTTCCGGCACTGTACGAAAGGCGAAGTGCTATGGTAAGCCATCGGTGACTTTAAATATATTGCTTGTAGCGGTTACTTGTTTTGTAATTTAGAATTCTGTCCTTAAAATAACTGACATTATTTTGTACTGGTACGGGTTGCACGGAGAAGATTTTTAGAGCAGTCAATATGCTATGCCAGGATGCTGACCATACAGTATTGCTTTGTTCCGCCCTTCCGTCGTTTCCTACTAATAACCTTTTCGGCCAGTGTCTTCAGCTTTATCACAGCTTGATATATATACTATATGTATAACTCAAAGATTTTTCCGGCGGAGTGTCCATGTTTTTAATAGTCGCTGTTTTCAGCACTATGATAAGAATTCCAACTGGTCCCGGAGCTTTAGATGGGTTTAACCGGCCACATGCTTCCCGAATTAGTTCTTTTGAAAATATCGGTATATCTTTGGCTACTTCCATAATCTCATCATAAAGTTGGTGTCGGAAAGAGTGCCGATTCTATTCTGGCCAATATTGAGGGGGAGATTGGCATTTCCTTACGAGAATGAAGTTTCTCCATTATATACTAGCCTCCAGGCATTGTCTTCACCGTCGTCGCAGAGTTTTAGATAGCATTCTAGTTTGCTTCTCTTAATAGATAGCTTAAATGGTTTCCTTTTGTCCTTGAACTGTCTTTGAAGGAGACTTTGTTGAGAGGTGCCACGTGACATTTGATATAAACACCTGGCTTGCTGGCATTCTTTTCGAAGTTTCGTAATCGTGCCGTTCCACCAATATAGTGGGAGGTGATGGTTGCGTCATGTATGCTTCGCTATTGATGCGTATCTGAAGACGAGTAATAATTATTTAGGCGGAACTATTTGCTGAAAGCGGAATATCGTGTAAAGTAGTTGGTTTAAAAACTTCGACAATGGCTTAGGTTCAGTTGTAATAACCGCATTTTCACATAAGTTTTAGGTACATGGATGTTAATGTAAATATGGAAGATACTATCTCCGAATTTCAATAATATATTTTAAAGTTTTACAAACACTTTCGGTATCAAGTTTGACATTGACACTGTTACTTATAAAGTGAGGGTCTGATTTCGCCTATTTTTGGAAAAGAGTTTATTTTTCAAAAATGTCATTTGTGCAAGTTTTGCTGCAATAACTTCATTATAACTTGAATTTTTATTTTGTAAAGTAAAATAATTATAACGAATTAGCTGACCCCGCAAGCGTTGTCCTGCGTGAAACTATGTGTTTTGAAATGGAAAGAAAGTTGAATTTATATTGTCTTGAAAATCATTTATTTGCGATTTTTCTACATTTTTTTTCAATGTAACGCAGCTTGATAAACAACATTCTTTGGTTCAAGGCCACGTATATCTGACCATGTGAAAAACATAGAATTTCCAGATTTAGGCCACACACTACTAGCGACAATCCTTGTGTCTTGTTTATTGTCATCGCAAATGCAACTTTCCCTGGAAACTGAATACGTTTGAACTGAAATGGCAAATCGTTGGAACTCAAAGGAATTCGTAGAATCAAGCATTCTGCCTCCTTGTATTCGATAGCTGCGTCACAATCAGTCGAGTTCCATTCCACAGTTTCGGCGCATGAAGATTGCGAAACATAAGAATGATCCAACTTTTAGATGCAAAGGATGCGGCGGCATATCAAGTCTCTCCATAGGTTTTAGAAATCAAACTCGATAACTCACGGCTTCGTCTTCATTGTCAAGACGATGGATCGATTTTTATGATCAGTATTTTTGGCAGCTAAAATTGCGCGTGCACTCAAGCAATCGTAGTTACGATAATTTGGCCAATGGAATTTGGAAGTATCAACCGGAATTTGACCATTTCCAATTCTTAGCGAATGTAATGTAAAATTTCTTCGACTTTTTTTTTCATATCCCATATTTGACGCGGATTTGAAGGCTGATATGCCGAAATGATCATCGTGTAAAGTGTACGAACTTCAGTGGCATGCGAAGTAGCTATTGCATCGTCCATCGTTTGATTCCAGTGGTGGATTGTATAATTTAGTCCTATTGCATTAGTTGACAACACACGTGGATGTCCATCTATTGCTTGCCGTTGCTTTTTGTGTAACCATTTCTTCGACGATACATTCCATGTATAATATCAAGGCATTTCCAAATTTCTCGCAAACGGATCACTGACGCAATTTGAGTAAAAACTCGTCAATGCCACTCTTTGGTTTTCTTAAATGAATTGGGAGATGCACAGCAGTCGGAAAACGTTCATGAATTGCTTGATTTCACCAAACTGCAATAGTCATGATTATTATGAGTTTGAATGCGAATTAGACAATAGTGGCGAATATGGTACGGTCACTGTGTTGTCAACTTCGATAGTCACTCCTTTAAATTAAATGCTGAATGTTCTACCATTGTCGTCTGGTGAGCGACGCCGATAGAGTCGAATATCCATAATTTACAGCTTGCGTTTCCGAAAAAAAAGCACATGGATATTGTTTCGTGCATTTACTATATTGTTAGACATACAAACCGAAGTGGGGTTGTGGTTGGTTATGTTTTTATTGGTTTCCGCCACTTCGTATAAATATGGATCTACGTTGTTTCAAGATACAGTCCATCAAACATCGTAGCTGGTGCTTGAAAAATTGTGCTGTAATATCTTTACGATCTTGTTGATTGATTGCGATTCAACAATTCCGTAATCTACGGGCATTTTGCATTGCAAGTGAATGTAACAAACAAATCCGCCCGTCCCTAATTTCGCATGCATGTGGTCGCATCCTGCGAGCACTCGTACATGTGCTTTGGGCTGCCAATGAATATTGAAAGCAAAAAGGGCGCCGACCGATATTAGCGCGACTTCTTCGTGGCATCGTAACAAATTTCAATCTGTAATTGATCTACTGTGGCTACATTTTTATACCCTGAACAGGGTATATTAAGTTTGTCACGAAGTTTGTAACACCCAGAAGGAATCGTCGGAGACCCTATAAAGTATATATGTATATAAATGATCAGTATGTCGAGCTGAATCGATTTAGCCATGTCCGTCTGTCTGTCTGTATATATACGAACTAGTCCCTCAGTTCTTAAGATATCGTTTTGAAATTTTGCAAACGTCATTTTCTCTTCAAGAAGCTGCTCATTTGTCGGAACGGCCCATATCAGACCACTATAACATATAGCTGCCATACAAACTGAAGGATCGGAATCAAATGCTTGTATGGAAAACTTTCACATTTGACAAGATATATTCACGACATTTGGTATATGTTATTTTCTAAGGCAACAATGGAATCTCCAAAGAAATTGTTCAGATCGGTTAACTATAGCATATAGCTGCCATACAAACTGAACGAACGGAATCAAGCTCTTGTATGGAAAACTTTCACATTTGATAAGATATATTCACGAAATTTGGTATATGTTTTTTTCTAAGCCAACAATGTAATCTCCGAAGAAATTGTTCAGATCGGTTAACTATAGCATATAGCTGCCATACAAATTGAACGATCGGAATCAAGCTCTTGTATGGACAACTTTCACAGTTGACAAGATATATTAATGGAATTTGGTATATATTATTTTCTAAGGCAACAATGTAATCTCCGAAGAAATTGTTCACATCGGTTAACTAAAGCATATAGCTGCCATACAAACTGAACGATTAGAATCAAGTTCTTGTATGGACAACTTTCACATTTGACAAGATATATTAACGAAATTTGGTATATGTTATTTTCTAAGGCAACAATGTAATCTCCGAAGAAATTGTTCATATCGGTTAATTATAGCATATAGCTGCCATGCAAACTGAACGATCGGAATCAAGTTCTTGTATGGACAACTTTCACATTTGACAAGATATATTCACGAAATTTGGTAGATATTATTTTCTAAAACAGCAATGTAATCTCCGAAGAAATTGATCAGATCGGTTAACTATAGCATATAGCTTCCATACAAACTGAACACATAGTTGCTAACAGAAATGCCCCTGTGAAGGGTATTTAGCTTCGGTGCAACCGAAGTTAACGTTTTTTAGATTGTAGTAAACTCTTTATGAGGAACAGTTACCCCTTAATACAATGAAATTATTATGTACTAACGAAGACGGAAACGTTGAAGCTGGTATAAGAATCCACTGGATTGGAATTTGAAAGGGAAGTACTTTTAATACAATTGAAAAAATTTTCGTACTATTGAATTTGGCAAGAGATACCAAAGAGTTAATTTAAAAGTATTTCTTTGTTTATTTAAATTTCTAACAAATAGTTTTAAATCTTTACGAATAATATTCAATATTTTGAGCTATCAATACTTTTAATCTCAATTTAATTTAGCTCTAATTGGTGCTCAATATTTTTGGTTAACCCGTATTTAGCTAACACATATGTATATATTCGACGGTTTTCCTATACGTGAACATGCAACATAAAGTTGCCCATGAGAAAAACATTTTCCAAATCTAAACCACAAATGAACATTGTTTGGCCTTGAGATTTATTTATCGTCATTGCAAAAGCTAAACGGACTGGAAATTGTAGAAGGGTATCGTAGAATCCGATGGTATCATTGGAATACGTGGCAACAGGACCACTTCACCTTTAATATATATCTAGTGAATTTAAAAATTCAATTTGAATACTTACATTTTCATTTTCATTAAGAACAGTATCGATTGATTTAAAAGACATCAGATCGCCTGGTAACAACTGTTGTATTTGGAAGTTAATTTCGTAAACATCAACATTTTTGGCTGCCAAAATCCAAAATAGCCCGCTTACTGAGCCAGTTATGAGTAAGTAATTACTCTGTATATTCGAAAAAATACTCTGAATCAATTCATTATTTTAATCAAGAACAGTGCATAAATTATTTGGCAGTTTAATGCTCTTTCAACACGCTTGCGTCGTGCCTCTCTGCTTCGCGCGTTGTTGAGGCTGCATTTTTTCGGTGGCATTCGACTTAAAATAATAAGCTCAACGTTTAAATACTTATTAAAAAAATACAAAAACATGCTATTATAACACATTGAAACGAGGAGTGCAAAATAATTTTTAATAGAAGTTGAATAAAAATAATGAAAATAAAAATATTTGAACAATTGTTAAAAAATTATGGGGCGCTTTTTATAATTTTTTTCATATTTACTACTGTGATCAAATTGAAGGGTGAATTTTTGATTTATAATTCGCGTGTTTTTCGAAACGGTAAGTTGTTAGTACTGTTAGTGACATCTATGCTAAATTTCACGTCAGAATATTCATTAGTATTTTTAGATACGCGTCGTTTTCAGAGGCTCTAAAAGTGAATTCTTCGATTTTTACTTTGTCTAAATTTATTGAAGAAAGAAGCTATAATGCACCATCTCATATTGCATTGATTATTCGTGATCATTTCGCCACATTTTCAACTAATATCGCGCCGCAACAACCGCATTCGCCTGATTTATCTTTGTGTAACTTCTGGCTATTCAGCAAATTCACATGACCATTTGACTCAATTGAGGATATAAAAGCTGAATCGAAGAAGCCTCTGATGGCCATCACGACGGAGGATTTTTCCAAGTGCATAGATGACTCGAAAATTCGATGGCATAAGTGTATTGCAGCGGGAGGGGATTACTTTGAAGGAAATGAAATGGACAAAATTCAGCTTCTAATTTGATCACAGTAGTATATGTTTAAACCACTCAATTTTGGGGTATTCAGAATCAGTTTACACCCGCGATTAATAAAAATACTAGAGTAATTTGGTGCACAATTTCTTTAATTTTTGTATATTTAAAGCACAATAAAAATCCAAATATGTACATATGGATATATTTAATTAAACGCAGCGACAAATGTTGTTGGGTTGAAATAAGATGCTGCTCGCTGGAATTGGGTTGACCCGAAGTTGATTTTAGCTCGTGGGAACTTTGGTGCGGCGCAGTGCAGAACGGACACAGTGTGGAATCGAATAGTTGATGATCGAATTGTGAGTCGGAAGGTGTTGACGCGACGCAGTGTGTAAACGAATGTGTGTTTGCGGGCGAACTTCAGGTCGAATTGCGTCGGACGAATTGTGAGCCCTTTCCCTTTTTGTCCATCTCTTTTGATGAGTGGGTTGATATACAGCTGTGGTGAGTTGAGTTGGTGTTGCGTTATGGTGAATTGCACTGTAGCATTAGGATGCGCCAGTTTTTCCGAGTAGAGGGGGTGGATGCTTCACTCATTTAAACATCCTGGGCCCCCTAGGCGAATATTTTGCCTAGTTTTATATATATATGTATATGCTATTGCATGTATTTCGGCGTACTGCTAGTAGAGTTGCCGAGAGCGCATTATACATGCTGTACTCGTAAATCCTAAAAATGCCTATGGTTTTAAACATAATATTTGTTATTTATTTACTTTTAGGTGCGTACGGTTCGGACCTATATTTTGCGGGTTTATCCGACTTATTGTTATAGTAAACATGTGTATGCATTGTTTGCTTTTATTAGTTTTATTTGCGGTTATTTACAATTTCTAGTTTTATTGATTTGGTATATCGGTAATGAATTCTTTGCCCTTTCTGAAATGGTTTGCATTTTATTTATTCTTTGAAGGATAGTATCTCCACGCCTGGCTCAAATATGGCCAGAATGGGTACTCCTTAGCCCTGGAGTTAGGACTGTGACAATAGGGGGATCTTGCGAGGGGGTTGCCGTGAATGGAAAGTTCTTCGCAATTAATTTGATGCTTTGTAAAGCTGATTCCCATAAATGTTGCGTCAGTAATCATAAGTGGCGAAGGCCACCCTGGGGGGTCGAAAAGTGACAGATATTTGAATTTTTATTATTGTCAAATTGAATTCTGACATTGGTTTTTTTACCTTTATGTGGGGTATTAGAAAATTGTGGCTCTATTGGTTGTCGTACGACATACCGGCCATTATTTGATCGAGTAGTTGTGGCTTTAGAGAAGTGCTCACAATACTGATCTTTTATAATTTTGTTTGTTGTTGGAAGTTTCCTTAACTTTTGCAATTTCCTTATATTAGAATTAAGGTATTTGTCCTCAACTTGAGTTGGTATGGTGGAAACTGGTTCTGCAACTAGTCCACTTTGTATTTCGTTGTGCAGCGTTTGAATTTTTTGTGCCTTTGAGCAACATGGTGTCTCTTGTCAATTTTTAGTATTTTGGCTTTCGGGATTTGCTTTTGCAATTAAACCCGTGGTTTTTTTTAATATGCCCCCTTTTTTGGTGTGATAGCGGATAAGTACTATAGTGAAGCATTGTATGGTGTCTTTTGTGACAATGGAAGCAATTAAATTTGCTTTTGCAATTTTTGTATGTATGCGCATGTGACAGACAATTTGTGCAAAGTCTTTTTGACCTGACAAAATTATTTCGCAAGATTTAAGCTTATGCCCTCCTGTGCATAGTTCGCATGACGTGTGTTTTTTCTGTTCGGATATGAACCAGTGCGTTTTGTGAAAGCTTTTGTTTAAATTTTTGTTGCTTCTAGCTTGGGGTCTATTGAAGCTTCTATTTTGGTCGTGTTCAATGATCTTTGTTTTGATTATTTTTTCTTCTAACCTTTCCGCAATTTCATGTTGGGTGGTGAGAAAATCTTTCATATGTTGCCACGTTGGGCACCTTTTTCGTGATGAGAACGATTGCTTCCATAGAAGTAACGACTTTTCTGGTAATGCGGCGGTGCAAATGTTTACCAGAATTGAGTCCCAGCTGTCTGTGGGAATATTTAGTGTCGATAGAATCGACAAACAATTTGAAACAGTGGATTCTAGTTTGATGAATTCTACACTTGTTCGTTTCTTGATTTTTGGCAAGTTCATTAGTGTCGTTACTTGCTTATCGACCAGTTTTCATATCTAGCTTTTAGAGCTTCCCAAGCCAAATTGAAATTGTCGTCATTTAATGCGAACTGTTTGACTATTTCTCCTGCTTGACCTTTAGTTTTTATCTGAGGTGATACAATTTTTGCGCATGTGATAATTAAGGATGGTTTATGTACACGGCCGTGAACATGTCCTGGAAGGACGGCCATTCTTCATAACCTCCGTAAAAGGTTTCTGTGTCACATGCGGGCACCTCGAGGTGGATGCCTGGACTTGCCTCTTGATATTGTTGCATTTGTGGCAGCTCTACTCTACTGTGGGGAGTAGGTGCAATTGCTTTTATTAGCTTTAATTGATCGGAGATCATAGCTTTCGTTTCTTCATATTGGTCTAAGCAGTTTTCGAAAATATCGTAAGCCGATGATTTAAAATTATGTGGCAAGTCTGAATCGTCAAATTCTATTATGGCGTCATGAGCCGCTTGGAGACGAGCCCAGAAATTTTTAAGATTTTGGCTTTTTATTTCCAATAACGATTCCGAGTTTTCGTGAATCGGTGAAGAGGCAAATCTAATGCAGTATCTTGTTAAACTGTCACTTTCTGAAATAAATTTAATAGCCTGTTTTGAGCGTGTAGCTCCTGCAGGCGTATATTGGTTTTTTCGTTATTAACCATTTTTGTATTTTTATTTTTTTTTTTATTTTATATATGTCGGTATATAGGCCCACCCTAATATTTGTACTTATGTTTTGTGCAACTGAGAGCTCGTTGAAGAGATCAATGCGCTATTAACATAAGTATGCACGAATTGTTTGTACGTTTATGATTATGCTTTGTTCGTAATTGAGAGCTCGTTAGAGAGATCAATTCGCTTTTTGTGCACAATCCTGCTTGTTTTTGTTTGTCAAAGAAGAAGAGGTATTGCCGAATAATTGTCAATGTGGACTTTGAATATGAAAATGTGTGTATACGAATATGTATATGTTCAATTATTTATTTATGCTAAGCTGCCTTTTTGCTGTTTTTTTGTTAGATGTTGTTTTTTTTTTTTTTGTTTTTTAACAATTTGTTGTATTGTTAATTTCCCAAATCGTTTATTTAATTTCTCAATCAAAGATTACTTTTTTAATAATTTTGTAATAATGTACCCTGTGTATGTAGGGTATAGCATAGACAGATTTGTATTGCCGTATGCTTATATTCTTTCGTAATAATGAGAGGACGCGAAAACGGAATAGAAAGAAGATATTTTCTCTTGTCTATAAATACATATTTTCATACGTAAGCAAATATGCACTTCTACATAGTTTCTATTAGAACGGCTGTCTGATATGCTTTATAGATATATGTGAATATATAAATATATAAGTATGTATTTTGGGTTTGCCGGAAATTTTTCCCAAGTAATTGCTTCAATCGTAGATAATTTCGTCTATCTTGGAACCAGCGTAAACACCACCAACAATGTCAGCCCAGAAATCCAACGCAGGATAACTCTTGCCAACAGGTGCTACTTCGGACTGAGTAGGCAATTGAAAAGTAAAGTCCTCTCTCGACGAACAAAAGCCAAACTCTATAAGTCGCTCATAATTTCCGTCCTGCTATATGGTGCAGAGGCTTGGACGTTGTCAACAACTGATGAGTCGACGTTGCGAGTTTTCGAGAGAAAAGTTCTGCGAAAGATTTATGGTCCTTTGCGCGTTGGCCACGGCGAATATCGCATTCGATGGAACGATGAGCTGTACGAGATATACGACGACATTGACATAGTTCAGCGAATTAAAAGACAGCGGCTACGCTGGCTAGGTCATGTTGTCCGAATGGACGAAAACACTCCAGCTCTGAAAGTATTCGACGCTGTACCCGCCGGGGGAAGCAGAGGAAGAGGAAGACCTCCACTCCGTTGGAAGGACCAAGTGGAGAAGGACCTGGCTACGCTTGGAATATCCAATTGGCGCCACGTAGCGAAAAGGAGAAACGACTGGCGCGCTGTTGTTAGCTCGGCTATAATCGCGTAAGCGGTGTCTACGCCAATTAAGAAGAAGAAGAATTGCTTCAATTTTAATTTGTTTTTTGAGCTTCAATACTTTTATATATACTTATTTTGATATATTTTACAGTGTTTGGTAAAATTTTATTAGCCGGTGAAGCGGATTTTAATTACAGGTATAATAACAAGTACGACTGTAGTTTTAGGCATATGAGTACATACGTATGTGCATATGTTAAATAAATAAAGGATATAATACGCTCACTTGGTATTCCTTTGAATGTTATGTTTTGCAGGGTGCATGTATGCACATAGCTTGCCCTAATGCCTTTTGCGTTTTGGTTCTCTTCCTTTCCTCCTTAAGTTTTGTAACCGCTTCCAGGTACACCTTATATTTTTGTTGTTTTAAAATTTTGTAGCTATTTTTTGTTCGCGCCCGATTGTTTTGTTTTTGTGTATATTTTATTGCTTAGGCTTAAGTGGTGAATACAATGACTGCGACAGACTGCAGCAGCAAGAGAGTGAACTGAAAACGTCGTTGTTCATCTTACTACATGTACATATTGAGAAGCAACAACAACACAATGGCCGGCATGTACACAAGACAACACAGCTGTCCATTTTGCATGTACACAATTTCGTTGTGGCCATACTAATTCCTCTCACTTCAATGAAATTTTAATATTTTGTTCAAAGTGAAATTTTTTATGCAAAAAATAAGTAAATAGGAAAATATTTTTGCTCTAAATTATCAATTGTTATTACAAATGATATATGTAATAGAGCTATAATTGAGCTTTTTTATGCTTTTATTTGTAAAATAACTTCAAGTTTGTTCGAGCTGTGAATAATTTTACATTTTACATATTAGTGGCATCACCACTCTACCTCCTCTTTCTATCTTCGATTCTACTGTCAACTCTACTGTCGTCATACTGTCGTTGGCAAAAATAGCGAGAACGACAGCTGTCGGCCTGCAGTCGTGTAGTCGTGCAGCTGTCAAAATAACAGTGTCCATAAGAACGTGTGTATTTTAATATTTGACAGATGTAGTTTGCAGTCTGTCGCGCTTTATGTGTTCAGCGCTTTAGGCTTAACTTTGTTTTTATTTATGTTTTGTTGTAAGGCCTCGCAACCGACTGTCCGTGTTTTTCCCTTTTTCTGATTGTTGTTTTCTGAGTGTTGTTCTCTGTTTCTTTTTTTTATATATTTGTAAATGTGTTTGTATATATTGCATTGGCAGATTTTTCAACTACGGTAATTTTCTTCTTTCTGTTTGGTCAACTGCACCTTTCGTTTTTTAATGTTAGCACACTGCGCTCTTTTGGCTTGATTGCTTTTTTGTTTGTTTTGGTTTTTGCTTTTTAATTGCACGTACTTACTTTACAAAATATTGCATGTATTCATTTTGTATTCTGGAAATTCACCGCACTTTTTTTTTTTTTTTTGGGTACAATTTATGGTTTTAATGTGGCAATCTAATTTTGTAAATAAATTGAGAAAACTATATGCAGCAAAGTCGTTTCTAATTATAAGACCGCCAGTGTATATATATTTCGGCAATTCACTGCACCTTTGTTTTTGTTATCGGAATTTTTTTCTTTTGTTTTATGTGTGCATTTGTTGTGTTACTGAGCATTTGCTTTGTTTTGTTTACCGCACTTTTTAAACTTTGTCACCACAACTTATGTACACATTTATATACTTATGTTCTTTTCACAGCACTTTGTCACTGTTTAAAAATACATATATGTATGTAAATTGTTTCTGTTTTGGTTTTGTGGTTTTATTTATTCATTTATTTATTTATTTTATTAAATATCCGAGGTGCCTTTCGGAAAGGCACGAAGGACCATGTTTAAACCACTCAATTTTGGGGTATTCAAAATCAGTTTACACCCGCGATGCCTTTGAGAATTGTTGCGTCAATGATATTGTTCATGATTTGCTTCACGATCAAACGCGTTCTGTTACAGAATTTAGGAGGTTACAAATTTGGAAGCACTACTGAACAAACTTTTAGGTGTAAAATGTCTTGCGGAACACCAGGCAAATCCAACGAATTCAAAAATTCAGTGGAGTAATTCGTAGCTTCATCTTCATTTACCACATAATCGACAGGTTTGAATGAATGCAATAGATCACCAATTTGATTTTGAATTTTAAAATTAATCTCATCCACATCCTTGTTCTTCGTTGCCAATATTGCGCGTTCACTTAAGCAATCGTGATTCAAACAATTAACAACAATATTCGCAATCGCTGTACGAATTAGTTCATCTTTCGATGTAACGAAATTACAAAAATTGGAAATGAAATCAAACCGGTTGTGACATCGACCGGAACTTCACCATTACCGATGGCTATCAGTTGTTTGGAGAACACATCAGCTGTGGGATCGTTTTGTAATGAAACTCGCATATTCGTATTCAATTTAGGTTCCTTCACAAAGCGCCACAAAGACGATGACTTTAAGAAAGCGTTAACTGCATCAGCAGCAGTTGATTTTGAAATGACAGCTAACATTTGACGGAAATCACCAGACAATAGAATCATAGCACCTCCAAAACGTCTTGAATCATTGCATAAATCCTTCATGGTCCAATTATCCATTGTGCATTCATCCCAAATGATGATTTTACAACATTGCAAAACTTTTCTCATAGCGGAATTACTAATGTTGGTGTTGGTGTGGGTTCTTCAACCACTTGCAGAGTAAACGGAAATTTCAGCGCTGAATGTGCTGTCCGGCATCCTTCCACCAACGTAGCTGCTATTTCTGAGGAAGCAATTGCCGAAACAATTTCAGATCTCGAACCAATAGTAGCCAAAAAAAAAGAAATCAGAAATGTTTTTCCAGTACCACCAGGAGCATCGATAAAAAATATTCCCCCATTTCCGTCATCAATCGCCTTCATCAATGTTTCATACACGATTTTCTGCTCAGGATTTAACAATGGAACATTATCACAAACCATTCGGCTCAATTCGTCTCAATCAGATTCACGTTCTCGTTCTAATTCTTGATTGAAAGCATCGTAAATTTAACGATTGCGCGGTGGTATTCCTAAAGTATACAACAAATTGCCGCTAATAAGCACACATACATATATCCTCAATCGCATACAACGATTCATTATGAATCTCATCAGTCATTCCCAAATTGAAATCTTCGGTTGCAGCACGAATTTGATGTAAAAAATCAAATCAGCAATTGAAAACGTTGACAGGCATCACGATATGTAGGACAGAGAACTCCATCGACGGTTCGAAGTGGCTCGAATGAAGTTGGCCCACGAATATTCACCAACAGTGATCGCATATAGAAACATTCTGTATTACTGGATGGATGCACTGTGTAAATACGACCGATGGCATCTGTTGAGAATACATTTGGATAATCCGGAACTCGCTCGCCTTGCTTTCGATGAAGCATTCCAATTGTAATAACAGGGCATCTGAGAGTAGAGCAATGTTCGTGCGAATGGATCACTCTCACATGTTGAAAAGAAACTGGTCAATGTTGTAGCTGATGGTTCTTCAGAAATTAAAAAATCCGCCAAAGAGCCTCATTTCAACTAACATATCTTCCAATTTGATACCGTGTTACTTCATCATCGGCACCAAAACATCGCAACACCAAACGCAGCCGTATCACTACCTTTTGTAATATACTTGCAAACGTATTTGTTTGCTTTAATCGAAATACAGTCCTCCACATTGATATGCGCATCAAATGTTTTGCAAAGTAGTGGTGAATATGAAACAATCCAAATGTTATCGACAACAATATCATTTCGTTTCACTTTCAATGAAACTGCTCTGCCATTATCATCAGGTAAACGACGTCGATAGAGTGGGTATCCGTCGTTGCCTGCAATAGCTCCCGCAGTGAGAGGACGAGGGTAAAATTTAGAACACTTGCCATTAGCCATGCACGGTGAATCCATGTTATTGTTGCCACACGGTCCGTGAATCATAGGTATTCTTGATGACTATATCATACAATTCTTGATCAATTTCTGGATCCGATATCTCTGCACAAATGACAGCATCGATTTCGTCTGGTCGAATCTTTTCATCGAACAAAAGTAGAATATGCGTGCGGCAGACCTGTCTTCTGCCATTCAACAGAATACATCCAGCATCGAACATCACCAAATACACACTGTATAGTAAGGAAATGCATTAGAACATTCAGCTTCTGTCTGAACGATCATCTGTTAGCATTCTGTCTAACGCATTCTTAAATAATCCAATCAATGCATTATGGTCCTGAACCATTCGTTGCAATTCTCTGATGATGTCTTCATTGGTTCTGTTGTACAATGCACTATGACGGTTTATTTGATCGCTCTCGATCACAATGAAATTGATTTGCAAGAAATTGTATTCGTCATCAGTAAGGGGCAATAACGACTTAGCACGATGATGCACCTTAGCTTGAATGGTTACGAATTCAAAGTTATTAAAATCCGATCACTCAAAGGAAACGGAAGATTACTCTTTCGAGCAGATATTACCTTAAACGACAGATTATATCCTCTTTCGTTGATAATTGATGCAGCGAAAGAAGTAATTTGAAAGCACCCATTATAGTTCTGAACATTTGCTAAAAATTGGTTTGATTCTGTTATTCCGCCTTCTAGATACGTCGCAATGGCTCCAGTGGCGATGGCAATGTTGGCAATTTAGCTTTTCCACTATCAATAGTTGTTGTATGCCCGCATTGCAACGCATTGAAATTTCCAAGAGAAATACTTGGATTGTGTTGCCATCCAAGCATTTCTCTTGGAAATTTCAATGCGTTGCAATGCGGGCATACAACAACTATTGATCCAATTTTATTGACAAAAAGAGATCGATAATCGAAAGCACAATCATATCGGAATGCTACTCGAAGCAAATTGACATTACCAGCACGCCTTCTTTGCAGTTGTTGTGTTGTTTTCAGTATTTATTCGTCGACTTTGCACCAATAATTTTCCACATTGATTTACTCTACGACTTTGGTATGCCAATCTACGCGAATCGATTACAGCCTGCTGTTGTTTTTCTGTTTGTTGCGCAATGTTTCTATCATCTTGACTCATATTATCACGATGAGTCGACACTGCTCGTGCACCAGGGGCCTATTCTGTAACTCGATTCGAAAAAAAATTTACTCGAATTCGGATTTTTTATATTCTGTAACTCGATTTTCGCATTTTCAAGCCAATTTTCGAATAAATTATTCGTTGGCTTTTGAGTTTCAGGCACAGGGTGGTACAACTTTCGCATAATTATAAAGTAGGCTCGAATTTCGAATAGAATACATTTCCGAATCGAGATACAGAATAGGGCCCCAGTTGAACGTCGGCCTAAATTAGACCTTCTCGTTGGTGGCATTATGAAGAACAACTGCAATACAATGATATCCCGAATAGAAATTTGAAAACAATGAAACAACAATAGAAACGTACCACTTCTTAGAGACAAATCCCAATAGCCAACCAATAATGCTTATATCACAAATATTGTATCCAATTTCAATGAATTTTTTGTATGATTTTCAGTCATAGAAATAAATTATCTGATTTAGCAAATCATGATTTGTTGATTTTCAACATACAGTGTTGAAGAAAACCTTTGGAAATTAAGGAAGTAATTCCTAAAATCTTTAAAAGTGCTTGGTGGATTTACAGGACGAATTAGGTATATCAAAAAATTATCTAGAGCTTTTAAAAAATGGCATTCATTTCTATTCTTCTATGTACATATTCTCGTTATCAATTTTAATTCTCAAAAACTCACCAAATCGCAATGACATAATCCGAATCTGTAATGCGAAATGGTCGGCAAACGTTATTCGATCGAACAAAACACGAGTTCGCAAATTGCAATATGGACGGTGAAACAGCAAGTTATGAAGAAACTGCGCAATTGAATCGTATGCCACAATAGAGCTATGAATAAAATAGAAGAGAAACGAAACGTCAAGTCCATGTAAAAGGGAAAACAACGTCACCATCAACAGTTTTTTAGTCAACGTGAACAGCGCCACTACTTATGAAACAAAATTGGCTTCTCCATTGATCGATAACAGATGGCGTTAGTTTACGTGTCTATCTCACAGTTCAATTGTGATACGATATGTTACATTCAAATTTGATTCTTTTTTGGTTGTTGCTAAAATAAATAAATACAAAAAGAAAGAAAATATTAAAAAAAAACGAAAAAGAATGGTCGTAACACGCTGAGTGGTCAAAATAAGACATTTTGAAATTAAGATTTTTTGATCTTTTTTTGATTTTTTCTTACTTTTTTTTAACCCGTGCAGAGAAAATATCTTTCCATCAAAGTACAAATCATCAAAATCGAACTATGGGATTATATCGCTTCGGACACTTTTTTTTTTATTTTTATACGTAGATATAAATGATCAGATTGTTGAAACAAATTGAAATCCGTGTCTGTCTATCCGTCCGTGCAAGCTGTAACTTGAGTAAAAATTGAGATATCTCGATGAAATTTGGTATGTGGTAGTAAAAAGGAAATTACGTGTTCGTAGATGGCCGTAATCGGAACACTGCCACGCCCACAAAACGTCATTACCGGAACACTTAAAAAGTGCCATAATTAAGCACCAAATTAAGATATGCTGTATTTTGCAAAGGGGATCGCAGTAGCATCATCATCAGGGGCATCTGTGTGCAAAAAATTTTGTAAAAGTAGGGGTGGCTCCGACCTCTAAAAAGTTTAATGCACATACCTTGTAAACTGCTCAAGCTAGAACAACCAAATTTGCTCAACGTAAATACTAAACTTCTACCAACAGTGTGAAAATTGATTAAATCGGTGGATAACCCCGCTCACTCCTCATATAACAGTGCTGTTCAAAACAACTAAAAGCACAGTAAACTTTTCCAAGACTTGGCGCATGGTGAATATCTGGTCGGTTGTTGATTTGCCAGGTCTAAAGCCACACTGATAAGGTCCAATCACTTTGTTGTCGGTGGGCTTTAATCTTTCACACAATACGCTCGATAGAAAATTGTATGCGATGTTGAGGAGGCTTTTCCCACGATAGTTGCCGCAGATTGTGGGGTCTCCTTTTTTTATGGATTGGGCAGAGCACACTTAAATTCCAATCGTTGGGCATGCTTTCGTCCAACAATATTTTACAAAGAAGCTGATGCATGCTCCTTCTCAGTTCTTCGCCACCGTGTTTGAATAGCTCGGCCAGCAATCCATCGACCCAGCCACTTTGCTGTTTTTCAGGCGGGTAATTGCTATTCGAACTTCTTCATGGTCGGGCAATGGAACGTCTGCTCCATCGTCATCGATTGGGGAATCGGGTTCTAGGGCGGGTGCGAATCTTGGCTGCAACAAGATAGTGGTCCGAGTCGATGTTAGGACCTCGTAGCGTAAACATGTCTACAACACTGGAGCTGTGTCTTCCGTCTATCACAACATGATCGATCTGGTTGGTGGATTTTCATTCCGGAGACAGCCAGGTACCTTGATGTATTTGCTTGTGCTGGAATCTAGTACTACAGATAACCATATTTCGGGCCCGGCGAAGTCGATCAGCCTCAACCCATTTGGGGATGTTTCGTCGTGGAGGCTGAATTAACGCACAATATTGCCAAAAATACCTTCTTTGCCCACCCTGGTGTTAACGTCGCCAAACACGATTTTGAAATCGTGGCGGGGGCAGCTCTCACAGGCGCGCTCTAAGCGCTCATAGAGGGCGTCCTTCTCTTCCGTCGGGGCGTCTTCACAAATCAGCGATATGTTGATGCGGATTGTGGCTAGACGTTCATTCACCGGAGTGATTGATAGTACTCGGCGACGGAGTCTCTTTCCCACCACGAATCCAACACCAAACTTTCGCTCCTTTATATGACCACTGTAGTAAATGCCACAAGGACCTACTCGTCGCTGTCCTGTCCCGTCCATCGCATTTCTTGGACGGCGGTGATGTCAGCCTTTATTTTCGTGAGGAATCAACCAGCTGGGCAGTAGCACCTTCCCAATTAAGGGACCGGACATTCCATTATTTCGTTTGCCATGGTTGTCATCAAAAGGGGGGTCTCTCATGCGAGGCTTATTCTACTTTTCATTGGGTGTATGTTTTTACGTGGCGGGTCCCAAACCCAGCGCACAACCCTTTGTAGGGGATGTTTCGCCTTCAAACGGATGTTCTTAGGCTACCGAGAGGATACTAGGTCAAAGACCGGAAGTCGTCAGCTGCTTGAGTCATATGTAAAAGAATCGTTTCTGGTCACTGCCAAGTGAACTTCTACACATGACTCCATCCTCAGTAGTAGTCTGACTACATAATGCAAAAAACCGCGCGTAAAAAAAATTAAAATAACGGCACTTAGAAGCATATATGTACAATGTTGCCAGTAAGCAACATCGGGCCTGAAAAGGTTAAGGTGTAAAACCAATCATATAGAATAAAGTCAGCCGGAAGTTCGAAAATCCTAAAATTAGTTAAATAGGAGCTATGCCAAGTTTTCGCTAAAATTTATCTATTTTAAGCAGAAAGATACACTGTTACGAATAAAACACGCTCACTTATTTTCATTGGCATAATTCGCATATTGTCCGATATATGCGGTACAAAGTCACACCGAAGTTCGAAAATCTTTATTTTAAATATGTTAGGGGCTAGGGAAGTATTGGTCCGATTCAACCCATTTTTGACATACAGACATACCTTTACAAGAGAAGGATTACCTTTTAATTTCAGCTGTATACAAGGAGCCTTCCAAAGTAAACAGGACTTTTTGAATCTAGCGCCCCCTGGTGTCGCCATCTACATATATGTCGACTGGGGCGTTAGAATCTGCTATCTTTCGATTGTCCAGTGAGAATTGTATGACGTTGCATTGATTGGAAGTGAAGTTATTGCGTTTAAGGTGTTATTATGTTTGTGTTATCGGTGCGAAAATGAGCTTCGAGCAAGGAGCCAACATTAAATTTTGTTTTAAAATTGGTAAAAGTTTTACCGAAACGTTTCAATTGATTAAACAAGTTTGATGATTGTCTATCCCGTAGCAGAGTGCACAAGTGGTTAAACGTTTCAAAATGGTCGTGAGGACTTAAATGACGATCAACATGTGGGCGAATCAAAGTCCGTGATCACCGGAAATTCCATCAAAACTGTGCATGAATTAATCAAAATCAGCCGAAATCATCATTGAAATTCATGGAAATGGAATTAAACATCTCCAAAACATCGATTTATCGCATTTTGACCGAACGTTTACCAAAAACGTCCAAAACAAAGTGCTTGGCAGTAAGCAAGATATCTCTGGTCCAAATTATCTGAAAACCAAAAACCCAAAATATTTAGTTTTGTGATAAATAAATACAGGTAATGATCGAAGGTCTAGTCAAAATTTTGATTTTTGACAAAATGGCGGCTATTAAAAAAAAAAAATTCAGTTTTTCATGAAAATTTTTCACTTTCAAAGTGGCTTAAAAAATCGAAATTATTGTCCAAAACCATATTCCTTCGATCATTACCTGAAAAATATATCTGAGTAAGTCGTGTGAAAAGTTACAAAATTCATAAGAAATAAAAAATTTTCCCAAAAATAATCAAATTTCAACTGTTAATATCTTTTCAACGTTTGGGTTTACGAAAAAATCGTAATAGACCTTTTTTGTAGAGCATTCAATTTCTTACAAAATCTAAGGAACAAGATATTTTTTCAAGTAGTTGGAAGCGAGATATAAATTTTTCTATCTGATAATAAGAAAAAATAGAAAACTGTATGTAGGAGGACCTTCCCGTTACAATTAAAAACTCATGTTTGGAGAGGCTTTCTTAGAGGTGTCTAGGAACCTATTTTTCCGAGTACGAAACGGAAAAAAAAAATTTTTGTTTGAATCACTCTAATATACATACATACATATGTATATATGTACAACTATAAGTTATCGGGCCTTTTACTTCGAAAACGGCACCGAAAACAATGTTTTTTTAATTTTTTGTAAGAACCGTATCGCATCGGAAGGTCGCATTCTTATATGCACGTCATTACGGACGGTCTGACCTATTCCCTACAATGGCATGTAATCCAGCCTGGACCGAACTAAATAAGACGTTGATGGCCGCTTGAAAAATAACGGACCGATACGACATCGTTGCTCTAGTATTTCATATAAAGGTAGAAAAACTGGTCAGTCTCTTTAGTAAAGGTCAGGTGTTTGGTAAAGTGCAGTGTTTTATGCACAATTAAGAGTGGCGAAAACGGAGACATTTATTAGTGGGGCTAAAAGAGAAATTGCGTCTTAGCTAATTTGACGAAGTTGTTTCTACAGAGTTTCTCTACCACAGCGAAGATGCCACCGTCACTGAAAGCATTATCCGCGGACCATGGGGAGTACTGAACCGTATGAACCCTTGCATGAAAGACGGAAAAGTCCAAAAAATATCCACGCGAGTTTTTAAACAGATACACGAACGAATAAAAATGGTTCCACGATACGCAAACGAATGAAAATGGCCCTAGGAATGGAGACGTACTGTTAATTTAAATCCGAGAGGCAACACGGAAAGCTTGTATGTGGACAGCCCATATTCACCGCTGCTTTGCAAAATTTGTAACGCTCACATAAATGTGGACTTTTGCTGCTCGGTCCAGGTTATCAAATATAACGAAACACGTGCAATTTACAAAGGCAAATCTGCGAGACCAAGTTGCAACAACGCCTTTTTTCCACCTGTGCAAGAAAAACGAGTTTACTCGGTAATTGTTTTATGTAGAAGGGCCAATATAGTACACATGAAAAGAATCAGGAAATGAATTCAGTGTGCTCTTACAGGGCGCACCCGTCGACGGTTGACGTGCCGTTAAAGCCTCAGATGCACTTTCTTTTTTTGTTATTACAAACATTTTTAAAACTTTAACAATGTTTGATAGCACTACAACTAGTTTCAAAAACGAACGAGCAGTTTGATTTGAATAACCTAAAAACAAATTACATAGAAATTAATTGTAATATTCATATATATGTGTATGGTATATAATTAATTCCTTTATATTTTAGCTTCCAGCTGAGTTATGTGGTTTTTTCGACATAATCGACTAGAGCGGCATGTGTCTAAAAGAAGATTTCTCGCCTCCTCGTTCACTTGTGCATTAAGCCTTTTGTAGTGGGCATCTGCCTGACTCCTTATTTCTTCGGCGACTCTATTCATCCTTAAGTCTCGATGAATATCAGCATTTCTGCAGTACCAAGGGGCATTTACAATGCCTCTTAGCACCTTGTTTTTAAAACGTTGTATAATATTAATACCGCCATCATTGGCACATCCCCACAGTTGCGCACCATAAGACCATATCGGCTTGATTATTTGTTTGTAAAGAAGTAATTTGTTGTGTATGAACAGGTTTGACCTTCGCCCAATTAGCCATTTTATTTTAGACAATTTCAGATTAAGTTCAATCCTTTTTATTTTAATATGCTCTTTCCAACGTAACTAGCATTGAGCGTGATGCCAAGATATTTAGCTGTATTTGCGTATGGTATGCAGACATCTAGAATACTTATAGGTTGTTAAGTGATTCTTTTGTTTGTAAAATTTACATTAACCGATTTGCCACCGTTTAGTTTTATTCTTCATTTTTTGGTCCAGCTTACTACAGAGTTGATTGCATGTTGCAGGTTTATCGCAGCTTTTCCTGCTGTTTTTTCGACGCATAGTATTGCGGTGTCATCAGCAAAAGTGGCAGTCATACTGTTTGTTGCTAACGGTAAGTCTCTTGTATACAGAATATATAAAAGTGGACCTAAGGTACTTCCCTGAGGAACTCCTGCATCAATTTATTTTTGTTTAGAGAATTCAGATCCTTGTTTTACACGGAAAAATCTCATGGTGATATACGATTCTAAAAGAGCACAATACTCAACCAGAAGACATGATTTTAATTTTTGCATAAGGCCTTCGTGCCATACCTTGTCAAACGCTTGTGCAACGTCAAGGAATACAGCTGAGCATACGTTTCCCTCCTCCAGGGATTTTTCTATTTCTGATGTTATTCTGTGAATTTGTTCTATTGTTGAATGCTTATTTCTAAAACCGAACTGATGCGATGGGATTAACTGCTTTTCGTCGATTATAGATTTTAATCTTAGATAAACTAATTTTTCACAAAGTTTTGAGATTCGTGGAAGTAGTGAAATTGGTCTATATGACGAGACTACGCGAGGATCCTCTTTCCTGGCTTAGGAACCATAACAACTTCGGCAACTTTCCAAAGGCTTGGGAAATATGTCAGAAGGATTGCTGTATTGAAAAAATAGGCAAGTTTCCGTAAATATTTGTATGGTAACTGCTTTAACACTTCAGCAGTAGTTAAATCGAAGCCAGCTGCTTTCTTAATTTTAAGCTATTTAATTTCAATTTTAAGTTCACAAATGGTGATTGCTGGGTTTGTTGCATGATCCTGTTGAATACTACTGAGGAACGCAATTTCACTATCCTCGTTTAGACGAAAGGTTTCAGCTAGGTGTTTTGCAAATGCATTAGCTTTATCACAATCACTTCTAGCCCATGTATTGGAAGCAACTTTTAGTGGTGCAACGTGACTTGTTGGACGTTTCAGATACTTTGTACTTTTCCAGAGTGAGCAATCATCTTTTTTGTCAGCGGATAGTTGAGATAAATATTTATTAATTGACTCATTCTTAATATGAGCAATTTCTCGTTTTAATTCTGTTGTTGCCTTATTAAGGTTGGTTTTGACAAGCGGTGAGCGGGTTTGTTGCCATTTCCGTCGTAACTTTCTTTTTTTAATTAGAATTTTTATTTCTTTAGGGTAATTTGAACCTACAATTTTCCGTTTTAACTCGGGAGTATTATCCCAAGCTGCTTGTTGAATTTCTTTCGTAAATGTGTTAACTTCTAACTCCAGTTGTTCAATTGTTGTGATTTTCGGACACTTTATTTTAGTCTGAAGTATTTGTTTGAACGAAGTCCAGTCCGTATTTTTGTTGTATAGCTTCATATAATGGGGAGTGATCAGTGCTTTGATCTAACGCACCTTCTATTTCTATAAAATTACTAGATATCTTCCTGGTTACAAAGAAGTCAATTACATCTGGTATTTTGTTGGTGTCCGTTGGCCAATAAGTTGGTGTTCCGGTCGATACAAACTCACACCCCATTTGAGCTGCCTGGAATAAGTCTCGACCTTTAGCTGTCGTTAGTCGCGATCCTCAGTAAACATGTTTAGCGTTAAAGTCGCCTCCCGTAATAAATTTGTGTTTGTGCATATTGAGAAGTTCTTTATATTCTTCAACGAGGATTTTGTATCTCGGCGGGCAATATATTGCAGTAATTGACAAGGGTTGGTTCATTGCTTTTAATGTAATAGTTGTGGTTTGAATATTGTTCGTACTGATTTTTCTATCCTCATAATGTTTCATGCTGTTTTTAACAATAACAGCAGTGCCTCCCCTCGCACAATTACTTGGGTGTATTGTATGATAGATATCGTAGTTTTTAAAAGTTATATGGCTGTATCTCGTAAAATGAATTTCGGATATTAACATACATCTATTTTTTCTTTTTGTAAAATAAGTAGAAGCTCTTCTTGGTGCTTTAATAGTCCATTTGCGTTCCATGTTATAATGCGGAGAGCACCTATCATGCCTTAGATTTTGTTTTATTTTTATTTTTTTCGAGGTTATCTAAACGGCTGCACGGATCGTTATTGAAGTTTTCTTGTTTATTTAACATCTCAAGTATTTGAGTTAGTAGATCTTCGGTCATCTTTGTCTTTTTTTCGTTCACCACGTTTGAGTTGCCTTTCAGTACTTCAGAAAAAGTGAGCTTACTCGTCTGTACACGATTCTGCTTGTTGACAGTGCTTTTATTACCAATGGGTGGATTAGTTGATGTACTGGGCAAATTTGTGGTAACTTTTTGTTTCTTCAAGGCTTTGTTACGAATGCTTTGAAGCTCCTTGGCAACAAGACATCCTCTGCAGTTTGCCGGATGGCTTTCGCCACAGTTACAGCATTACGGTTTTCTGAGTTTGGTTTTTGGCACTCGATGGTTTTGTGCTTACCACCACATTTAACGCACTTTGACATTTTGCCACAGAAGTTCTTGGTGTGTCCAAATGGCAATTTTTATATTGTGGAATAAGTTTAGAATTCCTAATAGGCTGAGTTAATTAGCCAGTTAGTAAAAATAAATAAATATAATTAAATATATATTTGCCAACTACCAGTTGAAACGTTCACCAATTTCAGTGTATACTTGCACTTGGTAGATTTTATAGACTATTGTGTACGGTTGCTGTTGGCTAAAAGGGCCCACCAGTTCTCACGCGCTCAATATCGTAGATGGGCAGACAAAGACAACTTTGCGAGAAGAGTGTGAGGCGATAAGGTTGCTTGAAAATGACGAACGAAACGATGTTGTGCCGATCAGCGACCACGTTGAGAGGGCTCTTTGCGATTATGACAAGAACCTGTGGATTCTTTAATCCCCGGCAGTTGTGAGATAAGTATAAACACGCTTTGTCAAAAGACATTACTCGCTGTTACCAAGGAATAATACTATCCAATGATGTCTTAACTATTAACGAAGCTCTGAAACTTGTTGAGAATAAAAAATTTGCAAGGATTGAAAAATTACTGCCGGATTTAAGTATGCCTACCCCACAAAGAACAGAAGGACTGTGAATTGATTTAGTCAAAGAGCTTGGTTTTGATACTGTGACTTTGATAACAAGGATGCATTTTTTTCTTGAACGCACCAGGAGGGCACCAGAAAAACTTTCTCGCTGAACTTGCTGCTGGCACAGTTGCGCGAGGACAAAATGATTGCGATGGTTGTTGTGCTCCCCTAAGTCGTGACAGAACCTCACACTCAGTATTCAAGCTCACGCCGAATGCATTTGTTCGAATCTTGATGAGTGTAATGGTCGTCTTGCTGTTCGGTGACTTCCGGTAGACGTTGCCGAATATCGAGCGAGGTACCGCGGCAAGCGAGATAAGCGAACTCCTCAAGGCTGCGCCATTGTGGGCTTAGATAGAGCGGTTACAATTGAATGCTAACAAGGGGGTCCAGCCACAAAATGATCAGTAGTATGAAATATTCGCACAAACTTTAATCTAGGTCGGCGAAGGTTGCATACCGACGCATATTAACGACCAAGTAATCCTTGACAGCTTATTTAGTTCGGAAGATAACCTTGATAATGAGTATTTCCGAGTTTGCTAGAAAACCTGGCTAACGAAGAGTGGTTGTGCAAAAGAACTATTATGGCGCCCAAAAAGAATTGGTAGACGAAATTAATAAAAAAATATTAGAGGAAATTCTCGGTTATATAAGGGCCTATATCTCAATAGACACGATGACAACAACTGACGTCGCAACTGCATACCCTTTAATTCCCTAGACCTGTCAGGAGAACCCTCCCACAAGTTGAAACTCAAAGTTGGTCATAATGTTGCGCAAGCTGGACGTGGTCCGGACTGCAACGGTACTAGGTTACGTATCGCAGAACTGAGGCCGCACATCGCTCAGGCCATCATTCTTACAAGAGGGGCCAAAGAAGAAATTGTATTGATCCCGAAATCCCCTTAATATCCACAAAATCTCCTTTCCACTTCAAACGCCTACAATTGTTTTTAAAAGTGGGTAGCACAAAATTAAAAGTCAAAGACCAACTGCAAATGTATGTATACAAGATTTTCCTAGGTACTTCTTGCTTTTCTCCACGGACTTCAAAACAACCCCATAACAGACGATATGCTGCAATACTTACAAACGTTTACACATATACATACATATATTTAGTTATTTAATATAGTTTCATAAAATAGTATGAACATAAGTAAGGAAAATACAAAATAAATTTTAGAATGAATAAATTCTCCCTCGATACAAGTCTATTATTGCCCCGCTCCAGCGGTAAGGTTTGTTACAAAACTACATTGAGGTAATAAAATTTGGTCTTTCGAGCCGAGTTAAAAGCTCTGTCAAATTAAAAGCCCTGTAAAATTTACAGGCAATAAAAAGGCCAATATTAATAAAACAGGATGGAGACATGTGTAGAAGTTCACGTAAGTGAGGAAAGTTCTCTGATCGTCATTCTCTTGGGAGCGGCCAGAATCGATTCTTTTAGATATGGCTCAAGTAGCTCACGACTTCCGGTTTTTTACCAAGTATTCTCTGGGTAACCTAAGAACATCCATTTGAAGGCCAGCCAAAGTGAGAAGACGAAATATCCCCTCCACAGGGTTATGCGCTGAGTTTGGGACCCGCCACGTAAAAAAAACGCACCCAATGACAAACAACAATCAGCCTCGGATGAGAGACCCTCTTTTTGATGACGACCGTAGCAAAAGAAATAAGAATTACGATTTGAGGACATGCACCTGGTATGTCCGGTCCCTTAATTGGGAAGGCAACGCTGCCTTCGCTGGTTGATGTATCCGTGAAAATATAGGCTGACATAACTATTGTCCAAGAAATGCGATGGACGAGACAAGAACCGAGGCGAGTAGGTCTTTGTGGCATTTAATACAGTGGCCATATAAAGAAGAGCAGGTTTGGTGTGGGATATGTGGTGGAAGAGATCCATCGCCGAGTACTGTCATTCACTCCAGTGGATGAACGTCTAGCTACAATCCGCATCAAAACGAGCTTCTTCAACATATCGTTAATTTGCGCCCACTCCCCGACGGAAGAGAAAGAGACCTTCAATGAGCGCTTGGAGCGCATCTATGAGAGCTGATACAACAAACACAAATAAGGTTCGACATCGAGAAGCTGCAATCATAGCTGAACCACTTTCTACTCGACTTGCACTCCTGCTCTCTGACAGCACTCGTCAACAACTCGGTATAACGGAACTGTAGGACCGCATTTCAAGCTACTTATAAACAACTGCAACCGAAACCATTGGTTTTCAGAAATTGCAAAAGAACAGCTGGTACGACGAGGAGTGTCGTGTCGCAGCGGAGAGAAAACAGATTGCCTACCTGCCGAGAGTTAAAAAGAAAAGCGAGACGCATTTGCAGACAAAAAAAGATTCGCACCCGCCTCGGTGCAGCAAAAAACGCACGCCAACAAATACAAGGAAGGTTCGACGTGGAGAAACTGCAATCACAACAGACAGCCGAACGATTTTCTACTCGGCTTGCACTCCTGCTCTCTGAGAGTACTCGTCAACAACTCGGTATAAGGGAACTGTGGGACGGCATTTCAAATTCCTTACGTACAGCTGCAACCGAAACCATTGGTTTTCGGAAAGTGCAAAAGAACAGCTGGTACGACGAGAAGTGCCGTGTCGCAGCGGAGGAAAACAGGCTGCCTACCTCGCAACGTTACGATCGACCACAACACGTGCGGGATGGGATAGATACCGAGAGTTGAGAAGAGAAGCGAGACGCATTTGTAGACAGAAAAAGAAAGAGGCTGAAATGCGTGAATATGAAGAGCTTGACAAGCTGGCCGGCAGGGGTAATGCTCGAAAATTCTACGGAAAAATCCGGCGACTAACAGAAGGATTCAAGACCGGAGCATACTCCTGTAGAACCCCTAAAGGTGATCTAGGTACCGATGATCATAGCATACTAAAATTATGGAAGAAACACTTCTCCAGCCTGCTGAATGGCAGTGATCACCCAATCGATGACGATGGAGCAGACGTTCCACTTCCCGACCATGAAAAAGTTTGAATAGCAATTACCCGTCTGAAGAACGATAAAGCGTCGGGGCCGATGGATTGCCGGCCGAGCTATTCAAACACGGAGGCGACGAATTATAGGGATCATTCCTCAGCTGCTCGATTTGAATTAAAGTGTGTTCTGACCAATCCACCAAATGGAGACCCCACAATCTGCCTACCTTGGGAAAAGTCTTCTCAACATATATGCGATATTCTATCGAGTGTATTGTGTGAAACATTAAAGCTCACCGTCACCATACAGACTGGACCTTATCAGAGTGGTTTTAGACCTGGAAAATCAACAACCGACCAGATATTTACGATGAGCCAAGTCTTGAAAAAGACCAGTGAGAAGATAGTCGACACACACCACCTCTTTGTCGATTTTAAAGCTGCTCTTGACAGCACGAAAAGGAGCTGCCTTTAGCCGCGATGTCTGAATTTAGTATCGCCGCAAAATTAATACGGCTGTGTAGACTGACGTTGACGACACCAAAATCTCCGTCAGGATTGGGAAAGACCTCTACAAACCGTTCGATACTAGACGAGGTTTTAGACAAGCGACTCTCTTTCGTGTGACTTTTTCAGTCTACTTCTGGAAAATATAACTCGAGCTTTAGAACTAAACAGATAATGTACCATATTCTACAAGAGTGCACAACTTCTGGCGTATGTTGAACATATTGTTATCACTGGCTAACAACAGCGCCGTTAGTTCTGGGGCAAATGGGTCTGTTGGTGAACGAGGGCAAGACGAAATATCTGTTGTCATCAAACTAACAATTGTCGCATTCACGACTAGGTTCCCGTCACTGTTGACGTCATAACTTCGAAGTCGTAGATAATTTTGTCTATCTTGGAACCAGCATCAACACCAACAACAATGCCAGCCTAGAAATCCAAAGCAGAATAACTCTTGCCAACAAGGCCCACTTCGGACTAAGCAGGCAATTGAAAAGTAAAGTTCTCTTTCGACTCTATAAGTCACTCTCATTTCTGTCCTACTATGGTACAGTGGCATGGACGATGACAACATCTGATGAGTCGACGTTACGAATTTTCGAAAGGCGGTTCTGCGAAGGTTGTATGGTCCTTTGCGCGTTGGCCGTGGCGAATATGGCATTCGATATACGACGACAATGTCATGGTTCAGAGGCAAAGACAGCGGCTACTAGCTATTTCATGTCGTCCGAATGGACGAAAACACTCCAGCTCTGAAAGTATTCGACGCAGTACCCGCCGAGAGAAGCAGAGGTAGAGGAAGACCTCCACTCTGTTGGAAAGGCCAAGTGGAGAAGGACCTGGCTTCGCTTGAAATCATCAATTGGCGCCACCTTGCGAAAAGAAGAAAAGATTGGCGTGCTGTTCTTAACTCGGCTATAACCGCGTAAGTGGTTTCTACGTCAGTATAGAGGAAAAGTTAATAAAACAGACAATATATAAAAAAAGTCCTGTTCAAAATACAGACAAATTGAAACAAAAATAATTTTAAGTTGGTCTTATATTCCCGCATATTAACAACATAAAAATAATAATTGTAGCCGGTTGTATATTCCACATATTAAAACTGAACACATAAGCATTTTAGCAAAAACTAAGCACAGTGATCTAACTGCCATCAAAAGAAATACTATATGGCTATAGCTTAGTATCAGCTCTCAACAAATGTAAAAACTTCATATAAAAAAACGCTTCAAAAACGGTCAAAAGAAACTTATAAATTTACTTGTGCCAGTGTGCAGCTCTAAAAGAAATCTAGTACTAATTTTTTAATACTTTTTTTCAATAAAATGCAAATATGACAAACATGGTTTTGCAAAGAAACTTCAAATCAACAATTGTTTCTTGAAGGAAATCCAAAGTAATCGTTAAATTCATCCCAAAATAGGTAAACCCACTATTATGAAGTGTAATTACTTTTGAAATGTTGTATAAAGCTTACAATCATCAACAACATTTCAACTTAAATCATAATGAAAATATTTATGTTATTACACAAATGCACACATACATATTAAACACAAAGTTAATTTTCTTTATTTATTCTCTCTTTGCTCTTCTAATGTCGATCAGTCACAATGCGCGTAAGCAACTGTCAAAAATTATTGAAGAAAATGTATTTTTTTCTTGAGCAATTACTTAGCGCTGGATACGGACCAATAAAATAGTTGAAAATTCCTTTAAAATTATTGAAATTAACAAAACAAATACAATGGATTTCGCAATGTGAGGCTTGCGTTTAGAAATCAAAAATTTGTGAGGCAATCGTGAGCATTTCAGCTTTTGAAATCTCTCTCAAAAACGAAAAACC
>NW_026089624.1:2295840-2318340 GCF_024586455.1 Bactrocera neohumeralis
GGCTTCGTCCTTGAGTGTGATGCTCCTTCCGCTGATAGCTGCTGGTATCTTCGATTTAGGGTGGCTTCACAGTTCTTCCACGGTGGCAATTTGTCATAATCCAGCGCTTCTTCCCATTTGGATCGGGTGGCAGGGTCAACCTTTGTCATTACAATGTGTATAATTATTGCGTTCGTTATTTGTCTTTCATCGCCCAGCGATAGCAATGAATCGTATACCGCTGACACTTCGTCAATCATTGAGCGCACTGAAGGAGCGGATGGCTTTGGGATGGTTGGTAGCTCGAAAAGTTCAGATTTTGTATTGAAAAATATCAAACATTTATTATCATAAACTTTTTTGAGACTTGCCAACGCTTTCGGGTAATTTTCATCCGACATCTGAAACGCTTCAACTGTTCCGAAAGCCTCTCCAGAAATGGTTAAGTTTTTCAATATCTGGGATATTTGGATCATTATAAACAAAGCTCTCGAAAAAACTCATAAAATTTTTGAATTCTGTATATTCTCCCTTGAATTTCGGCAAATTCATTTAAGGGAGCCTTGAGCTGTGAGAGGCTACAAAAGATGTTTCGGCAAATGAAGTTTTATTTTTCGCTAAAATTGACTTAATTATAGACTTCGTTTCAACGATTATGTCCTCTAACTCCCCTCGGGCCATGCCGTCCTCATCAATTTCTTCAATCTTTGATTGGCACTTCATTAATTTTTCACTATGTGAATTTAATATATCGAGACGACATTCCAATTCGATTGGATCTAAAGACATAGTCTTTTCGAGAAGGCCCATTTTAATGCGCAAAATACTACTTTTCGCAACCGTTCTTTGACGTCTTAACGATTTTAAGTCCGTCAACTCCTTACTGGGAGACAGGTTTGCGAGAGTTGGCTTTGGCTTGCTCATTTTGCGTTGGTTAAATTAAATTTCCGAAAGAAAGACTATAACGGTTGGCAACAGATATATTAAAAATCGATAACGAAAACGAAAAAATATATGTCGATTCCCAAATATACGAAAGCACAACCAAAAGCAATAAAAGTTGGCAACAAATATATTTGGAATCGGTTACGAAAGCGAGAAAAAAAATAATATCGATTCCCAAGTATATGAAAGCCAAACAAATAAACGCGCAAAATGAGCAATAGCACAGTAAAGTAATTTAACCGGAAAATGTCCGAACGAAAATCGACAAAAATTGCGAAGAAACGTCCGATAATTGCAAATGCGGTTCGAAAAAATTACGAAAAAATATTTAATAATTCAATTTTGAAATAAGAATTTTTCACCTTTATTTTGAAATAAAGGGTACCTCAAAATCCCAAAATCCCTTGATTCACTTTAAATTTGTACATTTAGATATAAACATACGTGGGGTTCAAATATATTAATTGTATAGTATATAGTAGGGTGCGTCGATTCCGGACTATTTTCGATTCGGGATTTCTAATAGTGCGGAAAAGTTGCCTTAGTACTTCCTGATTCCAATGCAACTTGTTGTTTTGAGATCGGATTGCATCTTCAACCCCAACTCCGGCCTTGAAATTTCGGAAATTCGCCTAAAATCGTGAAATTGTGTACCTAGCGCCTGAAATACGCGTCTCATGGCAAAATGCATGAAACAAAAGTTATTTGTCACGACATTTGCTACCGAAATGGTTGTGATCATGGCCGTAGGACGAACCGTTCCCGAGATACGAGCGAAAATGCGGCGCTCCACAGCGCAAGGTGAAAATTGGCTTGCGGTCACACTTCTTGACGTTGATTTCGCCGAGTGCTATCACTCACATTCATTCACCTACGCCAAAGGACACGCTCGGATAGGTCTCCACACAAATATTTTTTCATCGAGTTCCTTCACTCTTGTCGGTGATTTCGCCGAGTTCTATCACTTACATTCATTTCCCTGCGCCATACGACACGTTCGGACAGGTCTCCACATAAATATTTTTTCATCGAGTTCCTTCACTCTTGTCGTTGATTTCGCCGAGTGCTATCACTTATATTCTCTCAACAGAACACAGAACTCAAAATGTCTGTATCTAAATTTAAATTTAGACAGAAATGTCCTGTGTTTAGCATATATCCGTACAACCTCTCTGAGTCCCAGTTACTTACTTACCAGGAAGTTCTTCTGTGCTATCAGTTTGAAAGATTTCGTATAGGGCGACTCCGAGGCGACAACTCTGAACCTAAGAGTAAAGAGGTTACAGAAATAGTTGCAAAAAAGGTTGAAAATACTTTCAAAAAGTCATCTATTCCGATAGTTTCACACACCAGAGGTGTACAAATGCTCACCACATACCATAAGAACTTTCTGACTCTTAAACAAATGTTTTTAAGGAACCCAATAGGTTTGAGCTCTAAAAGAAACGACTTTGTCTCTTCTGCCGGAAAATTATTTGACATCGCTGCTTGTAAATGCATTTATTTTTCTTCTTGCACTTGTCCAAAGGAAAGGAAAGTTCCTATCAATGAACTACCATTTCTCTTGGACCAGAAGAATTGGTCGCATTGGAAGTGTTGATCTACCTGAAACAAAAAAGATTACAAAGAAAAATGAACGTTAAGAAAAGCTTTCAAAACATCATTCAACATCAACACTTACCAGAAAAGTAGTAGTAGTAGAACACGTGACCATTCCGATTAGCCAGACTCTCATACAGACGACAACAATGTAGGTGCGTCGCACATGGATTCTTCCAAAAACGATGCTAATGTTGAATTTTCTCTTCCATCCTCTAAAACCAAACAAAACACACTAGTATTAGAACACATTGCTTTAGCTGCCCAAAGATTTGGAGTAAGTTATAGAGCAGCGGCCTTGATTGTTTCATCTGCTTTTCTGGATGCCAAAAAAGCAGGTTTGATAACAGAGGATCAGGCTAGCTTTGTTACTGACAAATGCAAGTTAAGTCGGTCAAAAAAAAGTGTTGGAGTTAAGCTCCAAAACACCGAAAGTATTGACTCTGTATATGGGCTGTATTTTGACGGCCGCAAAGACAATACATTTACACAAGTCAGCGAAGGTGAAAAGTACTACCGCACCACTGTCAAAGAGGAACATATTTCTCTTTTAGCGGAACCTGGTTGTCATTAGTTTGGCCACGTTTATAGGGATCACTCCACTTTTAAAGTGACACCTTCACTTTAACGTAAGTATCACTTTTTTTTTGTATATGTATGTATATGCCTTTCTTTTTCGGTTTTTTTCTTTTTTATTTTAGGTGTTTAACTATATAACACAAGGGATATATGTATTTATTTTATATATTTGTTTCACTAATTTCACTTAGCCGAGCCGAAAGCCGGAACAGGTAATTGGTTCCAAAGAATTATTAGGCCACTATTATTTGTATTCCAGTTTAAAACTTATATGTATATATTTTTTTTAATTTTTTAATTACGCACTTATCCCTGCTCGGGCACCATGAAAAATCTCAAGCGTTTTTGAGACACGAAAAATATAGTAGTTAGGGATGCGCAATTTTAAATCACTCCAATTACCTGTCACGAAAAATGTATGTATAAATTGTTCCGGTAACAAAAAAGCGTGCGTTCGGTTTCACAGTTCAATTCAAAGAGACAGTTCTTTATTTCTTAATCTAATTGCTAAGCCTAGATCTTAAAACTAACGGCTTAAACTAGTGGTAATATAAATATGTATTAAAAAGGGGTACCTAAGTATAATCATTTTCAACTTTCGCTAACTATTGTAATAGATTACGGTAAGTATTAAGGTAAGTAATAGAACATTAAGGAAAGTATTTTATAATAGATTTTCTTAATTTAATTTTCAACAATTCAATATTTTACAATTCATTTCATTATTTTTGTTTTAGATGTAGATATGTCGCTTGACGCAACAAAGGAGTGCAAGTTTGGTGTGGGATTCGTGGTGGAAGAGAGACTCCGTCGCCGAGTACTATAATTCACTCCGGTGAATTAACGTCTAGCCACAATCCACATCAAAGCGAGGTAGGTAATTTCAGCCTCCACGACAAAACATCCTCAAATGGGTTGAGGCTGATCGACTCGCCAGGGTAAGAGAAAATACAGCTAGCTACCTGGCTGTTTCCGGATGGAAAAACCACCAACCAGATCGATGCAATCACAACAGGCAGCCGAACGATTTTCTATTCAACAACTCGGTATAAGGGAACGACGGCATTTCAAACTCCTTACATACAGCTGCAAACGAAACCATTGGTTTTCGGAAAATGCAAAAGAACAGGTGGTAAGACGAGGAGTGCCGGTTCGCAGCGGAGGAAAACAGGCTGCCTACCTCGCAACGTTACGATCGACCACAACACGTGCGGGATGGGATAGATACCGAGAGTTGAGAAGAGAAGCGAGACGCATTTGTAGACAGAAAAAGAAAGAGGCTGAAATGCGTGAATATGAAGAGCTTGACAAGCTGGCCGGCAGGGGTAATGCTCGAAAATTCTACGGAAAAATCCGGCGACTAACAGAAGATTTCAAGACCGGAGCATACTCCCGTAGAACCCCTAAAGGTGATCTAGGTACCGATGATCATGGCATACTAAAATTATGGAAGAAACACTTCTCCAGCCTGCTGAATGGCAGTGATCACCCAATCGATGACGATGGAGCAGACGTTCCACTTCCCGACCATGAAAAAGTTTGAATAGCAATTACCCGTCTGAAGAACGATAAAGCGTCGGGGCCGATGGATTGCCGGCCGAGCTATTCAAACACGGAGGCGACGAATTATAGGGAGCATTCCTCAGCTGCTCGATTTGAATTAAAGTGTGTTCTGACCAATCCACCAAATGGAGACCCCACAATTTGCCTACCTTGGGAAAAGTCTTCTCAACATATATGCGATATTCTATCGAGTGTATTGTGTGAAACATTAAAGCTCACCGTCACCATACAGACTGGACCTTATCAGAGTGGCTTTAGACCTGGAAAATCAACAACCGACCAGATATTTACGATGAGCCAAGTCTTGAAAAAGACCAGTGAGAAGATAGTCGACACACACCACCTCTTTGTCGATTTTAAAGCTGCTCTTGATAGCATGAAAAGGAGCTGCCGTTAGCCGCGATGTCTGAATTTAGTATCGCCGCAAAATTAATACGGCTGTGTAAACTGACGTTGACGACACCAAAATCTCCGTCAGGATTGGGAAAGACCTCTCCAAACCGTTCAATACTAGACGAGGTTTTAGACAAGCGACTCTCTTTCGTGTGACTTTTTCAGTCTACTTCTGGAAAATATAACTCGAGCTTTAGAACTAAACAGATAATGTACCATATTCTACAAGAGTGCACAACTTCTGGCGTATGTTGAACATATTGTTATCACTGGCCTAACAACAGCGCCGTTAGTTCTGGGGCAAATGGGTCTGTTGGTGAACGAGGGCAAGACGAAATATCTATTGTCATCAAACTAACAGTTGTCGCATTCACGACTAGGTTCCCACGTCACTGTTGACAGTCATAACTTCGAAGTCGTAGATAATTTTGTCTATCTTGGAACCAGCATCAATACCAACAACAACGACAGCCGGGAAATCTAAAGCAGAATAACTCTTGCCAACAAGGCCCACTTCGGACTAAGCAGGCAATTGAAAAGTAAAGTTCTCTTTCGACTCTATAAGTCACTCCTCATTTCTGTCCTACTATATGGTACAGTGGCATGGACGATGACAACATCTGATGAGTCGACGTTACGAATTTTCGAGAGCGGTTCTGCGAAAGTTGTATGGTCCTTTGCGCGTTGGCCGTGGCGAATATGGCATTCGATATACGACGACAATGACATAGTTCAGAGAATTAAAAGACAGCGGCTACGCTAGCTATTTCATGTCGTCCGAATGGAGGAAAATCCTCCAGCTTTGAAAGTATTCGACGCAGTACCCGCCGAGAGAAGCAGAGGTAGAGGAAGACCTCCACTCTGTTGGAAAGGCCAAGTGGAGAAGGACCTGGCTTCACTTGAAATCACCAATTGGCGCCACCTTGCGAATAGAAGAAAAGATTGGCGTGCTGTTCTTAACTCGGCTATAACCGCGTAAGCGGTTTCTACGTCAGTATAGAGGAAAAGTTAATAAAACAGACAATATATAAAAAAAGTCCTGTTCAAAATACAGACAAATTGAAACAAAAATAATTTTAAGTTGGTCTTATATTCCCGCATATTAACAACATAAAAATAATAATTGTAGCCGGTTGTATATTCCCACATATTAAACTGAACACATAAGCATTTTAGCAAGAAACTAAGCACAGTGATCTAACTGCCATCCAAAGAAATACTATATGGCTATAGCTTAGTATCCAGCTCTCAAGAAATGTAAAAACTTCATATAAAAAAACGCTTCAAAAACGGTCAAGAAACTTATAAATTTACTTGTGCTAGTGTGCAGCTCTAAAGAAATCTAGTACTAATTTTTAATACTTTTTTTCAATAAAATGCGAATATGGAAAACCTGGTTTTGCGAAGAAGCATGAAATCAACAATTGTTTCTTGAAGGAAATTCAAAGAAATCGTTAAATTCATCCCAAAATAGGTAAACCCACTATTATGAAGTGTAGTTACTTTTGAAATGTTGTATAAAGCTTACCAATCATCAACAACATTCCTTAAATCGCAATGAAAATATTTATGTTATTACACAAATGCACACATACATATTAAACACAAAGTTAATTTTCTTTATTTATTCTCTCTTGCTCTTCTAATGTCGATCAGTCACAATGCGTAAGCAACTGTCAAAATTACTTGAAGAAAGAATGTATTTTTTTTCTTGAGCAATTACTTAAGCGCTGGATACGGACCAATAAAATAATTGAAAATTCCTTTAAAATTATTGAAATTAACAAAACAAATACAATGGATTTCGCAATGTGAGGCTTGCTTTTAGAAATCAAAAATTTGTGAGGCAATCGTGAGCATTTCAGCTTTTGAAATCTCCTCTCAAAAACGGAAAACCTCACAAATAACAAAAACCTCACAGTAGTGAGGTGGTGATTTTGTGAGTGAATGAGAATAGGATTATAATTTCAACAGAAATCAGATGTTTCTGGTTAGATTATTTTCTACACCACACGTGTGGGAAAAGCTCTGCATTCCGATGCTTCATATTTTATCAAGATTGCCACAGAATACCAAAAAACGTTTTATTTTATAAAAAAAACTTGAGAATTTTTATTAATTTGTCAAATGCACGGAATTGGGGTGAAAGTATAACTACCCCTTTGTTTTACAGGCAATATTTGCTTATGCGGTGCAGTGCTATGTATGCATAACTGAACCTTTTTCGCTCTTTCGTTCAGTACAGAAATAAATAAGTAAGGAAGGGCTAAGTTCGGGTGTCACCGAACATTTTATACTCTCGCATGATAACGTGATAATCGAGATTTCATTATACGTCATTTACATATTTTTCAAATACCGTATTTTTGTAAAGTTTTATTCCGCTATCATCATTGGTTCCTAATGTATATACGTATATATTATACAGAGAAGGCATCAGATTCAATTCAAAATAGCGTTATATTGGAAGAAGGCGTGGTTGTGAACCGATTTCACACATATCATCGTACATGTCATAAGGGTGTTAAGAAAATATTATATACCGAATTTCATTAAAATCGGTCTAGTAGTTCCTGAGATATGGTTTTTGGTCCGTAAGTGGGCGAGGCCACGCCCATTTTCAATTTTTGAAAAAAGCCTGGGTGCAGCTTCCTTCTGCCACTTCTTCCGTAAAATTTAGTGTTTCTGACGTTTTTTGTTAGTCGGTTAACGCACTTTTAGTGATTTTCAACATAACCTTTGTGTGGGAGGTGGGCGTGGTTATTATCCGATTTCTTGCATTTTTGAACTGTATATGGAAATGCCTGAAGAACACGACTCTGTAGAGTTTGGTTGACATAGCTATAGTAGTTTCCGAGATATGTAGAAAAAACTTAGTAGGGGGCGGGGCCACGCCCACTTTTCCAAAAAAATTGCGTCCAAATATGCCCCTCCCTAATGCGATCCTTTGTGCCAAATTTCACTTTAATATCTTTGGTTATGGCTTAGTTATGACACTTTATAGGTTTTCGGTTTCCGACATTTTGTGGGCGTGGCAGTGGGCCGATTTTGCCCATTTTCGAACTTAACCTTCTTATGGAGCCAAGAAATACGTGTACCAAGTTTCATCATGATATCTCAATTTTTACTCAAGTTACGGCTTGCACGGACGAACGGACGGACGGACAGACAGATATCCGGATTTCGACTCTACACGTCATCCTGATCACTTTGGTATATATAACCCTATATCTGACTCTTTTAGTTTTAGGACTTACAAACAACCGTTATGTGAACAAAACTATAATACTCTCCTTAGCAACATTGTTGCGAGAGTATAAAAAGATGCCTAAAGCTTAAAAAAATTCTATTTCTACAGCGCGTTAAGTAGTAAAGTTAGCTGCAGAAAACGAAGAAATTGAAATTTACATTCTGTCAAGAAAGTATCGGGAATTCTTTATTTTTCCCTCTCATCTCCCGCTTATACGGAAGACAGGTAAATTTTTTTTCTAGGTTGGTATAACGCGATCTCTCAACCAGTGTGTTTACAGCTGCTGTTTATGTCAGTCGACCTCCGTAGTGTTTGTCGAGTTTTACAAAAATTTTTAACGTATTTGTGTTAAATTTTGGCCAAACACTCAACAAATATCATTGAGCAAGTACCGAATCTCCTTGATTTAGCTCCATGTGTTTACCTTTCTTTACACTGAAATATCCACTTCGGGGAACACGCTTCGGCTCAATTGAAGACAGCAAACCAAATTCGACGCGAGAGTTGAAGTTCATCCCGGAAAGTGCCTATAACAAAATTTTTTTACGATTGGGAGAAGCGTTGGCACATGTGCATCGCTTCAAATTGATGTTACTTTGAAGGCGATAGAATAAATTTGGATGATGATTGAAAAATTTTCGTTTTTTTTATAAATTCCCGATACTTTCTGGACAGAAAACAAATAACGAAGGACTAAGTTCGGGTGCAACCAAACATTTTGTACTCTTGTAACCTGCTAGAATAAAAGCCAGGGAAACACTTTAAGGTATAAAATCAATCATTTAAAGTAAAGTCAGCTGGATGTTCGAAAATCATCATATTAATTATGTATATAGGGGCTAGGCCAAGTTTTCGCTTAAATTTATTTATTTTGAGCACAACGATACACTGTTATGATTAATACACAGTCTTTTATTTTCATGGGGATAACTCACAGATTGGCCGATATATGCAGTACAAAGTCACCTGAAGTTCGAAAATCTTTATATTAAGTATATGGGGGCTAAGGGAAGTATTGGTCCGATTCAAAACATTTTTGACATACAGACATACCATTACAAGAGAAGGATTATCTTTTAATTTCTGTTATATATATATGCATATATATCACACATTGACCGACATTTTCGATCAAAAGTCAATTATAGGTATCGGGGTATAAATATTTGGCACCCAGGGGCTTGAACAGTTTTTATTAGATTAAAAAAATGTTTGGTCATAAGGTATCACACACTATAGACATTATTTGTGCAATTATACCGTTATATTAATTGTTTCTTCATTTCGTATTAATCTGGCAACCCTTCTCGTGCTCAGCTGTGAATTTGGTGCTCTGGCGAATTTATTTAATTTATATTAAAAACTTTATTGTGAAAATTTTTGTATTAAGTGATCTTTTAAGATAAGTATCAGTGTTATATTGTGCTAGTGAAGCAATTGATTTTACTTTAATTCTGTTCTGGCTAATTTTAATTTATTGTGCCGAGTCATTTTCAATTTGTTTTTGTTGCTACATTTTTAATAGTGCAATTGTTAGTGTTAATTTATATTGCTTACTTAAATTTCTTTCTTGTTTTTATTCATTTTCTTTGTCCACAGCTGATCGCGAGTTTCTTACTTTTCGTGTGTTACAGTGCATCTCAAACTGCTCGCTACATTGGTTGTTATCTTTGATAACTAACTATTTTATTGCATTCATTTGTTATAAATATTTTTTGTCATCGCGCTTTTTACTTTTATTATTTAACATTTTTTATATATTTTTGTTTAATACTGTTTTTGTTCATTATGACTTGTAACTTTCCGAACTGCTCTGTGAAAGGCGAGTCGGAACGCTATGTTTCTTGTTGGCTTTGTGATGGGCTTGCCCATCTTAAATGTGCTGGACTGACAGGTAGGATTTTGGATTCCATTCTTGACAGTAAGGGATTGCGCTGGTCTTGCTTGAAATGCAGACCAACTGAAATTGAATTGTTTAAAGTTTTTAAGCAGGCGCGCAATGGTTTCAAGGAGATTGGTCGAGAGCTTGAAACCCTTACTGAAAAATTTAGGCATTATGAAACGCTGTTTCAATCATTTCAATGCCTAAATACTCGGGATGAGAATCCAAAACCTAAACGAAAACGTCCGTCTGATGAAGATACCACTGTATCTTTCTTAAAAAGAATGCCCCCACCCGCTATTGACCTCATAAATCTTGCATCCCCTCGTCCTCAAGGAGAGAAGGTTCCGTCTGCTCAGGACACAGAGAAAACTGTTACTGAATACGGTAAGCGGAAAACTTCTCAAGATCCGCCTCCAAATACCTCCAAGTCAGCTAATAAAAACTTAGTGGTAATACCGCGGAAAAAAGCAATTTTTATCTCGAGACTTGCTGCGGATACCAAAGTCGAGGATATAAACAGTTACATCTCGTCGAAATTAAAAACGGTAGATACAGACATCCGTAAATTTAATTTCAAATACAACAGGGATATTTCCTCGTTTAAGATCGACGTATCCGCTGACAATTTTCAATTGATACTTGACAACTCATTCTGGCCATCTGGGGTCTTTGTGCGCGAATTCGAGCACAAACGTGATAAGCCCCCTGCAGTTATCACTAAAATGCCAAGAAATCGCGTTGATACAAAAAACTAATTAACAATAATTCGCTGATTGCTTATTATCAAAATGTTAGAGGGCTTAATACAAAACTTACTGATTTGTATCTAAATAGCATTCATTGTAACTTTAAAATCATTGCTTTGACAGAAACTTGGCTAAAGCCCCACATTTTTGATAACGAAATATTCAACAGCGAATTCGAAATCTTTAGATATGACCGGCTGAACAGAAAAGGAGGTGGCGTCTTGTTTGCTGTTAATTCTTCAATTCCATCTGAAGAAGTCGATAGTCCGTATGCAGACTTCATTGAATTTAAGTGCATTCGTATTTGCGCTAATAGTGGCCATATCTACTTAACATTGTCTTATATACCGCCTCACTCTGACATATCTGTATATATGCAGCATGCTTCATTAATAAGTAATGTTTACTCAATGGTTAATGATACTGATTCCATGATTGTTTTGGCGGATTTCAACTTACGTCGATAACGCTTCAGTGTTCTCTGTTGTCCGATGTGATCCTTTAGTTCGGCCAGAGGACACGTATCATCCTGCTTTGGAAATTAACATCGAAATCATAGCCAACTTTGCTTATAATAATACACAATACCTTTGTTTTCGGTTCAACTTTGCGAAAGCTAATTTTAAGAAGATTAATTACGAACTTTCTTAAATAACTTGGCCAGATTACAGTGGCAATATTGAATTTAGTGCTTCCCACTTTAATGAAACTATTGTAAACTTATTTGAAAAATATGTTCCGAAGTGTGTTGTTACTCAAAAAATTAGTTCTAATTTATGGTTTTCGAAAGAATTATGTAAATTAAAAAATAGAAAATCTCGTGCTTTCAAACTTTTTAAAAAACTGGTTTAGTTGCTAACTATTCAAAATATTCTAAATTGCGTCGACAATTTGCTGAACTTAACAAAATATGTTATAGTAATTATATAAATAAAGTAAAAAATAATATTATACGTAATCGAAAATTGTTTTATGGTTTCGTCAACTCCAAACGCAGGATTTCTAATTTTCCGTCCGCTATGAAATATAAGTCTAGTATGTCCAGTGACAATCACACCATTTCTAATATGTTCGCTGAATTCTTTAGGTCCAATTACTCTCCAAAATCTCCACAAAATGTTCCGCATCAGCACAAGTTATGTCCGATTTCTGTCATTAATGCACCTACCATTTCCGAAGCAGACGTCTTAAATCAGTTCAATATGTTAGAACAATCATACAATTACGGCCCAGATATGATTCCCTCATGCTTTCTTAAGAAATGTGCCAAATATATATACCAACCCCTAACAAAACTATTTAACTCATCTCTTATGCAAGGCTTATTTCCATCCATATGGAAAAAGTCATTTATAATTCCTTTGCATAAGAGTGGATTTAGGTCATCTTTTGAAAACTATAGGGGAATAGCAAAGTTGTCTGCAATACCTAAACTTTTTGAAGCAATTATAACAGACGACATAACCTTCCGGATCTCTCCACTAATTTCTTGTTCTCAGCATGGTTTTCGTAAAGGGAAATCTACCACAACTAATTTGCTTGAATTTGTATCACATGTATCAACGGGCTTTAGGGAGAATAAGAATACTGATGTTATATATACAGATTTTAGTAAAGCTTTTGATAAAGTAAACCATTCAATTCTTTTGAATAAACTTGATCTTCTTGGTTTTCAACCAATATTTCTAAAATGGGTTGCTTCTTATCTTAGTAATAGAATTCAACAAGTCATATTTAAAGATACTTTTTCTGACATAATCAATGTTCCTTCAGGCGTTTCTCAAGGTAGCCATCTTGGTTCAATTCTGTTCTTGTTATTTATTAACGACATATCATCTGTTGTTAAGTTTTCAAAAGTTTTATTATATGCTGACGATGTAAAACTTTTTAAAACATATACTTCAAACAGCGAAAGATGTCAGTTGCAAACAGACTTAAACAACCTAGTTTCTTGGTGTGATAGAAATGACATGCCATTGAACCTTAAAAAATGTAAAACGATGTGCTTTTCACGTAGAACTGTAGACCCTACCTCATACGCAATACAAAACTTTAGGTTGGAGCAAGTATGCAGTTTTGTTGATCTGGGAGTAACTATGGACCCCAAACTCAATTTTAATCTTCACGTATCTTCCACGGTTTTTAAAGCTAAAGGCGCTCTTAGTTTTGTTAAACGTTGGTCTAAAGAATTTAGAGATCCGCTTACCACAAAAATTCCTTTTACATCTCTGGTGAGGCCTATAGTGGAGTATGCTTCTGTGGTTTGGAACACTAGTTACCAAGTCCATTCGGATAAGTTAGAGTCCGTTCAAAAACATTTTTTACTTTTTGCCTTAAATCATTTGCATTGGGATTCCAGTTTAAATCTTCCCCCTTACATTAACCGTTTAAAACTTATAAATCTCCCGACACTCGCTAGTCGTAGGGAGATGCTTGGTATAATATTTCTTGTAAAACTCATGAATGGGTCAGTCTGTAGCCCATCTCTCTTATCTGATATTAATTTTAACGTTCCCGCTCGCCCTACCAGGCAGTTTAGACCCTTACTTTTAAAATTTTCTAGAACAAATTTTGAGTTAAACGAACCATTCCGCCGTATATGTCATGATTTCAATTTTCATTCCAGCACATTTGATCTAACAGACTCACTCTTTACCATTAAAAAAATTATTTTATCTACTCTTAACAAGTAACATTTAATAATTATAAACTTTAATCTAATTCTTAATTTCGGCTGTTGAAATTTTTGTTTCTGTAGCTGAGCAGCTTAAGATCGCAACGCTTAAAACTCTCTTGCCTTTTATGACTCGGCTAATTCCGCTCGTTCGCGGATTGCGCCCCTCGCGTCGGTTGGGCGGGAGGAGGGTAATTGTTGGGTATTATATATATTTTAGACGAATTTCCGAAATTTCAAGGCCGGAGTTGGGGTTGAAGATGCAATTCGATCTCAAAACAAAAAGTTGCATTGGAATCAGGAAGTACTAAGGCAACTTTCACGCACTATTGGAAATCCCGAATTGAAAAAAATCCGGAATCGACCAACCCTAACGAATAATTCTTTGATGCCATAGTTAACAAAGAATTCCACCACGCCACAGTTGACGTACAAAAACTTACCTTATTCACACTTTTTGTTTAAAAGAAAAATGCACTAGATTCAATACAATCGTTATAAAGGTTTTATTTTTTGCGAAATGCACTTAAAAATTGTTATAACAAAATGTGTTTAACTGAACTGAATTATTACAAATTGCAATAGTTTAAAAACGTTAAATACATATTATATATAGTATATGTAAAATGATCAAAGGTTAAAAACAGCAGGTTTTAAAAAACGTTAAATATATACGTACATACAGGCGGGTAACTAGCGGAAAGAACCGGGATGCTGCGAAAGCGGAGGTGTTGGTCGAACGACGTCGTAATGAAAAAAGGTGCGCGAGATCCTTTCTCGTTCCTTTTTGTTCGAATTGGTATGCTGCTTTTAATTTTGTAGCTGAGCCTATTTTCGTTTTTTATCCAAGCAACGAGACTTGAAGAAACGGCCTTTGGCGAGTTTGATACTTTTTTGAATTTGGTGAATATACTCCGACTCGGTGAAACCTTCACTTTCACACATTCTACAAAAAACGTTGAAAGAGTATGTTTATAAATTTGAAGCTATGGCCTTCAATGTTAAAAACACGAAAAACTTACCAAATAGTAACGCATTAAAGTGCGTAAATTCCTTCAAAGATTTTTTACCCTTCACACCAGAGTAATTGTATTCCAGCAACAATTCATATTTTATGCAGTGATTTTTCAATTGCATTTTGACCTAGCAGGTCTTTTATTATAGGCATCTGCAATAAAAAAAATGTTGATTTTTGAATTAAAATGTGACACTGAAGTGTAGTATTTTTCAACTCAATATTTTTCCTTGTTGCCTTCCAATTCTGTGTCAGGTTCTTTTAATGCTTTATCAGTTTTTAATGGAAATTTATTAGTAGATTTGCGCCTGCAACTCATTGCATTTATGAGGGCATTATTTGCTGACTGCACGGTGGTTAATTTTCGCAACAGCTCATTTGTGGTGTCAATTTGTTTCGTCAATTTCTCTATATGTTGTTGCATTTCGTCAATTTTTTTTTCCAGACTGGCGATTTTGCATGGACAAGAATCTGAAAACATAAATTAAACATATAATGTAGTGAAATATCTACTTTTCGCATTAAAAGAACTTACTTTCGTTTTTGTAATTTTCCGCAACCGATTTCGCGCTAAAAGACTTCAGCCCGTGGTAACTCACCTTATAGGTCCTTGCTGTGAATAATCGGTAGAAATACAAATTGATTATTGTAAGGCAGACACATTAATTTGTGTAGTAGAACGAGTAGTAGGCGATTAGGCATATAATCTCTTTATTTTTGATTGTTAATTCTACTAACGGAAGATAGTCCTCGTATGGTCCAAGGTAAAATTTACTTTTTGGTTTATGGTCTACTTCCATTGGAATTTCATTCAGAGAGTTGGTGCTCCTTGCACTATTATAATTGTTATGGTTTTGGTAGTTCCGACTAAATGGGCTTTCTGTGTGATTACTTTAATTTTGATTATTAAAACGGAGTCGTGTTTGTTCTGTATTTCCTTGCCTTTGATTCGTTCTTGTTCGTTCGTTGTTGTGCCTATTGTTGAAATTGTTGTAATTGTAATACTGTTTATTTATTGGATTATGACCCCCAAGTATTTGATTATATCTTTCGTGCCCTATTTGACCATATTGATTTCTATTTGTATCTCCTGTTTTTTCCAGTACGTAATAGGCTTCCCTTAAGGAGTTATTGTTTAAAAAATATTTTTAATATTAAGGATTCGTTTGTCCTTTGGGAAATTCTATGGGCTTATTTCGTTCCAAACTACACTTAGAGTTAAACTTATATAATATGTTTTTTAATTATTAGTAACAATTACTTACGTTATCTTCCTTGTCATGATGGCCTCGTGGAAAAGTTGATGTTAACATTCTCTTATCCCAAAATGTCTTATTAGTTCCGTTTTGACTTCTTCCCACGATGAGTCGCTGGGTAGTGTTTTTATTATCTGGAGCGCCTCTCACTGGATTTTATTCTTTATTTGTCTTTCCCACACATAGTTTCTGGCCGTTTCGTTCTCGCTAAACAAGGGCAGGATCAGCTCAACCTCTCTGATGAATGATGAAACGTCGTAGCTTCCGTCGCCCCATTTCTTATTTTAACGGCTTTTTCAGGTGATCTGATGCCGATATCAGATTTAGATCCTGGTTGTTGGTTGCCCTTGTGGTAGTTATATATATGTGTATAATTGATATCGACTTTTTGTTCCCTTTTCAAGAAGTTAGTTCTTTATATTTATATAATGACTTGAACCCGCAAGCAATAGATTTCATAATATTTCAGACGTTCACTCCCAGATATTTGTTTATGTAATTTTTATTGTAATTAATTTCAAGTACTATTAATTTTTGTTTTTAATTTTTCACAACTTTTAAAGTTATATTTATATTGAATATTGTGTTTTTAGTGGTGTTTATATCATTTGACGTTTTTCACTTTGACTAAGTATGTTTAAGCGGTTTACTGTTGTGGGTTCTTTTTCTTTGTCTAAAGACAAAGTTCCGTCGACTGCACCACGTGTAGTTACTGAACCCGAGTTCAATACTAAATTTTAAAATCTTTGCTAAACTTAAGTTTAACTTGTTGAACGATAAATACTGAACTTTAGTTCAATATTTATTATAAATACTAAACTTCGATTTAGCTAGTCGCGAGGAGAAAGACACGACTTGTCGTATTAACAGTCAAAATTCTTCTGCCAGTTAATTCATAAAGTTTACCTAAGCTAGATCTTACTTTCTAATACAAAATTTTCTTTCTTTATCTTTATCTTTATACTCCCGCAACAAAGTTGCTAAGGAGAGTATTATAGTTTTGTTCACATAACAGTTGTTTGTAAGTCCTGAAACTAAAAGAGTCAGATATAGGATTATATATACCAAAGTGATCAGGGTGACGAGTAGAGTTGAAATCCGGATGTCCGTCTGTCCGTCCGTCCATGCAAGCTGTAACTTGAGTAAAACTTGAGATATCATGATGAAACTTGGTACACGTATTCTTGGCTCCATAAGAAGGTTCAGTTCGAAGATGGGCAAAATCGGCCAACTGCCACGCCCACAAAATGGCGAAAACCGAAAACCTATAAAGTGTCATAACGAAGCCATAAATAAAGATATCAAAGTGAAATTTGGCACAAAGGATCGCATTAGGGAGGCGCATATTCGGACGTAATTTTTTTGGAAAAGTGGGCATTGCTCCGCCCCCTACTAAGTTTTTTGTACATATCTCGGAAACTATTACAGCTATGTCAACCAAACTCTATAGAGTCGTTTCCCTCGGGCATTTCCATATACAGTTTGAATATGGAAGAAATCTGATAATAACCACGCCCACCTCCCATTCAAAGGTTATGTTGAAAATCACTGAAAGTGCGTTAACCGACTAACAAAAAACGTCAGAAACACGAAATTTTACGGAGGAAATGGCAGAAGGAAGCTACGCCCAGGCCTTTTTTAAAATTTGAAAATGGGAGTGGCGTCGCCCACTTATGGACCAAAAATCATATCTCAGAAACTACTTGACCGATTTCAATGAAATTCGGTATATAATATTTTCTTAACACCCTGATGACATGTACGAAATATTGGGTGAAATCGGTTCACAATATAACGCTATTTTGAATTCCATCTGATGCCTTCTCTGTATAATATATACATTAGGAACCAATGATGATAGCGGAATAAAACTTTACCCAAATACGGTATTTGAAAAATATGTAAATGACGGATAATGAAATCTCGATTATCACTTTATCATGCGAGAGTATAAAATGTTCGGTGACACCCGAACTTAGCTCTTCCTTACTTGTTTTCTTTTATTGTTGTTTCTTTATTTGTTATATTGGCGCAACCACTTTAATGTGGCCTACTAATCACATTAAATCAATTGTTTCCCCTTAAATGTTTAGGTTGCACTATTTATTGTGACGTTAATTGCTTTTTGTCTTTGGCAGTCACAATATTCGTTTAAACATATAAAATAATGAAATGTGCTACGGAAATGCAATGTTATCTTATGTAAGTGCCCTAGCTTGTTTCGAAATATGATATGCATATTTCGTGTGGTCGCAACGTTGTTGCGATAGTAAAAAATATAGTTTAAAAAAACTAAAAAACACGCTTTTAAAGCATATCAAACTAAAAAGTGAAAAATAATTCTTTGTATGAACTAACAATAATAATGAAGGAAAAATTTCTGCGTTACTGTGAAAATAGCGTGGCTTGTTGGATATATGGAAAGTATGACACAAAGCACCCCACGCTTTTCACACAATAATGCAGGAATTTTTCCTTCATTATTATTGCTAGTTTATACAAATAATAATTTTTCACTTTTTAGTTTGATATGTTTTAAAAGCGTGTTTTTTAGTTTTTTTAAACAATATTTATTTTTAATTTTTTAGTTTGATGTGAGAAACCCCAAATTTGTTAAAATATGAACTATGACATGTAGTATTGGTTAAGTAAATCGATAATTAGGCAGCATTTAATATCTACTCGTAACCTTTCACTGACTCATTGTTATATTATTTGCGACCAAGTTCTATTGACGAATTTACGAATTATTACTTCTTAATCGAATAATTTCTTCTAAAGCTTCACTGTTACATGGGGTTTTACCTGTCAACTTTGAACAGTCTAGTTCTTCAAATCGAATACCGTTCAAAGATCTACAACGACTAAGTGCTACATACATAAGCTTGTCCAACAGCAAACAGTCGGGAGCCCAGATAAATTACTGCATGATCTACTGTATAACCTTGCATCTTATGAACGGTCGACGCCCAACTCAGTATTATTGGCAACATTCGTCTCTCAGCAATTCCATAGCTGTATAATGCTGGAAACTGTATCGATATTGGCTTAATTACGTGTTTTTATATTTTAATCAAATATACTATACGACACACAGACTTTTTGAAAATCTATGTAAATATATTTCGCTTATAATTTTAAATTGTCACAACTGTACACTTCGACTGTTTTTTTTTTTCGTTTGATTGAATATCTAATATAGTATTCCTGATATTTATGTGCCGCGGGAACCAAAAGAGTAACGGTACAAACTTGGCTTAATCCATTTCTATTGTTCTTGACTAGCACTTATAATTCAAGTGGTCGACCCGGAAAGTAGGTGAACTAGGTAGGTGGGTTGTCTCATTTTCCAATTTTTTCAGGTAGAGGGGTTCAAATATTAGCTAGGTAGAATATTTTTTGTGTACTTTTATTTAACGAATTCTTATTTTGTATTGAAAGAATCTATTTTTTCTTTTATGAGATTTACCAATATTGTGAAATATAAACGAATATAACTTAAATACTTAATAAAAGCGTATTAAAAAAAAAATATTTTCAGTTGAGCAATTGACTTTAATAGTTTGGGGTAGGTTGGTAACGTTGACGTCGTCATTATTTTGTTATTGCTGGTCTTATGGACTGCAGTTGCATTCATATCGGCCATGCATATAGTGGTTGTCATCGACGTCGACTTAACTCTCGCGTTCCTTATGAATAAATTTTATTTCGTTGTAATATTAAGTACTAAGAAAATATGCACAGCTTGCTCGAATCTCATTGGTCAATGATGGTGCGCCTGTGCCTTTTTTGTGGCTTGCGCAAATGTTTGAATTTTTACAAATGGCATATGTACATTCTTATGTATGTACAATACGATATAAGTTAAAACCAAAGAGTTAGAGTAAATCGGAGTATGTATTTAAAACTCAAAAAAACTGTGTTTGTTATTTTGTTAATAACTAGTTCATATATGCTTAAATAAAGCCAGGCGAAGGGGGCTGAGTATGCTAGTCTATTCTAATATATAAAGAGGAAAGATTTGTTTGTTTGCTTGCATTGAATGGGCTCTGAAACTACTTGACCGATTTAAAAAATTCTTTCACTGCACAGTGGTCGGTCTTGTATGGAATCAGCGGCCAAAAATACTTCCACTGCATATATAAAAATGAAACTTTTGCCAAAGCTTCTAAAAAATTCTCCCTCTCTCGTTTCCCATTCTGCCACCCCCCGATGGTAACAAATTTTAATTAATTATATTAAATTAAAAAAATTGATAAACGAAAAACGGATTTTTTTGAATATTATTAAACTAAATCAAAATTGATTTACTTTTGCTTGATAGTTTTTTTGACTGGTGTCTTAACGTCCTTATTGCTTGACTCAGCAGATTATTATGAAAGCTCTACAATTGAAACTGGTGCATAGTGAATAACATCAGGAGCGTGAATTAAAATTTTACGGATTGACGAAGGAAGATAATACCAGCAATTTTTTGAAGTTAATCCTTTGCAGGATCTAGCGCAAATCTAGTGCATTGAGGGTTTATTAAACTAATTCCTTTTGAAATTGAATTCGAACAGGACGGCAATAGCGGATGGGCGAAGGTCGGTCTGCAGTTTTTCCAAATTTGTTTGCGCTCTTCATCATTTTGAGATTTTATTTTCAGTTATACAGGGATATATGCCGTGACAAATAAATTATTGTCTTCCAAATTATTATTTTAAAATTTCTGCTTATATTCGCTCTGACCAGAATTGCCATCAAAGACACATATTCCTATTGATAATAGGTAATTAGAGGACTTATTCCGTTCATTAATTTCATTTCTGACGCAATGTGGTCCAATAATTTTTTTATCTCAACTTCAACATCAGATTCTGAGACCTTTATTGGCTTAGGATAACTGTTTTTTCTGTGAAAATTTTTAAAAGTTAATATCAAGTTTTTGTTAACGAAGCTTCTAATAAGTAAATAATGAAGCATTATTAAATTTGCTTCGGTGATAAGTGATATTGATATCATCGGCCTCAAGTTCAGCTTTCTCCAGGCTGAACAAGGAAGCAAAAGAAATGGGTCTGGCAGTGAACGAGGGCAAGACAAAATATCTCCTGTCATCAAACAAACAGTCGTCGCGCTCGCGACTTGGCACTCACGTCACTGTTGACAGTCATAACTTTGAAGTTGTAGATAATTTAGTCTATCTTGAAACCAGCGTAAACACCACCAACAATGTCAGCGTAGAAATCCAACGCAGGATAACTCTTGCCAACAGGTGTTACTTCGGACTGAGTAGGCAATTGAGAAGCAAAGTCCTCTCTCGACGGACAAACACCAAACTCTATAAGTCACTCATAATTCCCGTCCTGCTATATGGTGCAGACGCCTGGACGATGACAACATCTGATAAGTCGACGTTGCGAGTTTTCGAGAGAAAGTTCTGCGAAAGATGTATGGTCCTTTGCGCGTTGGCCACGGCGAATATCGCATTCGATGGAACAATGAGCTGTACGAGATATACGACGACATCGACATAGTTCAGCGAATTAAAAGACAGCGGCTTCGCTGGCTAGGTCATGTTGTCCGGATGGACGAAAACACTACAGCTCTGAAAGTATTCGACGCAGTACCCGCCGGGGGAAGTAGAGGAAGAGGAAGACCTTCACTCCGTTGGAAGGACCAAGGTGAGAAGGACCTGGCATCGCTTGGAATATCCAATTGGCGCCACATAGCGAAATGCAGAAACGACTGGCGCACTGTTGTTAACTCGGCTATAATCGCGTAAGCGGTGTCTATACCAATTAAGAAGAAGAAGATAAGTTATGTTTCTTCACACATTTTCTAAAAACCAAAATTCAAAAATATATAGGCGTGAAAGTTTACTCCGATATGATGTGCCTAAATAAAAGTACGTATAAAACAAACATTTGATGAAAGTGAGAAAATGATGAAATGAAAACCAAAGCTCAAATATGTGTATATACGTATGATGAAAAAACATAAAAAACAATAAAATATACACGAATATACGTACACATAAATACAAAATATTATAAAAAATAACACACAAAAAATCGCATGCCTGAGAGAATAACAAATAAAGTTGCAGCAGAAATCAAAAGCGTAGACTAAGAAAACATTAACTGATATAAACAAACTTGATTCATTTAAGTGCGAGACAGGGATCACAACTTTTTGTTTACCTTAAATCGATGTATAAGGAAAAACAGACCACCCAAAACTGCACTTATAAAACAATTGTTTTAAAATAATAAAACAACATAATATTACATAAAAACTACTTTTTTATATAACACATGCCTTTATTATCAATACTCATGTCGATTTATGGGGATTTAACACGATTTTGATCGCAATTTAATTTATTTAAGAGCTATTATACTCTCGCAACAAAGTTGCTGGAGAGTATTATAGTTTTGTTCACATAACGGTTGTTTGTAAGTCCTAAAACTAAAAGAGTCAGATATAGGGTTATATATACCAAAGTGATCACGGTGACGAGTAGAGTTGAAATCCGGACGTCTGTCTGTCCGTCCGTGCAAGCTGTAACTTGAGTAAAAATTGAGATATCATGATGAACCTTGGTACACGTATTTCTTGGCTCCATAAGAAGGTT
>NW_026089624.1:2323340-2332512 GCF_024586455.1 Bactrocera neohumeralis
AAAGTATTAATCCATTATTTATTTCTACAATATTTTTAACATGTTCCGTATTTGTTACAGTGCACTTATATGGTTTATTCCTTATTAAATTTTTTATACAATTTACGTTTTCCAAATTAACAATTTGGGTTTGTTTGCAAATTTTTATTTCATTTATTATTTTACAATCTTTTTCTATACCATAATATTCTTCATTACATTTCAGTATTTTTTCAAAATTTATCTTTAAAATAGTTTCGTTTTTACTTAAAGGCTTAATTATAATAGATTTGCAAATTTCTTTACCGGTTTTCGGTATTTTTTATCATATAAATTAGTAAGTTTTGTTTTACAGCGTTTTTGAATGTCTGAAAAGCTCAGAGATTCTTCTAACGAACCAAATTGCAGTTTCTCTTCGATAAAAATTTTATTTATTCTATGAGCTTCTTGATTGTTAATAATAAGTGAGTTAATAATGTTCGCTTTAGTTAAATGAATTGCTCTTTTAATATTTTCTAACTCATCTTTGATTATGTCAATTTTAAATTTATATTTAAGTATTAGGGCGGTTTGAAATTCGTTACTACTTCCTAGAGACTTTATTATTGAGTTGCTAATTTCTGTTATATTGTTTATTCTTTGTATCGTTTGGAAAGTTTGGTACCTAGTCTTTTATTTTGTCTAACGAAAACTTTCTGTCCTGGCCTGTAGTCTATAGTGTCCTTCTTATTTCTATTATGGTATTGTAGGTCCCGTTCTTGTGCTTTTTTAAGTTTTTCGAGAGTTTTTGTTCTAGTCTCTTCCCGATTTTCGCGATTGGATGGACAGGGTCTGCCAAAAAATATGTCAACTGGTTTTTTTCCTGTAACGGAGTGAATAGTATGATTGTATTCGTTTTTGTAATTAGCGAAATGTAGAGGGTAAATGGCTTGAATTTTTAGCATAATCGTTTCTGTTGTTTTAATGCCATTTATTATTGAGGGATTTAGAGGTTTTTTTAAGAGTGAATTCAATGACTCCTCGGAAAGGATTTTTTCTGTGATAAGATGTCTATGGTACATTGGAAAAATTATTTGGAATTTATATGAAGATTCCGGTCCTTCAGAGATAAAAAGTTGGTTTTTAAAGACATTTACTGGGGTTTCTACTGAGTATATCAGATTTTCCGGTAAACTATCATTACTATGAACTGTAAGTGAGTTAACGTTTGAAACTGATGGTCGTGAAAGGAAATCTGCAACTACATTTGAACAGCCGGGTTTGTAAATTAGTTCATGGTTGTATTCCTCTAGCTGAGCTGTCCATCTCTTCATTTTGGTGTTTGTGTTTTTATTGCTTATAGCGAAAGTTAAGGGTTGGTGATCGGAGTATATTTTGACCTTTTTTGATCCGTAGAGGAAGCATCTAAGGGACTGCAAAGCCAAAATTATCGCTAGCATTTCTTTCTCGTTTGTTGCAAAGTTCTCCTCCGCTCTGCTTAGCGTTCTTGAAAGGAAGCATATTGGTCTACCTTCTTGTGAGAGTACTGCTCCCAAAGCGTAATCGGAGGCGTGAGTGGTAAGCTCGAATGCTTTCTCAAAATTGGGATAATGGAGTATAACATCTTCGGATGTGAGGCACATTTTTAGTTGGTTGACAGTTTCCACCTGTTCAGTTGTCAAATTCAGTTTGGTCTTTTTAGACTGATGTTTGGAAATTTTTCCCAGTTCCCCTCTCAATATTTCAGTGAGTGGTTTTGCGATTTGAGCATAGGCTCTTATGAACTTGCGATAATGTCCAGCCATTCCTGAAAAGGAGCGTAAGTCATGAACGTTTCTGGGAAGCGGGAAATTTGTTATTGCCTCCACTTTTTTTGGTGTGGTGCGAATACCATTTTGATCGACAAGGATACCTAGAAGCTCTATTTCTTCTTTAATGAGTTCACATTTGTCGTATTGAACTTTTAATCGAGCTTCTTCCAACGTATTGAAAATAATCTTCAGATTATCGAAATGCTCTTTTTTAGTTTTACTAAAGATTATAATATCGTCTATGTAGATGTAGCAGCGAATGCCAATATGTTCTCTAAGGACGTCATCTAAAGTGCGCTGAAAAATAGCAGGTGCGTTCCTTAGGCCAAATGAAAGTCGTGTAAACTCAAATTTTCCATTTGTAACCGAGAAGGCGGTCTTCTCAATGTCAGCCTCATTTAGTGCAATCTGGTGGAAACCTCTTTTGAGTCAATGGTGGAAAAAAATTTATTTTTCCCTAGGTTGGACAGAATGGTGGTAATATCCGGAATGGGATATTTATCTGGGATGGTTTCTTCGTTTAACTTACGATAATCAATTACCATCCGATATTTTCTCTGTCCTGAAGCATCCTGTTTCTTTGGTACTACCCATACAGGGGAATTTTAGGGGGATTTCGATGGACGAATGATGCCATCATTCAACAATTCAGCAATTTGTTGGTCAATCTCCTTTTTCAGAGGCATAGGATATGGGTAAGTTTTTGAGTAAATGGGCCTTTCATTTCTTGTTCTAATTTCTGCTTTGACATTAGTGACGAAAGTCAATTTCTTGTCGGGTTCGGCGAATAGGGTTGGACATGAACTTATAAGTTGCTTTAGTTTTTCATTATCTTCAGGATTCAAGTGATTAGTCCGTAGGGTTGTATGTGTAATTGAGTTTATTGGAAGCTGTTGGATGGGATATTTGTATTTGTTAAGTAGAGTGAAATAATTTTCGTTTGTAAAAATTACTGCATTTAAATCTTTCAATGTGTCGTTACCTATAATTGCATCAAAAGTTTTTAGGTTTGGCATGATATGAAATTTAATTTGTCCTATTTCATTTTTGAAGATATCGATATTTGCGTGATGACTTATTTTGACGGGTCCTCCAACTGAATCTGCATAAAAGGGTTGATTTGGAATAGGATTTCGTATGTAAGTCGGGTTAATATAATCCTTGTTCGAACCTGTATCTAACAAGAATTTCAATTCGTTACCATTCCTCATCCTGTAAGAAAAATATGGCAACGAAGAAGGCTTTAATCTAAAAAATTAATGTTATCGGTAGCATAGTCTGTTTGTTCGTTTTCAGAATGTGCCGCTTCTTGTTCGTAGCTAAGGTATTGCGGGTCTTCGTAGTAATATCCCTCAACATTTTCAATAGTCTCGTTTGAGTTGGATGCTACAGTAGGATCCACAGTTTCTGTATTATAGAGTCGTTGAATTTTATTGGGCTGTTGTAAAGTTAGCGAGAGTGGGCGTTTATAAAATGGTTGGGATTGTCCATTGTTTGAATTTCGTTGCCTCGGATTATGAAGTCCTTGGGGTTGTGGCCTATTCTGATAATTAACCTGTTTGGTTTGTATGGACTTGTTAACGTCCATTGGGACTGGGGGTTTGGGTGGTAGTTGTGGTCTGTAACCCTGTTGAGAATTTCCGTAAGGCGTATTGGATGTGATGTGATTTGCTTGTGGTGTGCCGTATTGTCGATATTGTGGAGTCGGATTTGAAACGGGTTGTAGTACGACATTCCGTCCATATTGTAGGGGAAGGTTTAGACCATACCTTTGTGGAGGTCTAGGGAAAGATCCTTGCCCAAAATGGGCAAGCTCTGGGTAAAACGATCGTCCTTGCGTCTTTGCGGGGTATGTTCGTTGTTGGGAGTGGTTTGTCTGTTTTTGATTACTTATCATACGGGAAATGTTGTTGGCATGGCTTGTCCGATAGTTCCTATTGTCCAATTTAAGGCACATGTCAAGGGCTTGTGGCAAGCTGGTTGGTTCCCTCACACTGAGTAAACTTGGCAGTTGCCCATTGAGACCCCTAACTAAGGTGTCTAGTGCCTTTTCTCTGTAGGTATTAGCCATAGCAGTCATGGCTTCCTCTCCTAGCTCCAGACAATCAAGCTTATCTAGTATGAGAGAAAGACACCTGTAGACCTCGTGGTAGAATTCCTCTACTGTTCTTCCCTGTTGGACAAGAGTTGTCATTTGGTACTCTAAGGTACTGACGTCTCTTTTATCCGAGTAATGAAGCATTAGGCACTTCTTGATCTTACTCCAATTCAATGGAGTCCGATATGACTCGAGTGCCGCGTCGGCATCGCCTGTAATTTTGTGTCTGATTGTGTGAAGAATTGAATAATACTTTGGCGAATCCCTGTTTTGACCATGCATCAACAGTATCCTATCTACGGATTTCCTCCACGAGCTAAACTCTCCTGGTCTTCCAGAAAATTCCCTCAAACTACATCTGGTATTCGGTCTAATGACTCGGTATGCCAACTGAAGTCCACTCTATGTTCCTCTTCTTCTACTACTCTAGGGTGTAGTAGGGCGGTAACTGTTTCTGTTATTAACTTTGAAAGCTCTCTTCTCTGGCTAGCATTAAAAACAGAGGGTAAGGAGGAGGTACCTGAACTGTTTAGTGATTAATTTAGATTTCTCCTCTTGTAGTGGTATTTGTTGTATTGGTTGTATTTGATGAATTATCTAGTAGTTGTATTTGTTATATTGGTTGTATTTGATGAATTAATTTAAATCTTTCCTCTTATAGTTGTATTATTTTACACTTGTTTAATTTATTCTAAATTTCCCCGTCACGCACTTTCCGTTCGATGTATTTGTATTTAGCTTATGCTTTTCGTTCGGCTGGGTTGATACTGCCCGTCCTTTTTCCGAAAAGTACTAAGGGGCCGAGTACGAAATGTTATTTAGGTTTCGTCCGCGAGTATAAAAAATATTATTATTTTTTTCTTCACGGTCCCTGCTCGGGCGCCAATTAACGAGACGGAGGTTTATTTATTAATTAATTTTATTAGGTCGGCACTATGTGCCTATTTTATTATCTTAAAATTATTTATGTTTTTTTAGCGGCACTATGTGCCTGTCGAGTCTAGTAACTTAAAAAGACTAACTACACTTAACTTTAAAGTTTATAATCTAACCTATGCTTGAGCCGGCCTACGTGACCAAAGATGCCTGGTCAGCTAAAAGGGTTTGCGCGTGTAGCGCTCACCTGCAGCTATTAGGTTTTGGGGGAGAAGACATGGTTGCGCGTGTTTCGCTCACTTAAGGATGCGCGTTTAGCGCAGTTGCACCTTTGGTTGTAATAGGACTCCAAAGTATGCAAACGGTTTGTATGTTTCTAGCATATAATGTGGGAATGGAATTTATGTAGTAGTTCATAAAATATTGTGTTAACTTATACATTAGGAACCAATGATGATAGCGGAATAAAACTTTACACAAATACGGTATTTTAAAAATATGTAAATGACGGATAATGAAATCTCGATTATCACTTGATCATGCGAGAGTAAAAAATGTTCGGTGACACCCGAACTTAGCCCTTCCTTACTTGTTTTTATGCTATTTTCAATGCACAGTCTGTGTGTTTCTATTGTCTCACTTCTCTTGCTTTTCGTAGCCCCTACGAATGGGATAGGCCAAAAGTGTATTTACCGTTAGTTTTATTGGTGTTTTATGAAATAGCCTTGATACAAACGGTGGCAAATTTCAAAGTTTTATTTTTTTATTTTTGGCCTATGAAATCGACCTGTGGTGAACATAGGCTACATTAAATTTTCAAAAAATTTAGGGATTCATACTAAAACTATAATAATGTCATCCAGGGTGTGAAAAAATGTAACCCAAGGTGTGAAAAAATTATCAAAAAACTTTCTTAAATCGCGTGTGCTGCGAAAGTAGTGGGAAGTAGATGTGGTTGTAGTCGGATTTCACTCATTTTCACAGAGGGACATATATGAAGAGAATGCCGCATTCTAAACTTTGTCGAAATCAGTCAGTCGGGTCCCGAGATATGAGATTTCACTAAAAAGTAGACCGTACCACGACCAGTTTTACCCCGGCCCCTATAAAGCCTTGTCATACTATCCCAGCGGCAAATTTTTTACAGGGCCGTTATAATTAAGTTCTCGTAAGATTCGTGCTGGGAAAATTTGGTTGTTGTAGCTTTAATGGCTTAGGAAATATCCACATTTAACATATTAGGGGGCGGGGTCACGCCCACTTTTTGCAAATATATTTATCGGCACTTAGTTATAGAACTTTATAGGTTTTCGGTTAGTGGCGAGAATGTTTTTTAACATTAAGCTAAGCTGCAACACATTGATAAGGGCGAATAATTTCTGAAAGGTTCAAGCAAAATGTACATTGCCATGTGAAACATGTCTCTCTCTGTTCATATTTTTCGACATCCAGTTCGTGCAGATTTGGCACTTCATACGGATTTCCCGTTATATTTGAGATAAGCTCGCGGATAATGAAGTAATTTACGTAAATTTCAATATGACGCGCACTAGAAATACAATTTACATATATGTGGCGATTTCACAAAAGCACTTGTGAAGAAAAACATTTTGCTACCAAATTGTACAAACTGAAAAATGGAGTAGAGAAATAATTTGCAAGAGTCAACATATATTTCTAATGTTTGCAATTTTGTTGAAATAAACAAGATAATTTAAAAATGGTTTATACCTGCTCCGCAGCCTTGCTACCAGGCTAAAATATATATACAGTTCGGCCGGTTTTAATGAAATTTTAGAACTATCTTCAGGATAACCTAGGGCGTGTTCACGAAAAGTTTAGTGGCGATCGAATTTTTTTTATGGTTATACATTTTTAATTTTTAAATTAATTTACGTTGTCGCTGACATCTCATTGACTCGTGCAAACAATACTTGTGTTTCAAACTCTGCACTTTTGCTTTCAACAACGGAACAGTTGAACGGACGTAGACAACGGAGGGGTCAGGGGACGAAAGGCTACATAATTACATATGTATAGTGTTTTATTTTTTTATTTATTGATTTTTTTAACATTTTAAAATTATTATAAATTTTGTGTGTTTTTAATTTTATGTAAATATTATTATATTAAGTAAAAAAGCTGTATGGTATCAGAATTTCTGAAAAGAAATTAAGCAATATTACATAATACAGGGTGGCGCAAAAGTAATCCTCCTACCAGAGGATGCTTTAAATTTTGCTACTTTTCTACTGTCAGTTCCGTTTTGACATTTGTGGAGTAAATACATGCAAAATACACGTAAATAAACAATGGTAAGCTACACTGCTCCAGAACGCGGGTTATTGGTGACTATTTATTTGACCAATAATCGGTCGGTGACTTTGGCACAACGTGAATTTCGTCACAGATTTCCTGGCCGTCCGACCCCTACTGGTGAAACACTTCAACGTTTAGCCGCTCGCCTCGAAGAGACTGGCACAACCCCGGAGTAGCCGTTCTGCAGAGAATATTGCTGCTGATGCCGAGGATGTCATGGAAGCGCCCTCGACATCGACCAGACGACGTGCCACGCATATGGGTATCAGTCGACGGTGTTTAAACCGAAGTTTGGTACAAGATTTAAAGATGTTTTCATACAAAGTCCGGACGGTGCATCAGCTGTTAGCTGCTGTCCGCCAATCGCGTCTAACATAAGTACGCTCAAACCATCCTTAATCACCACCAAGAAGAAGATGATTTTTCATCAAAAAAAATTATGAGTGATGAGGCCCATTTCCATTATAGCGGATACGTAAATAAGCAAAATTTATACTTTTGGGGCACTGAAAATTCACGTGTAACCCACCAAGAGACATTACACTCACTCAATGTCAATGTACGGTGTGCTGTTTCGCTGGAGGAATCATCGGACCTTTTTTCTTAGAAGACGTCGCGGGTCAAACGGTTACTGTGAGTTGTGAGCGCTGCAGAGCAATGATCAACAAGTTCTTTTTGCCATAACTTGATGAATTGGGATAGGAAAACATATGGTTCCAAGAGGACGGTGCGACGGCACACACTGCACGTGCTCCAACCGATATGCTGAAGGATGCATTTCCCGGGCGCCTAATCTCTCGTTTTGGCGTTTTGCACTGGCCGGCAAGATCACCTGATTTGACCGCTTCAAACTTCATTTTGTGGGGCTTTTTGAAGTTGCGGGTTTATGTCTATGTCTTAAAGACAATATCCGTCAAGAATGTGAGGACTTATCGCCGGAAGTTCTGGCCAAAGTGATAGAAAATGCTATAAAAAGAGCTCAAATGACAATCAACTGTGGCGGCGGCCATTTATATGATATCATATTCTCGACTTGATGCAAAAAAATTTAAAAGACCAAATAAAAATAATCCACAAGCAGAATCAAAGTTTTTCATTCATTTTTTAAAAAAATTACAGCTAAAAAACATCGGAAGGTAATTTTTTGTATTATAGGATAATGTTTGAATTTTAATATCCAACTGTTTGATTTGTATGATCAAACATAAAACACATCAAACAAAAAACATAGAGACCTTATTCGAGCTGAGGAATCTTTCAGTCTAATTTTTTTTTTTTGTTTTTTTTTGCTTATGTGGTGCGGCGCCGCTTGGGATTTTCCCGGCGGCGAACTTCGGTGAACGCGGTGTCATCGTTTTGGTCAACGCTCAATTGAGCATTTTTGGGAGACGAGAAGGTTTTTGCGGGAGAGGAGGAGGTGGTAGCGTCGTTGGCGTTTGGGGAGTCAGAGGTTCTCAGAAGATGCTCTATCGAGAGCAGATACGAATGGATCGATTGAGCGAAAGCGGTAAGCTCATCCTTACTCAGAGTGCTCAGGGAGGAGGGGTTTGGAAAATTCATTACTGAGTTGTTAAAACTCGAACTGCAATGTCTTTCCTTTTGTTATTTTTTTAACTTCACTAAATTATCAATAGTCACCGCACTGTTCACTGCTTTGTTATAGTTTGCAGCTATGCAAATATATGGGAATATGCCTTGCTAAGCTTTTATTTTTTTGTCTTTTCGCTGTGCTACTTCACTGTCCGTTTTCTTTGCTGTCTCCTGTTAGACTCTGTCTTGTGTCTGTAATTTTGTTTTGATATTTGCTTAAAAGAAGAAAAAACCGTCACCAAACTGTTTCCGGTATTCGGTTTATTTTCCGGTAAAAACCGAAAAACCTCCAACAAAGCAGTTAGCAGTAGCGGATTATTGATTGCCGATAAATGTGTTATAACACACAAACTATCCCAAAAACAATAAAAAATTTAAGAATTTACTTGCAGAATTTTCCAGCAATACCCCTTAAACTTAATTAAGTATAGGCAGGATTGCTTACAATAAGCTAAGGCATTGAAAATTAAAAAATCTTTCTTTCTTTTTGCGGTTTCTTGTCACTACGAACATATATACA
>NW_026089624.1:2332612-2375490 GCF_024586455.1 Bactrocera neohumeralis
ATCATTTTGTTACGTAATTTAAATGCACCAAAGCTTTGCAATGGAACACGACTTGCAGTAAAAAAACTTATGTTAAATTTGATTGAAGCCACAATATTGACTGGCACAGCGAAAGGTGATGTTGTGCTTATACCACGTATTCCGATAATCCCGACTGACATGCCTTTCGAATTTAAGCGCTTGCAATTTCCAGTGCGCCTGGCATTTGCAATGTCGATAAATAAAGCACAAGGGCAAACGCTTAAAGTGTGCGGTTTGAATTTGATAGAGCCGTGTTTTTCACGCATGGCCAGTTCTACGTGGCATGCTCAAGAGTGGGAATGCCACATTGCTTATTCATCTTTACTACAGATGGAAAAACCAAAAATATTGTTTATCCTAATGTATTGGCTTAAGAAAGAAAAATATTAAATAAAACAGATTTTTCGAACTTTCACAACAAAAAAAATTATACTTCACCAACACAACAAAAATCGAATGAAATGACTTAAAATTTTTTTTTGAAATAAAACAAATATTTTGAAATTTCACATTAAAATAGAAATGCTAGAAGTTTCCATTATAGTGTTGCATGGGTGTAGCAACGCACACCGGGCCCCGCTAGTTTACATATATATCTATATAGTACATATACAAGTATAACCCCATATCTATCCCGCTTAGTTTAAAGTGATACGTACAACCGTTAGGTGAACAAAACTATAATACTCTGTAGCTAGGGATGCAAACGATGCTTCGATGTTTCTAAAACATCGATGTTTTTGTCAAAAAGCATCAATGTTTGCCATCGATGTTGTGATTCTGAAAACATCGATACATCGATGTTGCCTGAATCGATGTTCTATGTCGATGTTTTTTCAAATTTTACTCCACATCTTTGCAGCACTTTTTCTCGGTATTAACGCGAAAACATCTGCTTCAAAACGCTTTGGCAAACTGTCATGTGTTTTGTCGTAAAATACGGAGAATTCGTTGGTTGAATGTGCACTTGAATAATACCGAGAATTCGCTTATGAATTAATGCGAAATAAGTTTTACAAAAAATCGGAAATACATTTTGTGTGACAGTCTATTTCGTGCTAAGTGTGTTAGAAGTTGTTTTTGAGCGTTTAATATAAGTTTTGTTTCGAATTCATATGTTGTCAATCACAACTTTATTACAGGTGTAGTGAATATAAAATATATGTAAATAATTGCGTTAGACGTTTAAATATGCACATAATATTTCAGATTTACAAAATGCTGCTATCAAAATTAAAAAGCAAAGTCTGGAGCTTTTTTATAAGAAATTCAGATGCTTCCGCCACATGCAAACCCTGCAACAAGAAATTAAAAACATCAGGTAACACGTCGAGTCTTTGCTGTAACGTTGAGAATGTACATAAAAAGGTATTACTCGATCAAGTTGATAATGCAGAATGCTCCTCCAAAACGACGCCGCATTCGAAACCAAAACAGCGAAAGAATTAACATATCACCAACCGCTGGGACGACAGCGTCAAGTGAGTTATCCACAATAGTAACAAGAAACTGCCTGTATTGATTTCTCTAGCACAGAGATCAGTTCGCAAAATGAAAAAGAACTTGAAAATAAAAAACGCATAAAATTTGCAAAATATAGTTCGCGTTAGTTGGTTCCGATATTTTGAAGATAATTTCATTAAAATGTTGACCGCGGCTGCGTCTTAGGTGGTCCATTCGGAAAGTCCAATTTTGGGCAACTTTTTCGAGCTTTTCGGCCGGAATAGCCCGAATTTCTTCGGAAATGTTGTCTTCCAAAGCTGAATAGTTGCTGGCTTATTTCTGTAGACTTTAGACTTGACCAGTCTGGGCCAAGAACTGCCCATGCATCCCGAAAAATGCACTGTTTGGTGTGGTTTGTACGCTGGTGGAATCATTGGACCGTATTTTTTCAAAGATGCTGTTGGACGCAACGTTACGGTGAATGGCGATCGCTATCGTTCGATGCTAACAAACTTTTTGTTGCCAAAAATGGAAGACAACTATTCCAGCTTTGGAAGACAACATTTCCGAAGAAATTCGGGCTATTCCGGCCGAAATGCTCGAAAAAGTTGCCCAAAATTGGACTTTCCGAATGGACCACCTAAGACGCAGCCGCGGTCAACATTTAAATGAAATTATCTTCAAAAAGTAAATGTCATGAACCAATCTAACGTTTCAAATAAAGAACCGATGAGATTGTGCAAATTTTATGCGTTTTTTTTTTTAAAAAAGTTATCAAGCTCTTAAAAAATCACCCGATAGTTGCCAGCGCTGATCCAACCTAATGTGAAATACTTTGTTGAGCAGGTCAAAAGTATTTCTTACCAAGATGGCCCTAAATCAAAGAAAATTACTGAAGCAATTGTAAAATATATTATAATGGACAACAAGCCATTTTCCACTGTAGAAGGAAAAGGTTTTCTGCAGATGATGAAAGAGCTGGTTCCGCTTTTTAAAGTTCCAAGTAGAGAAACAATAAAATTACGAGTGGATGAAAAATATGAAGCGCTGTCTTCAATTTTCAAAGAGTATATTCGTAAGTGCGACAGTTATTGCCTAAGGTATGACATACGGACGGAGACAATGAAAAATCAGTCGTTCCTTGGGGTAACAATTAATTTTTTGGACAATTTACATTTGTTGAGTGGGACGCTAGGAGTAATCGATGGGCACGAAAGTCAATATAGCAGCTTATTTAGAAGAAACTATGTTTAAACTTTTCAACGAAAGGAACGAAAGGAAATAAAGTTTCTGCTTGTATGATTGATAATGATTGAACCCTGATTAAATTAAACAAAGGGTGGGCCATATAAAATTTTAAATTTAAAAAGTCAATTAAAAAAAGGCTTGATATTTTTCAAAGGCCTAACATTTATTTAAAAGGTTGTTTTATTAAATTTATTTGTGGAAAACAATTTCGGACAAATGACCACCACGGCTGAGTTTACAGTAGCTTATCCGATCCATCTAATTTTGGAGTACTTTCTCGATGGTTTCAGGCCCTATGGCAGCGACAGCAGCTTGAACCTCGTTCTTTAGATCTTGAGTTGTTTCTGGATGGTTGGCGTAACATTTATCTTTAACAGTTCCCTACAGAAAATAGTCCAACGGAGTTAAATCGCAGCTTCTGGGAGGCTAATTCACATCACCTCTTTTGCTGATTATGCGATTTTCGAAGATAGGGCGTAAAAAATTGAGTGCAACGTTTGCTGTATGGCACGTAGCGCCGTCCTGCTGGAACCAAATGTTGTCCAAGTCTTCCTCTTCAATTTGCTTGAAGAAAAATTCGGTTAACATTGCGCGATATCGCTCACCATTGATGGTTACCACCAGACCAAAATCCGCACAGTCGCAATATTTTCGGTTGAACGCGCAGGAAATGAACGTTGACGTTTTGGTTTATCCACCAATTAGCCAGTTTCACGCACATGCTTGTTGCACAAATTAAACTGATGGCACTTTTTGTCTGTCCATTTTTTTTTTTGCCAAATTTCTCACAGTTCGGGTTGAAGACTCACCACTTTGGAAAAAAGTTTTCAATATTTCCCAGTTTTCTGCTAGTGAATAGCGACCTATTTCGTAAATTTTCGACTTTTTACTGAATATCTGTCACTTTCCGAATGGTATTTGACGTTTCAATGTCGAAATATAGATAATTCAAATTTAAAACGTTAGATTGCCCACCCGTTAGAAGCTTGTTTGGCGAAAAAAATAATACCCTGCTTCGCACACACGCTTAATTTGGTTGTAACGCAATCAATAGATAAGTCCACGGAAGTATCAGCGACATTGTTAAGTTTATTAAAAGAAATGTTAATGCCAGTGATAAATTGCGGAAGAAACAAATAGACACCGGGGCTTCTACAAGTAATACCAAGAAAATGATTCTTGACTTTAAAACGCGATGGAATTCATGTTTTTATATGTTAAAGAGATTTTTCCAGTTAGCCCCTATTTTAAGTGAAGTACTGCTCACTCGCCCAGAAGCACCCTCTATGGTTAATGCCACCGAGCTGAACAAAATTAAGGAGATTATTGAATTATTAAAGTGTTTTGAAATTGTGACCAGGGAGATTTCGGCTGATACCTACGTTACCATTAGCAAGGTTATACCTTTAGTAAGCTGTTTAACTGAAGCTCTGACAAAAATTTCAGCTCAAGACGCTATTGTAGGGGAGCTAAAAAGTGAACTGCAAAAGAACATGAATAAGAGATTTGACAAACTTGAATTTAATTCAGTTCTGGCGTTGTCTTCAACTGTATTGGATCCGAGATTCAAATTTTGGCATTTTAAAGATGCACTGGCTAAAAACAAAACAGTTTTGTATTTAAATAATTTCATAAAGGATGCAAATAATGGCGTTAGAACGTCGGAATCTTCGGATGAGTGTGCAACAGAAAACCCGTTTGATATTTGGAGCCATCATAGACAGTTGGCCCACCAAAATATGAAATGTAAGTTTTCCAATTTATCTGCTATTACAACAACGGAAGTTGAAGTGCAAATGTATCTTGGATCAGCTTTTGTTTCTATCAATCAGAATCCAACAGAAATGTGGGATGATATGAAAAATGTATTTCCTGAATTGTATAAACAAGCTTCCAAATATTTATCCATTGTGGCCACTTCAGTCCCTAGTGAACGACTGTTTTCTAAAGCTGGAGCAACGATCACACAGCAAAGAAATCGTTTGACAGGGAAAAGACTTTCCAAATTGTTAGTTTTAAATTCTGTTTTAAATAAATAATTTGTTGTTTGTTCAAAAACTATTTATATCTTTTATTTATTGAGAAAAGGTTTTAATAGGTAGCTAAAATATATATCAATTAAAGGCGTACTACTGAATTTCACTTATTTATGGTTCTGAAATAAGCTTTTTATGCTCACTAATAAAATACGTTAAAAAAGTTCAAAAATCCATCGATGTTTCGATACATCGATGTTTCAATGGCCGATGTTTTTGATTTCGATGTTGTTTGAAGAAACATCGATACATCGAACCATCGATGTTTCATTTCACGATGTTTGCATCCCTATCTGTAGCAACTGGTTGCAAGAGTATAAAAAATAAGCGATGTTTAATTATTGTAAAAATGGATATTATTAATAAATCAATTCGTTTCGTATTTAATTTCTTTTGTGCTAATTTTACAACTGAAGTGCGAATTTTGCGAAATTTGTTTTGTGATCAAAAGAGAACAACAGGCAATAACGCCAAAAGTGATAATCAATACATAAAAATCACAAAAAATTAAAACAATAAACATAATAAAATAACAAAAAAGTGCGAAATAAAACAAAAAGAAAAGCATGAGCGCAGCGCAATCCCACCAACAAGGCCGTAAGAATTCTCTGAATGCCTACTTTGGCTTTGTCGAGTCTGCGAATTCAGCTCCTACCAACAAACAAGGCAACGGTAAGAAGGATGAATCATCGCAGCGACCAACTGAGCAGAGACCGGCAGTCAACAACGGCCAGCAACAAACGTCACCACACCAACCACTAAGCAGGTACCAGCAAGCACGCAGGCAGCGAAGAATAATATAACGCATGGTGAGAATGTACCAATAAAAAAAGGTCAGTCTGTACAAACTGGCATTGACCGTTACGTTAATATAAAAAGGAAATTAAGTTCTTCAAAGTTAGCGGTCCGTCCTAAAAAACTTCAAGGCGACACACCAAATAAGAATACCGTAGTTATATATTTGAACATCTTTCACAAATTTTTTGGATACGAAATCTTTGATATTCTGCCTTTGGGAAGTAATTCCCCGATGCATCTCGCATGTGCATATTTCGGACGGTGGGCAGAATGCAGGTCGAAATTTCTATCGGATACAAAAAATTCAAAGAGATTCATATTTTTTAATAATATATCTTCTAGTTAAACTAAGAAAATTTCAAAAAAAATTTTAAAATTTTACAATTTTTTTTTTAATTGAATAAAAAATGGGCTTTGACCAAAAAAATTTTACTTTACATATGTTGTTTAAAAATATGTTAAAACTTGACTTTTCTTAATTTTTTTTAGTTTAAATAGAAGATAGTTTTATGCCAATGATAATAAACTTTGCCCTAATTCCATACGACGTTTAGTTTTTTTTTCTATCCTGCCCGCCAATTAAGAAAAATCGTAAAAATGAAAAACGGAGAAATCGCACTTCAAAATTTTCGCTTTTTGCCCAAGCGCTCATTCATATATCTGCTAGACGCTCGGTCACTATTTCCCTTCTAGCTTCGACAATATTACGAATTCCAATCTGTAACTTTGGGAAATATTGTTAGATAACTTTTAAAGAGATTTAAGCAAAAAAAAAATCGATTGTTTGAAGCTTCTAAAGCAGGTTCCCCCCTTAATCAAGATTCTGATACGAAATTTATTGATCTTATAAAAAATTAATTGGCAATTTGGCAAACGAAAAGTGATAAATATAAAAATAATTGAGAAAAATAAAAGTTGGAATAACTTATTAACGAAATACAAAGAAATCGAAAAAAGTGCTACATTAGAAATAAATTCGAAGAAATGTTTCGCATGCCTGTCGCACATGTTCACTGTGTGAAGAACGAACGCAAAATGGATTTGTGTGTCGTGTATGGGCGAAACGAATTCACACAAATCGAACGCACATGTGTGTCGTGTATGGACCCTATTAAGAAGCAAGAGTTCAGACGACGATGCGAAGGTACCACAACAGTCGTTAATGCCGAAACACCTCCAATATATTTAGCGAGCGTAGCGGTAAGGCCCTATACTGAAAAAAGTTTTATGGAAATAGTTAAATTGTTGTCAAATAAAAACAAGAACTATTTTTCATATCAACTGAAGAGCTCTAAGGGCCTAGCTGTTGTTATAAAGGGTATAGAGTCCACCATAGACTCTAGTGAAGTTAAAGAAGCATTAGAAAAATGTGGTTTTGGTATTAAAACTGTTGTAAATATATTTAATAGAAACAAAATATCAAGGCCAATGCTGAAGAAACATATCCTATATATAATCTGAAATATTTGCTGCATCGTAGAGTAACTGTTGAAAAACCACACAAAAAGAACGGTCCGTTACAATGTACTAACTGCCAAGAATATGGGCATACCAAATCATATTGCACTCTACGAAGTGTTTGTGTGGTATGTGGTGACTTACATCCCATTTCTAAATGCACCCTTAGGAAAGATGATTTAAATAAAAAATGAAGCAATTGTAGAGGAAATCACACTGCTAACTACAGGGGTTGTCCTATATGTAAAGATTTGAAATCGAAGTTGTCAAGAACATTCAAGCACGTCGTAACCAAATGTTACAAACATCCAGTAGAGCAGAGCTAGTTAAAATTTTCATGCGCTACAGCACTTGTATGTTTAGCATGTGCATTAGTTCTACTCTACTACCACTCCCAATTTTTTGCTACCGCTACGCCAGAGCAGAGCACAGCACTTCATTTTTGGCTATTGCTACAGCTAAAGTTTTTACCTAACAAAACTCCGAGCAGAGCAGAACACATACTTTTACATTGTTCTGCTATGGCTCCCGTCAAAGAGAGAGCGGTAGCAAATAGCAAATGCTACGGGAGTAGCGTAGCTTTTCAAACGCTGCAAACACCCCGTAATGAAATTATAGCAATATCAGATAAAAGTTCAAATCTTATTACTTTTAATAGTAATCCTATGCAAGGAACCTATGCAAATGCAGTGAAAGGCAACACTGTACAAACGCAGCTGATGGAAAATCCTCCAAATGGAGGTATTGAAACTATGATCCTAAATTTTACACAGTGTATGACACAATTTATGTATGTCTACCATGCAAAACATGATCCAAGATTTAATAAAATTACAAAATCAAATGCTGCAAAATTTATAAAGAAAGAAAGGAGCGTTCTAAATATCTGTATATTTAATGCTAACGGTGTTATCCTACATAAATTAGAGATTATTAATTTCTGTCTCAAAAATATATAGATGTAATGCTTATATCAAAAACTCATCTAGTAACAAATAACCACTATGCTCTAGAATCTCATGCTACAACACAGTTACAAGATACAACAATATCACACAAAAATCGGGGTTGTGACATAAACCTTACATTATTATATAGCCATATGTATACTGTCCACATCGTTTTAAAATTACAGATAGCGATTTTAAGGACTTTTTTGGAACTCTAGGTCAAATATTTCTAGAAGGTGGAGATAACAACGCAAAACACACGTACTGGGGCTCACGTCTTATTAATCCGAAAGGACGACAGCCGTACTACACTATTATGACTAAGCATAATAACCTGGATATAACATCTCCTGGTAAGCCGACATACTGGCTCAGTGATAGAAAAAAATACCAGACTTAATTGATTTTGCTGAAGTTAATAAGCGATCTATCGCTTATGGCAACTGATACATGTACAGTAGAGTGGGGTCAATTTGTATGGAGCAAAAAAAATGCACCAAGCGGTTATCAAAATCGTAAACGACGATGAATTTTAAGAAAATTTGCCCAAGAAACCATGGGTCCAAAATCAAAATGGAGCTTCCGGTTTTTAACGAGAAACTTTTCATTTTGTTTTTTTTTTTTTCAATAAATGAAATGGAAAATAGTAACAACTACTAGAGTCGAAAACATAAAGCAGTGACCGTACAGAAAAATACCGATATATGGGAGGTGTCCGTAGTTTTTGCCCAATTTTAATCATTTTCATAATCTCACCTAACTAGGTACAATCTAAAATGTGTACCAAATTTAGACGAAATCGATAAAGTAGTTCCAGAGATTTACATATGCACTCAAAAGTGGGCGGTGACATGCCAAAGTTTTCATATAGTCGGATTTCTGGCTGCAATACAACACCGAATACCAAACTCAAGATGTTTCCCTTCAACAGTTATTAGAATTTCCGATCTTTAGTGTTTTCAAAAACTACCGTTATATGGGAGGTGGGCGTGGTTATTATCCGATTTCGATCACCAGACATCCCTTAAGTAGGCATTGTGTAATATGTATACCAAATTTGAACGACATCGGTGGGGTGGTTCCAGAGATATAAATATGAATTCATAAGTGGGCAGTGCCACGTCTTCTATAAAAAATTTCTGTACTGTCGAATTTTCTGCTTCGATAGCTACAAAACAAGCACACAATTGATAGTGGAATAGGAATTGGATTTTTTTTTACAAAATACAATATACGAAATTTTCTCGCTAAAAACCGGAAGCTCGATTTTCATTTTAGACCCTTGGCTTCTTGCGCAAATTTTCTTAGAATTCATCGTAGCTTACGATTTTGATAACCGCTTTGTCAAGAAAAAAATTTACCCACTCTAATGTACAGTCTTATCATTTGATCATTCTCCTGTGCTAATAAAGTTATACGAACAGCCCATGATATTTGAGCCAAAAGTTTCTCTAACCTCTCTTAAAACTGCTTGAAGTATAGAAAATATATCAGTAGCCACATCAATATTGATTGCAAAATAAATACAGGAAGAGACATTGATGAAAATAGAAGAGAATTTAATGATGTAATAACTAAGACTTAGACTTAACACAGCCGTCTACCTACAGTAAACTAAGTGTCCCTGTATTTCTACAATATTTTAAAATGTTACTATCCCCCCTCCTTTCCTCCACGAAAATAATATAATACCAATGATTTAATTCGATTTTCATGCTAAATAGAATTACGAAGAAATCAGGAAAGCACAGAGAGTACTTTCAGGTTATTTTTCAAGATGTAGACTTTTTTCACCGAAGTGATGAACAACGAAAAAAATAAAACAACTGGGTTGGAGGTTTAATCGATAATCAGCCTTCCGTTTTATTTCGTGCTTTCTTAAATACTAATATTTTGCTTTCTTGCAACAACTTAAAAATAAATGTTTGCATTTTGCAAAGTAATGCACTTGAATGAACAATAAATACAAATTATTAAAATTCTTCGGAATTAATGGTACATTTTGTTAACTGCACTGCACTTGGACAAACAATTCTTTGGAAAACTCAATTAATAAATATTGGTATTAAAATTCTTTGGAAATAGTATTCTTTATAACACCCCCACCGTTAGTTTGAGGCTCCGACGAAATTATATTATCTTTGCCGGATTGTTTATAGTAGTTTCGTTTTTCAATTGTACATTTGGAATATATGTTTTTGTATTCTTAAAGAGGTATATAAAAATAACTAAGATACATATTGATATAATAATTGAGATATCTATACCAAAACTAAGTATTTTTGAGTTCTTATCTGTACCAAAACTAAGTATTTTTGAGTTCTTATCTGTATGTATATAGTATATTTTTCAGTGTTTCTTCGTATTCTATTTGCTTCAGATATAAATATTCAATTTTTATGTCTGCTAGTGTTGTATTACTATTGTCTTTGTCTTGTTTAACGTGTTTATTTCACAATTTTCGAATTTAATTAAGTAATTTTCTGAAATGTTTAATTTAGCTTTGTTGCAGTTATGGGATATTGTGCTGTTAAAATGTTTAAGAATTAGTACACCAGGAATTATTTCGCTTATCTCTTGTGTATTTAATGTTTGCATTTTGCAATTAGCTTCTTCAAAGTTTAGTATTTTGTTTAAACAATCATCGTTCATTTTTATAAGATTTCTTTTTAGATTATTTTTAATATATGTGCTATAAATATTGCTTTCTAAATCTATGAGAACATCAGAGTGGTTAACCTTTATAGATTTATTATTTTTGTCAGGAATGGCTACGAATGTCACCATGGATAGTGAGTCTTGCGAATATTGTGGTACAGAGAGAATTATTATAATGTTACCTTCGTGAAGTGCTATGGCTACTTTAATATTAGTATAACTGTCGAAGTCTGTAATTAATTCGAGTTCGGTTTGGCTGAGAATATCTGTGGGGATGATTCCCTGTTTCCCGGAGAAAATAATCTGTTCAATGTCGTCTACGTGATGCCGTAGGAGTGAGATGTCGTTGTTAATCTGGTATATGTGCTCTATAAACGTTATCTCGTCCTCTATGGTTGAAAATTTTTTCCCTATAATATTCTTGACTTTGATTAAGTAGTCCCCGATAATGTTTTGCTGTTAGTTTATGTGGTTAGTTATATTCTGGATTTGGGACTTCATGACATTGTTTATATAATTTAGTTTGTTCATTTCGTTAGTTAAGTTTTCTTCGTTCGTATGTAGTAATTTAAGAGCTTTAGTTATTTGTTCTTCATCGTCACTGTCCATTGTACCTGCAATAATTTTTAGACCCTTTCCTATAATGTTTAAGAGAGCCTGTTTCCTTCGGAAATGTGGGTTAAGGTTTTCTATTTTTGCTCTTAATAGCATAAAGTTCTTATTTATTGTATTTATTAATTCTTTTGATTCGCTGCTGGATATCTTTAGGATGTCAATGTTGGTTTTGATTATTTCCATAGTTCGTTCGTATTCTGTGGTGTTTATTATGTGTAGTACTTTTATGTAGTGTTCTACAGTTTTAGTCTCTCCTGTTTTTATCGGTATGTATCCATTATTGTTCGATACGTCCTGTAAGTCGATAGTTTGAGTCTTGAATGTTGGGGTAAGTGTTGCCATCATTATGATCCATTTAATCATCTAAAAAAAACTACATTTATTTAATTGTAGCTTTGATTTTGGGGTTACTCTTGTCTTGGTATTTCTTCTTAGGTCTAACGTGAGCTTTATAATATTTATGTCCAGTTTCTGTTATCTGTAAGTGGTCATCATCTATTTTTTCAGCATTAATTTTCCTGTATTTTCTGTGATTTTTACCCCCTCTTATCTCTCTAATGTAATTTGGTCCGCCTTCTAATTCTATATCCTTTAGGTTTTCATTTAACTTCTGAATGTACTTTTCTTACTTTGAATTTATAAGATCAAGAATTTTTATGTATCTATCTTCATGTACTTTGCCATTTACAAAATCAATCGGTTTGATGCCGGTCGTGCTATGTATTGTATTATTATAAAATCCTATTATTCTTATCATTTTATCTTCTATACTTTCGTCTTCGTTTTCTTTATCGTGCCTTAACAAGCGTATGTGCTCATTGATTGTGTTGTGTAGTCTCTCAATGTCAAATGTATTTTAAGTATAGTGAATATCTATGTTCTCCTTTTTCAAAAATTCTTGTATCGGTATAGCTTTAAAGCCTAGTTCATTATCCACAACAATTTTATTTATTTTCCCATAAGTATTAATTATCAGCAAAAGTTTTGTTTTAAATTCTGTCCAACTCCTTTATTTGAAATGCTAACGCGAACTTCGAAAATTTGTCAATTGCTGTCATAAAAAGTTTCTTAACTAAAGTATAAAATACGTCTATATGTAATGTTTCCAGAGGTTTGGATGGAGCTTCTGTAATTTTGTAAGGGATCTTCGGGGGTTTCTTATCGTATTTTTCTAAGTTACAAATTTCAAAGTTATTTATGAACCGAGTTATTCTTTGTTTTAATTAAGGATTGTAAATTCGCGTAATTAATTCTTTATATACTGCCTGAATTCGTCTATGGTTTTTGTCAAGATGTTCGTTTTTAATAATTTCAGTTAATCGATTTTCGTCTTCTATGTCTTCCGTCATGAGTGTAGATCTAAGTACTTTAAAATTTGGGTTATTTGAAAATAGTTCTTCGTAAACAGTTTTAAACATAATATAAAATTCGTCTTCGATAAAAATAGCATTCAGTTGTGTTGGATTAAAATGATTCTTTTGTATTGTATTTGCTGTTTCCCTGTCCATTTCCTTCATAGAAATTATTCTTCTTTTATTTTTAAAAACAGATTTATTTTTTATTCTTAATGATCCAGAGGTAGTTTTCATTATAACTACTTGATTTTTAAACATATTAATTGGTGAAGTAGTACTTTTATCGTTCCCCTGTCGCACTCTAGTGTATTAAGAACTTGACAAACGTCATTCTTTATACTTTCTTGTTAAGACCAACGTATTATGCGTAAATTTTGAATTTGGTTCCGCAGAAATGAGGTATGGCCTAAAATATTTTGAATCCGCCAATAATTCCTTCCTAATATAACCCTAGAACATAACGTCATTCTATACTACGTTAAGACCCGATTTTGATTTTGACATTTTGAGCCATTTTGCAGTCTAAATTGATAATTCTTATCAAACAATTTATTTTTAAAATAAAGTATAAGATTTTAAAAGAAAATTCAGTTCATTTTATTAAAGAAAAGAGAAGGAATAGATTAAATTTCATTAACACAGTTTTTACAAACTTTAATTTGATGTTCACCACAAATTGCTGATGATTTGCATACAGAGCAATATGTTGTAGTAAATCGTCTTTTTGTGTAGTGGCAAAATGTGCAGTATTTCCTTTTCGCCTTTTGCGGAGAAGCTTTTTGACTAACTATTGAACCTATTGGGTTGTTAGTTTTTATTATTTCATTTATTTTTTCTTTTAATTTTGTAGGCAACCGTGCATTTAGCAATCGTTCCTCTTGCCACGGTTGTGTGAGTTCTTCATGAAGTTTAAGTACAAACTTTGACCTACTCATAGGCTTAAGACCGTTTCGTGTTACATTGTGACTATATAAAACGTAGGCATTAACTGAAGCAATATTTAACATATTGTAAAAGAAACAAAGTGGCCACCGTTTCGTCTTTCTGTTGCAGCAAATATTTTGAGTCATCTGATCAAAAGTGTCAACTGCGCCTTTGGTCGAATTATATGTGAGTATAATTTCAGGTTTTTTTGTGGTTGGGTCTAGCGCTCCATTAATATGCATCGTTGAAAGTAATAGTACATTCCTATTTTGTTTTGGCTGGAATGACACTAAAGTCATATTCTCATTGTAAACGAATCGGGATGAGCCACACTGCCGTGACTTAGTGTCAAGTAATTCCGGTGGTATTTCAGCTTTATTTTTACGTAGTGTGCCAACAATTGTCATACTGTAGGGATTACTTAACAGTTTTGTTGCCAAAGGGATGCTCGTAAACCAGTTGTCCATTGTTATATTCCGGTTACTTCCATGCAAAGGTTTCGTCAGTCCTTCAACAAAGTAATTGGCTAGTTGTTTTCCTTGTGTATTAGTAGACTTTCCGAGATACGGCTCTGCGTTAATAACGTATTTTGTAGCGACATCGCAGACCATTACAATTTTTATTCCGAATTTATTTGGTTTGTTCGGAATATACATCCTAAATGGGCATCTACCTCGAAAACCAACAAGTTGCTCATCGATGGTTACATAGGAACCAGGCTTAAAATTCTTTGTACAACTATCAACAAAAATATCCCAAATTTCAGAAATTGGCGCAAATGAAGACTTTTTCTTCCGCTCTTCTCTTGTAGTCATATCGTCGAAACGAAGTGAGTTTAGAAGAAACTCGAATCTAGGTCTATTCATTGTCGCTCTATATCGATCGCCCGAATAAGAAGTGTCAAACAAGATATCAGTTGATAGATGGTTGCTCTTCAAAACAGCAGACAAATACAGCAAACCCAACAAGGCTTTCAATTCCATAAGACTTGTATTTGAAACCGTGGCATTTCTTGATTGATATTTATTTCTTAGTTGAGAAATTTTGGCATTTGTATGGTATAAAACAATATTCAATATCTCGTCACTAATAAACAGTTTAAATGCATCGCTTGGTTCCATGGCTTCTTTGGCGTTACCCGATGGTCCTGTAAATATTTAGTGTAGATGTACGAAAGTGTACTTCTCTCATTATTATTTTATTACCTGGCCGAATGTATATAATATTTCGTGCTGCGCATTTACCGTATTCACGTTTTATTGGAAAATTATTCCAAATGTGACCGTTTTTGCCCAAAATTTGACTATTTTCCCCAATTTCCGCAAGTTGGTTATCCAACTCTTGTTCCAAATTTGGCAATGTTAAAGTTTTACGTTTTATTTTTGTCTGCTTATTCCCCTCCAATGCTGTTGCTGTTTTTCTTTTTTCAGACCAGACAACTTCTAGTTCTTTTTCTAGCTCTGCTTCATCAATTGGATCAGGAAAATAGCTCATATCGGCCAAACTATCATCGCTATCGAAATCTTCATTTTCCTCTTCTCCATCTCCACTGATATCACTAAAATCTTCATCATGCAGAATAACCTCTATATCGTCATCATCAAATTTTTGTTTTGAAAAACACGGTTTTCCAGCTGCCATTTCGTCAGTGAAAACAAGCCTACATAAAATTTGCACAACAGTTGTATACTTTTATTACGAATAATTATTCCACTTATTACCAACAATGCGTAAATTTTACGTATTCGATTTTTTCGCTTTTTACCAACAATGCGTAAATTTTACGCATAGACTTGTGCTGCACTTGCTCTCAAACCTTCAAATGACCACATTTGCTGGGTTTTCTCATTCCTGCATATATAAAACTAATTGCTACAAGCACTGCCGGCGCTGGGTACCGTTACGTCATGGCACACTTGTGCAAACACAATTTGAAAATTGTATATGCGTAAAGGGTTTACTGGCATAGCATATTGGATGATTATTATGGTTCTGTTGTCAATGTAAATATTTTAGTCTATCTTCTTAGGATTGGGCTTGACTCCTTCCGTTGTAATTATGTGCCCAAGGAACTCTGTTTCCTTTTTTAGAAATTCTGATTTAGCTAGCTGGGCTTTTAAATTTGCCTCCTGTAATCTTGAGAATATAAGTCTAAGTGAGTTCATATGTTCCTGTAAGGATGTTGAAAATACGATTATATCGTCCAGGTATACTAGGCAGATTTTGTTAATATAATCTTGGAGTAGATTATTCATCAATCTCTGAAACGTTGCAGGGGCTGTTTTTAGTCCGGAAGGCATTCACAGAAATTCATAGTGCCCTCCTTCGACACTAAATGCAGTTTTGTGGATGTCTTCTTCCTCTATCTCGATTTGGTGGAAACCCTTCGCCAGATCGAGAATAGTGAAGTACTGGCTTCTTCCCAGTTTTTCAAGAATCTCGTCTATGTTCGGGATGGGAAACTTGTCATCGATCGTTACTTCGTTCAGTTTACGATAGTCGATTACAAGTCTCCACTTTGGTTTCCCGCTGGCATCGGCCTTCTTTGGCAAGATCCAAATTGGGGCTGAGTAGGGAGAATTGCTATTCCTAATTATCCCGTGTTTTAACATTTCTTGGATTTGATCTGTGACTTCTTCCTTATATACGTACGGGTACCTATATGACTTAGAAAATATAGGTATGTTGTTTGTATGTAGTTCTAATTCTATGTTTTATTGCTGAAGTAAATGAAAGTCCTTCATTTTCCTGGAAAAAAATATCACGATATCCTTTTATTATTTCCAACAATTGTGATCTTTCCTCGGGGTTCAAGTGTCCTATTTTTATTTGGTCAGCCAATGGTTTAGATTCTTTATTTTCGATTAAAATTTCGTGATCTACTTTTTGCGTAGTCACCCGATTGGTTTCAGATAGTAAGTTTACCTTTGCTTCTTGATTTCTTACATTTAAAATTCCCTCTCTTACAATGTTTCCGCCGTTTTCTTCCTTATAATATACTAGGTCAGAGTCATCTGGTACTACTATCTTTCTTTCATTTAAGTTTTCGTAATGGAAGTGCATATTGAGTGTCTTGTTACCGATGTTTATTTCGTTCTTTCTATAATCGATACAGGCATTTAGTGGTCTCAGTATATCGTTACCTGTTAGACCGTCAAAAAAGTTATGAAATTTTATTATATAAAATTCTATTGGTTTATTAGTTCCAATGTCGCTAAATTCTTCGAACATGGGTACTATTGTCTTTTTGTCAACGTAAATTCGTTGTTGGAGAGTTTTAATTAAAAGTGGGCTAGTTGGATGAATTCTTGTGAGGTCGCAGATACCCGGATTTAAAATGGAGTTTGTTGCGCCTGTGTCTATTATAAGTCTTATAAAACCTATCTTTGTTTTTATTATTATAAATGGTAATTTACTCTTGAGGTTGATTCCTGAAAATTTTCAGCCACTTCTATTTTTCCTATGTCCATAAGTTCCGGTTGGTTTCTGAAATTTGGTCTCTAGAAGGATGGGTTTTGAGGACTGGGGTTTTGTGGGTTTGCTTGTTGGTATGGTTGGGATTGTTGGTAATTTCTTCCGTTATTTTGGGGCATTGGTTGGAAATTCCTTCAGTTGAATAGTTGTTGGGAATTCCCGTACTGTGTTCTATTCCTACTGTCTTTTTTATTGTATTGTGTATTGTTTCTATAGTCAGTATTCCTATTACTTGAATGAGTTTTAAATTCTATGCTGTTATTCACGTTATTGTTCCCTGTATGTGCGTACCCGGCTTGGAACAGTATGCCCATAGCATGTTCCAAGTCTTCTGGGTTCCTACAGAAAAGGATTGATTTCATTGGTTCAGGAAGTTTGTTTTTAAAGATATTGAGGGCAGTGCGCTTGTTGTTCATCGCACTCTCTCTAGTTGCTTCGGTTTCTCCTAAAATGGTTACTAATTTGTTATTTAACCTGTGTAACCTGGTTTTCATGTCGTTGTAAAAATCTAAAGTGTTTGTTCTAAAGGTCACGCTTTCGTAATTCGTCAAAGAGTTCTTCGCAAGAACGTCTATCCCCGAAATTATTCTGTAGTATGTTTTTAATCTCTGTCCATGAGGTCGCGTGGCAGTTTATTTCTATTGCCTGTCTTGCTCTTCCTTTTAGCTTTGATTTTATTATGTCCGAAAAAACTAGTTGGGACAGTTCGTCATATGTTTGTAGGTGTGGGTGTATTCGGTTAATAAGTGTGGTGAATGTCTGTAGGTCTCTTGAGTCGCCACAGAATTCAGGTAAGTTATTAAGATATTTGAAAGGGTTTATAGTAAGAATGTTTTGAACTGGTACTGCCATTTTATTTCCCTGTTTTTTTTTTTTTTTAAAGGTTCGGGAGGAAGGAAAAAGAAATTCTCTCTAATAATATGTTTTAAATAATGTTTCTTTGCTTGGGTTTTTATCAAGGTTACTTTATGTAGGAATTCATGCAACTTTTTGATTTCTTGTTTTCCAGACGTATACATATAGTAATTTTCTTTCAATTTCTTACTCTATGCTAAATTTTTCAGTTACATACATTTTATAATAATAATAATTATATCATACAATTAATCGTTGTTGAATATTATATGGCTGTCTGTCTGGCTCTGTGTTGGGTTTGAAGTTGATCTGGATGTGTTTCCAAGGATGGAAAAAAAATTTGTCACTATGTTGAGTTTAAAGTTGACTAGGATGTGCAGTTGGCTGATGAGTTGTTAATATGGGTATATCTTTATATTTCGGTTGTTGTCTGAAATTATCATCGATAAGAGTAAATATCTTTTACCCTTTTCTTCACCCCTTTCTTGTATTATTTTCGAAAAATTTGTATGTTTTAAAAAATGCGTTCTTCAATCTTATGAAGCTCAAATGTCACTTTCACTAAACGTTTTCGCAAAAATATTGTGTATGTTTTAAAGGATTCGTTGTTCTTATTTTTTCTACCCGTTACGAATATAGAAATATTCAATATCCTTTCTTATGTAACTTGATTTTAAATTTTTACACACAAGGATACACGGGTATCCTACCGAATGCGCCACTTTTTTCACCGAAGTGATGAACAACGAAAAAAATAAAACAACTGGGTTGGAGGTTTAATCATTAATCAGCCTTCTGTTTTCTTTCGTGCTTTTTTAAATACTAATATTTTGCTTTCTTGCAACAACTTAAAAATAAATGTTTGCATAAAAATTCTCAGGAAATGTGTCTTGTGCATTTTGCAAAGTAATACAATTAATAATAATAAAGTTATTATACATTTTGTTAACTTTTGCATTTTCGTTAGCGTAAATGCACTTGAATGAACAATAAATACAAATTATTAAAATTGTACGGAATTAATGGTACATTTTGTTAACTGTTGCATTTTCGTTAGCGAAAATGCACTTGGACAAACAATTCTTTGGAAAACTCAATTTATAAATATTCGTATTAAAATTCTTTGGAAATAGTATTCTTTATAACAATGTAGCTCAGGCGTTCGATAAGGTCTAGCATGAAGACCTTTTCTGAAAAATCACAAACGTTTTACCTTACGAATTCCATAAAGCTTTGCAGACATATTTAAGAAACAGGAAATTTACAGTTAAAGGTGTACCTCAGGGTAGCGTGCTAGGCCCAATAATATATACAGCAGACATTCCAACAACTGCTGACGTATTAACATCCACTTTTGTGGATAACACAGCTCTAGTAAGCCGTAACAAATTCCCCATCAGAGCATCAAGAGTATTAGAGCAAATTTAAATTGGCTTTTAAACAGAAATTCTAAACTTAGCCTAGACAACAAAGTCCTGTTGTACAATGCAATCATAAAACCGATTTGGATGTGTGGCATTCAACTGTGGGGTACGACTTGTGCCACCAACATTTACATAATACAAGGGTTCCAATCTAAAATGTTTAGAACAATTCACGGGGACTTGTGCCACCAACATTTATATAATACAAGGGTCCCAATCTAAAAGTTTAGAACAATCACGGGGTCACCACGGTACAAGCGTAACGAAAACATTCACGAAGATCTTGATATTCCTATGGTAAAGAAGGAGATAGAGGACAGCAGAATAAGATATACACTGGCCAAAAAAAGTATTCGACATATGCATATTTTTATGTATTTTTAAAATATTCCATAATATAAAGAAATAAAAACCCGATTAACAGTGTTTTTGAAAGCAATAATTTATTTATTTTGTAAATTGATGAGTTTTATGATAATAAAAATTACAAAACTAAACAAAAAAGCACAAAAACTTAATTAATCCAAAAATAAAAGCAAAAAAAATATTCGACAATTCATGTAAAATCCAAGTTTGAAAACAAAAAATTACTTTTTAATACCGCGTAGCTCTTCCTTTACTTCGGACTACTTCTTTTAAACGTCTTGGTATTGATTCGACCAACTTTCTTGTTATGGATGGGTCTATATTGTACCACTCTTCCATTAGTATCTGTTCCATTTGGGTTTTGTTCGTAAAATGGCGCTGCCTCAGCCTTCTTTCTAAATGATCCCATTGATGCTCTATGGGATTTAAATCTGGACTTTGAGCAGGAGTTTTAATTACTCCATGGCAATTGTATAAAAGCCAAAGCTTTGTATTTAGTGCGGAATGCTTTGGGTCGTTATCTTGGTAAAACTGAAAAGTCGCTCCGATTCCGAGATTTTCTGCACTAGTTCGTAAGTTTCTCTTCAAAATGTCAATGTATTGCATGTGGTTCATGATTTGGCGAATTGGCTCCATATTTGCAACTCCTGCTGCCGACATACACCCCCAAATAATAACGCCTCCACCTCCGTGTTTCACAGTTGCCACAGTACTTCGCTCTTCCAATTCTGTATTGGGTTTCCTGTACACAATAACTTTACCATCACATCCAAAAAGATTGAATTTGCTCTCATCTGCAAATATCACCTTATTCCAAAATTCAGCGGGCTTGTTTATGTACGTTTTTGCAAACCTTAATCTTTCCAATCTATTTTTTTTAGAGATATATGGCTTTTTGCGCGCAACTCTTCCTCTGCAGTCATTAATTTTCAAATAATTGCGAATGGTTTGGGGTGTCACATCTATATTTAGGTTTTCTTGAACAGTATTGGAGAGAACCGTGGCATTTGTTTTTGGTTCTTTCTTGACCTGGCGAACCAACCAACGTTCGTCTGCTTTAGTTAAGGCTTTTGGGCGACCACACCTTGGATGATTTTCAACCGACTTTTTCTCTTTCCATTTTTTTATAATATAATGGACAGTTGTTCGCGGCCTATCAACTAGTTCGGCTATTTTAGTTTCGGTTAATCCACTTTTAAAATGTATAACGATCAGATTTTTGATTTCCTCAGACACTTTTTGTTTTTTGCGACCCATGTTTACCATTTCACTTATGTACTTTAAATACCGCTTCTAAATTGAATGCTGCATAACAATGTTAAAGAAAATATTCAAACCGATCGTCACTTTCACCGTTAATCATTGGAATTCGCTCTTCTGCGTAATTGTCGAATATTTTTTTTGCTTTCATTTTCAGGATAATTTAGTTTTGGTGCGTTTCTGTTTATTATACTCTCGCAACAATGTTGCTAACGAGAGTATTATAGTTTTGTTCACATAACGGTTGTTTGTAAGTCCTAAAACTAAAAGAGTCAGATATAGGGTTATATATACCAAAGTGATCAGGGCGACGAGTAGAGTCGAAATCCGGATGTCTCTCTGTCCGTCCGTCCGTCTGTCCGTCCGTCCGTGCAAGCTGTAACTTGAGTAAAAATTGAGATATCATGATGAAACTTGGTACACGTATTCCTTGGCTCCATAAGAAGGTTAAGTTCGAAGATGGGCAAAATCGGCCCACAGCCACGCCCACAAAATGGCGGAAACCGAAAACCTATAAAGTGTCATAACTAAGCCATAAATAAAGATATTAAAGTGAAATTTGGCACAAAGGATCGCATTAGGGAGGGGCATATTTGGACGTAATTTTTTTGGAAAAGTGGGCGTGGCCCCGCCCCCTACTAAGTTTTTTGTACATATCTCGAAACTACTATAGCTATGTCAACCAAACTCTACAGAGTCGTGTTCTTCAGGCATTCCCATATACAGTTCAAAAATGGAAGAAATCGGATAATAACCACGCCCCCCTCCCATACAAAGGTTATGTTCAAAATCACTAAAAGTGCGATAACCGACTAACAAAAAACGGCAGAAACACTAAATTTTACGGAAGAAGTGGCAGAAGGAAGCTGCACCCAGGCTTTTTTCAAAAATTGAAAATGGGCGTGGCGCCGCCCACTTATGGACCAAGAACCATATCTCAGGAGCTACTAGACCGATTTCAATGAAATTCGGTATATAATATTTTCTTAACACCCTGACGACATGTACGAAATATGGGTGAAATCGGTTCACAACCACGCCTTCTTCCAATATAAAGCTATTTTGAATTCCATCTGATGCCTTCTCTGTATAATACGAGTATAAACATTAGGAACCAATGATGATAGCGGAATAAAACTTTAAAAAAATACGGTATTTGAAAAATATGTAAATGACGCATAATGAAATCTCGATTATCACTTTACCATGCGAGAGTATAAAATGTTCGGTGACACCCGAACTTAGCCCTTCCTTACTTGTTTTGTTGTTGTGATTATCACAAAACTCATCAACTTACAGACTATATAAATGTTTGCTTTAAAAAACACTGTTTTTTTGGTTCTTTATGTGTTTATATTAAGAAATATTTCAAAAATAAATAAAAAAATACATATGTCGATGTGTATTTCTAAACTTCGCGAACATCCAAACCCATTGGCTAATGCCTTGCCAAATCCCTGCAATCAAACACGTTTAAAAAGAAGTGATCTACCAGCCTACTAGAGAGCAACGTTCTACCAAAAAAGCTCAACCACATTCTTGAGCTTCTTAAGTTTTAAATAGAATTATGATTTGAATACTTATTGTTAGGCTTTACCAAGCAGATCCAATAAATAAAGAATATTTATCACCCCATTACCCATAACAAGAATATGACGAACATTAATATTTTACAGCCGAGAAGCTAGAACTATTCGTCAGTATAACTTTTAACTTTTCACAAATATTCCACTGCCTATAGCATATTATATAAATTTTAAACTTTTTGTTCGTTTTATAACTTAAGTATGAGCGAATGGTAAAATCGATTTAAAAATTACCACATATAATGGATATATTTTTCGTTATTATATCATATTTTGTCCGAATTAAATTCATAAATTTGGAAGAAAATATGTTTTTAAGCATACACGCGTAATGGAAAAAGTTAACACCATCTTCCCAGAACATTACCTGACGTTAAAGTGTGGCTAAAATGTATGATATTTTAAAATCTTCTTCTTTTTCTTTACTGGTGTAGACACTGCTTACGCGATTATTTCCGAGTTAACATCAGCACACCAGTCGTTTCTTCTTTCGCAACGTGACCCCAATGGGAAATTGCAAGCGAAGCCAGGTCCTTTTCAACCAGGTCTTTCCAACGGAGTGGAGGTCTTCTTCTTCCTCTGCTTCTCCCGGCGGGTATTGCGTCGAATACTTTCAGAGCTGGAAGTCCCTACGTACGACATGACCTAGCCAGCGTAGCCGCCGTCTTTTAATTCGCTGAATTATGTCAATGTCTATCTCATACAGCTCATCGCTTCATCGAATGTATATTCATCGTGGCCAATGCGCAAAGGACCATAAATTTTTCGCAGAACCTTTCTCTTGAAAACTCCGTGCCTTTGCACCATATAGCTAGACAGGAATAATGAGTGACTTATAGAGTTTGGTTTTTGTTCGTCCAGAGAGGACTTTACTTCTCAATTGATATTAATATTTTAAAAGGCACAATTCCGATTTCTTTGGCGCTGCGATTTGAAGGTACCGTTGGAAAGAGGAAGTCCTCCTGATTAAAAAAATATAGGGTTATAGGAACCGCAAACGCTTAGTTTACGAGACATTCGACCTAAAATTTCAAAAATTCACAAAATTCGAACATTTCAAGAAGCTATTTCACCACATTAAACATACATTACTCACATTTTTTGACTTCAAATTAATTAAATTAAACTATAAACTTCTAAATAAATCCACATTTTACACTTTTAGCAAGTTTTTTACCTAAGACATCTTTATTTTAAAAATTACATTTTACACTCGTAGTGAACATCAAATGTGCTAAAAATTACGACGAAATGGAGCGCTGCTATGTGATGATAAGGCAGTTCGCTGAAATTCCTCTTTTTTGCTAAAATTCCTCTATCCATGCATATGGATATTTTCTTTAGTTAATTTAATAAACATACAAGTAATATTGTATAGTAGTATTATATACATACATCGTCATCTTAAATACAAAACAACGTATCATCAAAAATATATGGAGATCGCTGACAGATATAATAACCAATATTTAAACATTTTATAACGAAAACTCATATTATAAACGCAGAAAGGAGTCCTATGCAAAAGTACTTGAGTCACTCGAAAAGTGCTTCAGTCACCCCGGGTATTCGCTCCACTAGGGTTATTTTTTTCAGCGTGGCCGAAAGCCGCCAACGCAGAAAGGAGTCCTATGCAAAAGTACTTCAGTTACTCCGGGTATTTGCTCGACCAAGGTTATTTTTTTCGAGCGCGGCCGAGGGCCACCAACGCAGAAAGGCGTACAACGCGTAAGTACTTATAAAAATGTTATATTACACTCATATAAGTATTATAATACTAGCTGGCCCCGCAGCCATTGTCCTGCGTGAAATTATGTGTTTTAAAATGTAAAATTTATCATATTAACATAGCATTTCCAAATTTATGCGACTATCCTTGTGTCCTGTTGATTGTCATCTCACATGAAATTTTCATTTCAAACGGAATACGTTTAAACTGGAATGGCAAATCGTTAGAACTCAAAAGAATTCCTAGAATCAAGCATTCTGCCTCCTTGTATTCGATAGCTGCGTCACAAACAGTAGGGTTCTATTACACAGTTTCGGCGTATGAAAATTGCGAAACATAATACAGATCCACCTTTGAGACGCAAGTGATGCGGTGGCATACCAAACCTGTCCAAAGAATTTAGAAATTCCGCTAGATAATTCACGGCGACGTCTTCATTGTCAAGACAATGGATAGATTTGTATGAGCGCAAGTCTCCTGGAATTTGACTTTGAATCTTCCAAATTAAGCCAACAACATCGGTATTTTTGGCAGCTAAAATTGCGCGTATAATGTTCTATCGAGCGTATTGTGTGAAAGATTAAAGCCCACCGTCAACAAACTGATTGGACCTTATCAGTGTGGCTTTAGACCTGGCAAATCAACAACCGACCAGATATTCACCATGCGCCAAATCTTGGAAAAGACCCGTGAAAGGAGAATCGACACACACCACCTCGATTTCAAAGCTGCTTTCGACATTGTAATTGCTGGCTTGCTTCTCTAAAAGTTGCACACACCGTACCACTCACACAATGCAATGACTCAAATGAAGTTGAGCCGCGTACATTAATCAAAAGCGAAGGTAGAAGCAATCGTCGTTTTTCGGGTGGATGCACAGTGGGCGATTGGGCCTCGCTAGCGGCATTTAATTCAAATTTTCAAGTTTGAAAAAGCATTATTTTTTTTCACAAATCGATAACAGATGCTTTGATTAGATTTTTGGCGGTTTTTTATAAGCTCTACGATCAGCTGATCATCAGCTGTGAGCTGTCAAACACAAAACATGTTTTAGCAAGTGCTTTACAATATTTTTTCTTTGTTGTGCGCATTGATTTCGAGCTCCTTGGAAATTTACAATTTTTACTTATTTTATTAAAAGTGTGGCTTTTTATTAACGTCAAGGTATGTATTACATAAAAAATCAGTGTTTGTGACCGGTCTGTAAATGTGTTGTTCATAAGACGTAGTGGTAATTAAGTGTATTAACAACTAGCCCGCACTAGCGTGCACCTGTCGTTCGTGGAGTAGAAGTTACAACATTCGCACGGATTCGGTCTAACTCTTTTTTTAGCTGGAAGTATGAGTCATTGTGCGTCCAAAATGTGTAATACGAACTGCTATTACCTGCTACTCTTTAAATCATGGCACTTTTTAGGAACAATGTCGGTAGCAAAACGGGTACTTTTTTTAGTATGGCATGAAGAAGCGATACCAACTAAGAAGTTTCTCACCATGGAAAACTTTGTATTTGGTACTGTTCTCAAAAACCTTAAATATACTCAGGAGGAGCAGTACGAGATTGGCAAAAAGCTGCGAAATTTTACTAGTAAGCTTGTAGAAAAGTGGAAAAACTCTAGAAGAAATAAGGTTTTTTTTGAAAACAAAAATCAGGAATGGCTAGATACGCCGTTAGTATTGATTGAAAGATCATCTTCCGAAATTATTGGACGTCCACAAAAAGATATTTCGGAGTGTTGCAAAAAAACGCAAGTTAAGAAATTGTCAGGCCTTACTGAAGATGTGCCATCAGAAGCATTGTTGGTAGCTGCAAGCTGCAGCTTGTATAAAGGTGGAAAACGTAGTGCTTCACAGGTGGTGTCAATGCTAAACGCCGACGAAGAGTTTAGCGGTAAGATTTTGAAAACTATGAGTACCCCTCAGCGTCTACCGACAAAACTTTCTGATGAAAAAGCACTGGCGCTTTTTGTAGATGTTGGACATACTAAGTACACATGGAATTTGTCAAAGAGAGCCGCTAAAGGGCAAAACGCCGATATATATCCATGCTACGACAAACTGCGTTGTGCGAAAAAAAAATGCTATCCTAGTGTCATCACGGTCACTGATCATTTCGCTGAAGTACCATTACAAAGCTTAGTAGACCACACGATTGCTAGGATTATTGAAGCACACCCAGAAAGTTTTCAAAACCTTATTGAAAATAACAATAACACCGAATTAACTGCTACCTACAAATGGGGTTGTGATGGCAGCAGCGGCCATTCTACTTACAGGCAAAAATTTAATGACTTCGATGGAGAGATGATAGATCAATATTTATTTTCAATTTGTATGGTACCATTGATAGTGCAGAAAGGATCGACAGTTTTATGGAAAAACAATCGGCCTTCTTCTACCCGATATTGTCGACCCATTAAATTACTTTGCGAGAAAGAATCGGCAGACTTGTCTCGCAGAGAAATTCAAAACATTAAGAGCCAAATATTAAATATTTTTCCAACATTTGTGAGTACCTTAAGAATTGATCACCAATTTCATATGACCATGCTTGATGGTAAAACGTTCAGTGTCATATCGGAATCGGGTTCGCAAACATGCGGAATCTGTAGCGCGGATCCCAAAAATATGAACGATCTAAATTTGGTGAAAAGCTTTCCTATTAATGCAAACCTATTTGAATATGGCTTATCAAGTCTCCACGCATGGATTAGGTTTTTCGAGTGTGTTTTGCACATTGCATATAGAATACCAATACAAAAGTGGCAAGCTCGTGGTGCTGACAAGGAAGTCGTTGAACAAAATAAAAGAAGTATTCAGCAGAAGCTAAGGGAAGAAATGCATTTGTTGGTGGATATACCAATAGCTGGTACTGGCAGCACGAACAACGGAAACACTGCAAGGAGGTTTTTCCAACAACCAAATTTGGCAGCTCGTATAACAGGAGTAAGCTATGATTTAATATATCGATTTAGCGTAATCTTACGAGCATTAGCTTGTGGATACGACATAAATTCGGACGCATTCGGATCTTACGCATTGGAAACTGCCGAAATTTTTGTTAAAGCCTACTCCTGGTTTTACATGTCATCGTCTGTTCACAGAATTTTAATTCATGGAGCAGATATAATAAACCATTTTTCCCTTCCGATTGGTATGATGTCCGAAGAAGCTCTTGAAGCCAGGAACAAGGACTATCGAAACATACGCGAGAGCAATACAAAAAAAAATTCCAGGAAAAATACAATGGAAGATATCATAAATGCTTTATTAGTTTCGTCTGACCCTTTGATATCTTCATTGTCAAATGGGTCTTCAATTTTGACTGCAAAAAATATTATTATGGACGATGATGTTAAGAGCTTGCTTTTAATGAAGCATCTAGATATGCCTGATTCTGATTCCGAAGATTCCGAAAATAATTTTGATTTATAAAATTTGTTTATTGAAGGTAAAAAAAAATTTTGAAATTAAAAAAAAAATAAAAAAAAATTAAAAAAAATTTTGAAAATTAAAAAAATAAATTTAAACAAAATTTTTTTTCTTAAAAAATTCTATGATTTTTTTCTGAGCTGTGAAAAAAAACCGTCTGAAGATATCTTTTTTCGTTTAGAAGTTATTAATTAAATGCCGCTAACGAGGCCCAATCGCCCACTGTGGGATGGTGTAAATTCGTCCTAATGCATTAGTTGAGAACACACCTGGATGTCCATCTACTGGCTGGCCTTGCTTTCTGTGTAAGTATTTCTTCGACGATGCATTCCATGTAGAATATCAAGGTATTTCCAAATAGAGCAATGTTATTGCAAACGGATCACTGACGAAAGTTGAGAAAAAACCCGTCAATGTTAATTTTGTTGCAACAGTCGGAAAACGTTCATGAATTGCAAAAGTAAATATCATACAAAGCGCTTTATTGCAGTTAATGTATCGGCCGTATTGTTCAAGCCCAATAACCGCCATGTTGCTTCCTTTGGTGTAGTACTTAAATGTACTTTATCGATTTCACCAAACTGCAATACTCAACACTGATATGAGTTTTGAATGTGAATTAGGCAATAGTGGGAAATATAATACGATCCATGTGTTGTCAACTTCCATATTCACTATTCTAAATTAAATGCTGAATGTTCTGGCATTGTTATCTGATGAGCGACGCGGATAGTGTGGAATCCAACATTTCCAGTTTGTGTTTCCGAAAGAAAAGCACGTGGATAGTGTTTTGTGCATTTATTGTCAGACAAACCGAAAAGGTAGTGTCCGCAAGGTCCATGAACTAAATTGGTTTTCACCACTTCGTATAATACTGGATCTTTCTCTGGATCCGGAATTTCCGCAGAAATGATTTCATCAATTTTATCTGGTTAACCACCATCCACCATCCAAAGAAGAATGTGTGCGTGTCGCAAACCTCTCTTTTGCCACTCAACAGAGTACATCTAGAATCTATGTAGCAGCACCACATATACATTGCTTCAAGATAAAGTCCATCAAAGGGTCGTGTGCCTTTGGCTGCCAATAAATTATGGATGTTGATGCCAAAAAGAACACCGACCGATATTAGCGCGACCTCTTCGTGGCATCGTAACAAATTTCAATCTGTAATTGATCACTTTGTGTGAAACACACATAACGTTTCCACTTAATATTTTTCAATATTTTTTTTTCAAACAGCCGGAATAAAGAAAGCAAATGACAATTTTTAACGATTCAAATAGTTGAAAACAAAACAAAAAAATTAAAAAAAAATTTGTGTAAAAAAAAAGTTATAATTTGGTATTTTCCAATTTTCCGACTCTTCCTCACGAAAAGCATACGGTTTTTTTTATTTCTAAACCTCCCCCGTACCTCTGAAAATTTCATTAAGATTGGCTCAGCAGTTTTCAAGCATTAGCGTTACTAACAAACAAACATTCATTCGTTTATATGGGGAAAAAGAAAAGGGCTGTTATTAGGGGTTTTTCGGCAGTTATTCAAATAAAACCTTAAAAACCATCTTTGAACCTCAACGAACACTTGAAAAAAGAATTGGCCAAATTGGTCCAGGGGTTGTTGAGCTATGCGCTTAGCAACACATTTTGCGATTCAGTTTTATATATAAGATTATCATATGGTTTTACATATCTGTGTTTATAAAATATAAATCACATATTATTAATATACATATTAAGGTGGGCCAAAAAAAAATTTTATTTTTTTTTCTTAGTTACCATGAAAATCTCATCCGACATGACTAAAAACAAGTTCTGGTAAGACCTGAGCTCTTAATATTAATATTAAGAGGTGCCTCATCGAAATTTTCGATTTCCCATATAAATAACACATATATTATTCTAAGACAAGGCGCTTATTTCCAGAGATCTACAAAACGTACAGAGACAAATAATACATCAAATTAAAGTGTGCGATCTGAAGCTTTGCAAATATTTTACAGATTTTAAATTATTGAACCACTTTTGATATATTTGCGTTTAAAGTTCTTCAATTTTTACATTAAGCTAATATAAGCAGCGCTTCTACAGAAAAGAGCATATATGTAAGAGAATGAATAATTACAAATGTTTCTGTCATTTGCTTTCGTTACACACATACCCACATACGCGAAGGCGCAAGTGCGAAATCTAACAACAACAATGTTGTCTGCTCGGTAGCAAAATGACTTGATACGATGACTTGATACGAGACTCTTTGGTTCGAGAGAGAGCTGTCAAAACTCGCATTTTTTTTAACATTCGCCAATGATGCCACTGCTGAAAAATATTAACTTGGGTATTTAATAAATTATACAAAACACTAAATTAAACACTTTGAAAATGCCTACATACATATATATGTAAATGCTAAAATGCAAAATCAGTAATTAATTTACATAAACATGTATTTTGCCAAAATATGTTCGCACAGTTTCATTTCACACTAATTTCGTCAAGTAATTATAGCGCTGCTTTTCTGACATCCCGCCTTTTTCACTAACTGCTGGTTGACGGCACCCTGATTGTGTTTTGTTGCCAGCTCAAGCGCTGAACACATAGCGATAGCGATAGCAACAGACTGCAAACTACACCTGTCAAATATTAAAATACACACGTTCTTATGGGCAGTGCTATTTTTACAGCTGCACAACTACACGACTGCAGGCCGATAGTTTCGTTTTCGCTAACTTCAATATATTTTTGCCAACGACAGTAGAGTTGACTTGGTGATGCCACTAATATTAAAATGTATAATTATTCACAGCTCTAACAAACTTGAAGTTATTTTACAAATAAAAGCATAAAATAGCTATATTATAGCTCTATTATATCATTTGTAATAACAATTGATAATTTAACGCAAAAGTATTTACCTATTTACTTATTTTTTGCATAAAAAATTTCATTTTGAACAAAATATTAAAATGTCATTGAAGTGAAAGGAATTAGTATGGCCACAACGAAATTGTGTACATACAAAATGGACAATTGCGTTGTTTTGTGTACATGCCGAACATTGTGTTGTTGTTGCTTCTCAAAATGTACATGTAGTAAGATGAACAACGACGTTTTCAGTTCAAAGTGTAAACACAATGGCTACGACAGACTGCAGCGGCACGACAGTGAACTGAAAACGTCGTTGTTCATCTTACTACATGTACATTTTGAGAAGCAACAACAACACAATGGCCGGCATGTACACAGAACAACGCAGTTGTCCATTTTAACAAATTGGCCATACTAAACCTTTCACTTCAATGAAATTTTAAACACTTTGAAAATGCAAAAAATAATATATAGGTAAATATTTTTGCTTTAAAATGTTATTACAAAATATTAATAATTTATAATAACATTTATTTTGTAAAATAACATAGTTTGTTCGAATAATTTTACATTTTACATATTAGTGGCACAACCTCCTCTTTCTATCTTCAAGTAATTATACTGTCGTTGCAAAAATTATTGAAGTTGGCATCAACTGTCGGCCTGCCTTTTTCACTAACGTGTGTATTTTAATATTTGACAGATGTAGTTTGGTCTTGACATTGTGCACTTTCACTGATTGCTGTTCTGTCGCGCCAGCTTCAGAAAACAGATCAGCTGCAAGCGAGAGAGCAAGAAAAGAGATTCTAATCAAGTTATCTATGACAATAAGAGAATGACGAATATTACAAATTACAAATGTTTGCTTTGACATGTGCACTGGTACATACATACATATGCATGCGCTAAGGCGCTATCTACGATTTGACATGCGCTCTTTTCTATGTTGCACGAATATGTATGTACGAGCTAAGGAACACTGCGCTTTGACATGCGCACTCTACTTTGTTTTATATTCACACATACATACTTACAAACATATGTATGTATATACATATGTATGGGCGAAGACGCAAGTGCAAAATCTAACAGAAATATTGTTGTCGGCGTTATTTTGATTAGAAGTGTTATTGCGTTAGGTAAGCTTTGAGTCAGTTCAGTTTTCTTCCAAAAGTCAAGGCGGCTATTACCAGCGAATACATACATACTACATCGAATTTCAGTTCAGATTCAGATTAATTATTAAAAATAAAATGCCAAACCAAAGGCGAATTAGACGAAAAAGGAGTTTAACAGGTCGAAGAGAAGAGGTGAATGTTATAGATAAAAAGGAATTTTTAATTGTTAATGTATGTATGTATATGAATTGACCTGTTTTATTAGAGCCGTAGTCATGCAGGATCTATGGCAAGTTATTTCAAAGCTGCCCTAAACTCCGTAGTTCTTCCGGAGTATAGTTCGCTTGGGGGTTTGACTAATATATGTTTACACTGTAAAGCAAAACATTTCGGAAGTGAAAAGGTACCTGTACTTTTCATTGTTTTATATTCGTAATATATGTATATACATACTTATTGTCTTAATATTTGGTTGAAATTGTTACTAGGTAAGAAATGGCTTTACGACATGTTGTCATGGCGGAAAAGTTAAACTTCAAGAATTACGTGTACCTGAGTTTTTGAAAGCTGTGTTAGAAAATGATTTGAGCTCTTGGCGGGGACACTATTTGGAGAATATTCGGCAGCTAAATAGTTCGTTTGCTTTTGCATCATTCGAAGCGAAAATTGCGGAGCCTACAGGGCGCGGACCATATTGCTTCCGAATACATGGATCAATATATCATAGGGTAGGTCCATTGCATGCAGATCATCCTTCAGAATCCTCCTACGCCCAGCTGTTTATTCTTGACACGGATCAAGCAACTGATATAAGGGCACAACATAATTCAAACTGCGATAGGTATTTGCTGAGAGAAATCCACGAAATGCTTTCAAATATTAACCCCTTGGCAAATGAGTATAAGCATATGGCGCAGGTTGAACGCGAAGAGGAACAGAGGGCCAGAGAAGAAAATCGCAATGCTCGCCGAATTAGCATGCTACTTTTTAACAGCGCTGATCGACGTTATAATTTGCCAAACTGCTCAGAAATTGCGGCCGTTTTCACAACAGAGGATGGTGAACCACCTGGAAATCGAAATTTGCGAATATTTTCACGGAAATCTGATATGCAGAATTTATTATTTGTCTCAACGCTACATAGGTTGTGTGATCCATTAGTATATCCGCTTTTGTTTCCTTATGGCGAGTCAGGATATGATGAAACTCTTCTGCATGAACAGGGTCATCGAACGGAATGTAGATTTAAATTAACCCAACTGCAGTTTGTTGCTTACCGTATGGCGATAAGAGAAGGTTTCAGCTTGCTTCATGCGTCAGGTAAACTTTGGCAACAGTATTTAGTTGACCAATATGTCAGAATTGAAGGAGCACGTCTGGCATTTCTGCGAACTCATCAGAAAGAGCTACGTGTTGAAACATATGCTGGTTTGCATGACTACTTAATGCGTGGTGCAAATATGGAAAGTGTTCGTCCTGGTCGTATAGTTGCACTTCCTTCAAGTTTTGTTGGCTCTCCTCGAAATATGAACATGCATTACCAGGATGCTATGGCTATGGTTAGAAAATATGGAAAACCGTCGCTTTTCATAACTTTTACATGCAACCCAAAATGGCCAGAAGTCATTCAGAATATTGAGAGATACCAGGGACCGGAAATGCGTCCAGAACTGATAGCCCGGGTTTTTAAGCAGAAGCTCAATGAGCTTATGAAAGATATTTCCCAGAGGAATGTGTTTGGAAAGGTGAAATACTACCTAAATGTCATTGAGTTTCAAAAACGGGGTCTACCACATGCCCACATCTTAGTAGCACTTCACGAAGAAGATGTTATTCGCGAGCCTTCTGAAATTGACCTGGTTGTTTGCGCTGAGATTCCTAATAAGGAGGCAGAGCCTGAGTTGTATGAAATAGTCTCAAAATGTATGATTCATGGCCCATGTGGAGTACTTAATCCATCATCGCCCTGCATGACTGATACGGGAATTTGCTCCAAAAACTATCCGAAAACTTTTCATGCTAATACGCTTTCAAACGTTAACGGCTATCCTCAATATCGCCGCCGCAATGATGGAAATAAAATAGTTGTTCGTGCCAATAAACATTTAATTGAAATAGACAACCGATGGATAGTCCCATACAACAAATATCTGACCAAAAAATACAGTGCCCATATTAATGTCGAAATATGTTCATCGATAAAAAGCGTTAAATACCTCCACAAATATATTTACAAAGGATATGATTGCGCAACAGTTCAAATTATTGAACACCCAATTGATCGCGTGGATAATCATGATGAAATATCTACATTTATAGACGCTCGATATGTTAGCGCGCCTGAAGCCTGTTGGAGGCTTTTGGAATTTTCAATGCAAGAAAAGTCGCACATGGTAAAAGCTCTAGCCGTTCACCTTCCAGACTCACAAAATATTTATTTTCGTGATGATAATGCTGCGATTTCTGATACCCTTGCTCGATGCCGCGATACCACTTTAACCGCATATTTTAAATTGAATGCGATAGATCCATTTGCGAATACTTTGTTGTATTATCAAATTCCTGAGTACTATACTTGGCAAGATGCGTCGCGCTCATGGCAAAGAAGAAAACGTCCGAGTAATGCAATTGGTAGAATGTATACGGTCGATCCAAAAAATCGGGAACTCTTTGCTTTACGTTTATTACTAACTTCGTTAAAAGGACCGAGGTCGTATTCAGATATATTAACCGTGAACAGGGAACATCTCTCTTCTTATTGGGAATCAGCAGTAAAGAGAAAGTTGCTAGCGGATGACACAGAGTGGACCGCTGCACTTGAAGAAGCATCTGTCTTTAAAATGCCTGTGCAACTGAGACGTATGTTTGCAATGATTTGCATATTTGGAGAACCAACCTCACCAATAGAGCTCTGGAGAAAATTTAAATTGCATCTTTGTGAAGATTTTTTAAGAAATAATTCAGAAAACACCAGCGAGCTTTTAGCATTGAGAAATATTAGTCACATTTTCCAATCACATAACACATCTTTAAAAGACTTCGGGTTACCTGCAGATGATCTTACCACTGAAGACACAGGAATTGAGAATTATAATATAGATGATGAAGTATTATACGCGCAAACACTAAAGGAACAGCTTAATCATGAGCAAAAGATTATATTCGACCATATAACCCATGCAATTTCCAGTAGCAACGATGTCGTAAAGGCATTCTTTGTTGATGGTCCTGGCGGCTCTGGCAAAACTTTTTTTTATAAGAGTATTATTCACCATATTCGTAGCCTCAGACAGAAGGTGATATCCGTGGCTTGGACAGGGATTGCCTCTATTTTGCTTCCTGGCGGAAGAACGGCACATAATATATTCAAATTTCCAATACCTTTGACTGAATCTTCTGTTTCTCTAATTAAGCCAGATAGCACCCTCGGAAAAGCAATCAAATGTTCTACAGCAATAATATGGGACGAAGCTAGCATGGTTCCTGGGACTGCATTACTATGCTTAGATCGATTATTACGTGATATTCACCAAAATGAAATACCTTTTGGTGGAAAGGTTATTTTATTAGGTGGTGATTTCAGGCAAGTTCTTCCTGTGGTGCCCAATAGCTCACGCGCCGCTATAGTTGGTAATTGTTTGAAACGGTGCTCACTTTGGAAATTTTTTAGGTGTCTCAAACTCTCAACGAATATGCGTTCTAAAGAATCCTTATACAACAGTTTTCTTTTGCGTGTTGGAGAAGGTCGAGAGCTCTCTCCAGAGTCGAAAATCAATATACCAGAAGAGATAATTTTGCTAAATGAAAATTTAGTGGATTGGGTATTTCAGCCTCAGTCTGGTGTTATTAGTCAAAACCATTTGAAGGATCGGGCAATTTTGTGTCCAAAAAATGATCACTGTACGATAATAAATAGCGAAATAGTAAAAATGTTGCCCGGTGAAGAAAGGGTATATTATAGCGTGGATACTGTCGTTTCTGAAGATCCTCAAGAGCATGTCAGATTCCCTACAGAATTTCTAAACTCCCTTAATTTCAGTGGAGTAGCGCCTCATGAGTTAAGGCTTAAGGTTGGAACAGTTGTGATGTTAATCCGCAATCTTAATACATATGAAGGGTTGGTCAATGGGACTCGCTTGATAGTAAAAGCACTACATTGTAATTGTTTGGAGGTCGAAATTTTAACCGGTGAATCACAAGGGAAACAAATTTTATTGCCCCGTATAAATTTACAGCCCAGCGAATCAACACTTCCTTTTATTTTAAAGCGTCGCCAATTTCCAATAATTGTAGCATTCGCAATAACAATAAACAAATCTCAAGGGCAGACTCTAGCAAGAGTTGGTGTTTTCCTCAAGGAGGATTGTTTTACGCATGGCCAGCTGTATGTCGCATTGAGTCGAGTACGATCTTCTCAAGATATCAAAGTTAAGACTTACGACCAAAATAAAACCACTACGAATGTAGTTTTCCATGAAGTACTTGAATAAATTGAGTTTTTATAAAAAAAAATTTTTTACTTTTTTTCATTTTAAATAACGGAGTCCCCCGATTGACGTACCCTTGAATAATATTTACTTATATTGCCATATAGGTGTCGCTAAGATTGATAATTACAATGACTTAAGCGGTAAAATACAAAAATAATAATAAAAATTAACAATTAAGTTCAGCATGACAAGATTGCATAAATTTCTTTTATGAATTAATTAAATAAAAATGAGATAAATCGAAAAAATATGATTTGTTATGTTTCTTAGCCATCAATTTGTAATATAAGATGAAAAATTGTGGAAATCTATTTTTATAATTTTTTGTTGGACTTTAACTACGAATAACTTTGAATGAGTTGACTCAGCCAAAAAAAGTTCTGAACCTTTTTTTGTAGATCGTTAAATTTCCTATAAGAATACGTGTTGATTCTCGCTTACCAATTATTTGTTTGTGTACATTAAAACTCCAAACAAAAAAAAAACAAAATTTCCTGTGTTATTTATATGGGAAATCGAAATTGTCGATGAGGCACCTCTTAAACATTTTTTTTTTGGCCCACCTTAATACATATGTACTCGCATATGGAAAAAGTATTCACATATTCACTTTTAGCTTGAAAAGTGTTTTGTGAAACGCTGAAAGATCTTTAACTTTTGGTTTTTAAGATGTGGCAAAGCTTAGAGTGTTTATCTAAACTTTTTAGCCATGAATTTGATATGCGATTTTTAAATGAATAAATTTAGCTGAAAAATTTCAAAATAAATGTGAAATGTGAACTTATTTCAATATATAAATATACAAAGTAAAAAACCTGAAAAAATTTGTGAAACATAGAGAAATACCATGTGTTATTAGGGCAAATTTTTGAATTTTTAATCGTGAACATTTAAAAATTGAAGTTATTTTTACATTATTTTTGGATATTCCTCCTCTGGAGAAGCTCCGTTATCCGCACATACCCCATTTATACGGAAATTCGGTTTTTTTATTCCTCCTCCAAAGTAATCGGAATCGTGCCTTTTAAAATCATAAGTGTGAAAAAGGGAATGAAATTGGTTTTAATTTCGTGTCCTTAAAATAATAATTCCCGAGCTTTTGACAGACTTTATTCTCATATTTCCAATATATAAATTAAACTTCTACGGGTGAGTTCATGTGTCATATATCACATCAATGGTTGATTTTAGCATAAAAAAGTTGACCAGAAATAGTATGTATATATTATTTTACAAATCTAAGGGAGTTTATGGATATAATAGCAATGACAGACGACAGCACTAATTTGCATTAGCGGGCTTAATTTACATACATTTACTTGCGCATTTGACTCATGTTAATGCAAATTTGTAATAGCCCTGACAGGCGACAGCGCTAATATGCGTTAGCGGGCTTAATTTACATTTACTTGATCATTTGACTCATGTTAATGCAAGTTTGTAATGCACAAGAATTTCGTGCATTTAACTGAATTTACCAAATTTGAGTAGGCAACACTGCTCAAAAATGACCGTTTTTTGCTATTTGCAGCATCAGAGTAAAGCAGTTTTATATTGCTAATTAAATTATATGCAAGTATATTAACAAAAACATATTTTAATATATTTGGATGGCAGAAAATAAACAACGCACAGTTTGCTATCCATTTTTTCATTATTCTTAACTTTTTCGCACACTTTTTCCGCATTTCAATCAGTTATTGCTTTTAATTTCACTCTATTATCTTTCAACGTAGTTAATAATAAAGGAATTTTTTTGTAAAATTTACATTGATTTTCCAAAAATACCAAAATTTTTATTAATAATTTATCTTATTCATTTTTATTTCAATTTTTTTTTAGGTAAATAAGCAAATTTCACTATCAGCTGTCTAAATGCACAAGTCCCATGCTCAGTCCACATGTACCATGTTCAGACCGACACTTAATCACACGATTTTGGCTGTTAAGTGGTTTATCCCACTAATTTTATAAGTTCATCAAGATTTCGCCATACAATATTTCTTGCGACTCTGATTTTGCGCCATCTACTTGTCACCATTGGAAATCTATCACATTATCACAGCTGATTTAGACACTACAAAGGGAAAAAAATGTAAACAATCAAATTTATTTTAAAGCAATGAATCTAATTTCATCCGACAATGTTTTTTTTTTAATAAATATTAAGCGATGTGAAATCTTGAATGGCAAGAACATCTTCATCTTTCCAACAGCAGTGAGAACGGGCTGATTAGTGAAAGGGCTTAAGTGTAATCTAATCCTTTTAAATTTGCAGATGCAGAAACCAATTTATCTCAAATACATTTATACACAAGCAAATATGGAAAGTGATAATATAGTTAGTAAAAAAAGCGGGTAATGTAGGACGAAGCAGACGAAGCCGATCTACTGCAGCTGTGGCAAGAAAAAATCTCGCAACTCAGATCAGTTAGAAAAAAACGGACACACAGCCACAACTATAGTTCAAAATTAATTTCGTGTATTTTAAGGCAAGAGAAATTATACGTTGGCGTTTCCGGCGGATCCCCTTCGACGTGGAAGCACTATGTGATCGTAATGGCTTAGGTTCCATAATGCACAGTATCATTTATGTAAATATGTATGTGAACATTTACTTGTTTTATGTCATCAATTTAACGAAACAGCGATTTATAGAGTACTACATAGCAGACCCGGTCACGAGTTGCTGTGGCTAAATTTTTTGTTATATTCTTCTTCTTAATTGGCGTAGACATCACTTACGCGATTATAGTCGAGTTAACAACAGCGCGCCAGTCGTTTCTTCTTTTTGCTACGTGGCGCCAATTGGATATTCCAAGTGAAGCCAGGTCCTTCTCCAACTGGTCCTTCCAATGGAGTGGAGGTCTTCCTCTTCCTCTGCTTCTCCCAGCGGGTACTGCGTCAAATACTTTAAAAGCTGGAGTGTTTTCGTCCATCCGGACAGCATGACCTAACCAGCGTAGCCGCTGTCTTTTAATTCGCTGAACTATGTCAATGTCGTCGTACATCTCGTAAAGCTCATCGTTCCATCGAATGCTATATTCGCCGTGGCCAACGCACAAAGGACCATAAATCTTTCGCAGAACTTTTCTCTCGAAAACTCGCAATGTCGACTCATCAGTTGTTGTCATCGTCCAAGCCTCTGCACCATACAGCAGGAGGGGAGTTATGAGTGACTTATAGAGTTTGGTTTTTGTTCGTTGAGAGAGGACTTTGCTTCTCAATTGCCTACTCAGTCCGAAGTGACACCTATTGGCAAGAGTTATCCTGCGTTGGATTTCCAGACTGACATTGTTGGTGGTGTTTACGCTGGATCCAAGATAGACGAAATTATCTACGACTTCAAAGTTATGACTGTCAACAGTGACGTGAGAGCCAAGTCGCGAGTGCGACGACTGTTTGCTTGATGACAGGAGATATTTCGTCTTGCCCTCGTTCACTGCCAGACCCATTTTCTGTGCTTCCTTGTCCAGCCTGGAGAAAGCAGAACTAACGGTGCGGGTGTTGAGGCCGATGATATCAATATCATCGGCACACGCAAGCAGCTGCCCACTGTTATAAAAGATTGTACCTGCTCGATTAAGTTCTGCAGCTCGAATTATTTTCTCCAGCAGAAGGTTGAAGAAGTCGCACGATAGGGAGTCGCCTTGTCTGAAACCTCGGTTGGTATCGAACGGCTCGGAGGGGTCCTTCCCGATTCTGACGGGGCTTTTCGTTTTGCTCAACGTCAGTTTATACAGCCGTATTAGTTTTGCGGGGATACCAAATTCAGACATCGCGGCATAAAGGCAACTCCTTTTCGTGCTGTCGAATGCAGTGTCGATTATCCTTTCTCGTGTATTTTCCAAGATTTGGCGCATTGTGAATATCTGGTCGGTTGTTGAGTTTCAAGGTCTAAAGTCACACTGATAAAGTCCAATCAGTTTGTTGACGGTGAGCTTTAATCTTTCACACAATACGCTCGATAGAACCTTATATGCGATGTTGAGGAGGCTAATCCCACGGTAGTTGGCGGAGGTTGTGGGGTCTCTCATTTTGTGGATTGGGCAGAGCACACTTAAATTCCAATCGTTGGGCATGCTTTCATCGGACATTATTTTACAAAGAAGCTGATGCATGCTCCTTATCAGTTCTTCGCCGCCGTGTTTGAATAGCTCGGCCGGCAATCTATCGGCCTCCGCCGTTTTGTTGTTCTTCAGACGGGTAATTGTAATTCCCCCTTCAACTCTCGGTATCTATCCCATCCCGCACGTGTAGTGGTCGATCGTAACGTTGCTGGGTAGGCAGCCTGTTTTCTCTCCGCTGAATCACGGCACTGCTCTTACCAGCTGTTTTTTTGCACTTTTCGAAAACCAATGGTTTCGGTTGCAGCTGTACGTAAGGAGTGTGAAATGCCGTCCCACAGCTCTCTTATACCTAGTTGTTGATGAGTGCTCTCAGAGAGCAGGAGTGCAAGCCGAGTAGAAAATTGTTCGGCTGTCTGTTGTGATTGCAGTTTCTTGACGTCGAACCTTCCTTGTGTTTGTTGGCGTGCGTTTTCTGCTGCACAGAGGCGGGTGCGAATCTTGGCTGCAACAAGATAGTGGTCCGAGGCGATGTTAGGACCTCGGAGCGCACGCACATCTAAAACACTGGAGACGTGTCTTCCGTCCATCATAACAGGATCGATCTGGTTGGTGGTTTTTCGATCCGAAGACAGCCAGGTAGTTTGATGTATCTTCTTATGCTGGAATTTAGTACTACAGATAACCATATTTCGGGCCCCGGCGAAGTCGATCAGCCTCAACCCATTTGGGGATGTTTCCTCGTGGAGCCTGAATTTACCGACTGTAGTTTCAAAGATACCTTCTTTGCCCACCCTGGCGTTAAAGTCGCCAAGCACGATTTTGACATCATGGCGGGGGCAGCTCTCATAAGTGCGCTCCAAGCACTCATAAAAGGCATCTTTGGTCACATCGTAATTCTCTTCCGTCGGGGCGTGGGCGCAGTTCAGCGATATGTTGAAGAACATCGCTTTGATGCGGATTGTGGCTAGACGTTCATTCACCGGAGTGAATGATAATACCCGGCGACGGAATCTCTCTCCCACCACGAATTCCACACCATACTTGCGATCCTTTATATGGCCACTGTAGTAAATGCCACAAGGACCTACTCGTGTCTGTCCTTGTCCCGTCCATCGCATTTCTCGGACGGCGGTGATGTCAGCCTTTATTTTCATGAGGACATCAACCAGCTGGGAAGCGGCACCTTCCCAATTAAGGGACCGGACATTCCAGGTGCATGCCCTTAAATCGTAGTCCTTATTTCGTGTGCCATGGTCTTCATCAAAAGGGGGGTCTCTCATCCGAGGCTGTCGTTAAGTTTTCATTGGTACTGTTTTTTACGTGGCGGGTCTCAAACCCAGCGCACAACCCTATGTAGGGGATATTTCGCCTTCTCAGTTTAGCTGGCCTTCAAATGGATGTTCTTAGGTTACCCAGAGAATACTTGGTCAAAGACCGGAAGTCGTGAGCTGCTTTAGTCATATGTAAAAGAATCGTTTCTGGCCACTCCCAAGTGAATGGCGATCAGAGAACTTTCCTCACTTTCGTAAACTTCTACACATGACTCCATCCTCCAATTATATTACATCGTAGTAAACTCTTCATTTGAGATTTGAGATTTGTTTATCGTCATTGCAAAAGCTAAACGAACTGGAAATTGTATCCTCTTGGAGGGTATCGAAAAATCCGATGGTATCATTGGAATACGTGGCAACAAGACCACTTCACCTTTAAACTTTCCAGATAATATGGTGCCTTCAAGAATATTTCCGGTGATCGTTTTGATAGCCAAACTCACACCATTGCATAAGCGAGGTGGATTCAAATTAAGCGGGAGAAAAATAGGTGAACCATTCTTTAATCGAAGATTAGGTGGTGGCATTCCGGGTATATCTAATGAATTTAAAAATTCAATTTGAAAACTTACATTTTAATTTTCATTAAGAACAGTATCGATTGATTTAAAAGACATCAGATCGTCTGGTAACAACTTTTGTATTTGGAAGTTAATTACTGTGTATATTCGGAAAAATACTCTGAATCCATACATTTTTTTCCTCAAGAACAGTGCATAAATTATTTGGCAGTTTAATGCCATTTCAACACGCTTGCGTCATGTCTCTCTGCTTAGTGCGTTATTGAGGTTATATTTTTTCGGTGGCATTCGACTTAGAATAATAATTTCAAAATTGAAATATTAAAAGAACTCAAAAACATGCTGTTATAACACATTGAAATGGGGACTGCAAAATAACTTTTAATAGAAGTTGAATAAAAATAATGAAAATAAAAATATTTGCACAATTGTTAAAAAATTATGGGGAGCTCTTTATAATTTTTTCATATACATAGGTTGCTATATATATTTCTGGCCTAATAATGTAAATAGGCATATTTATCAACGAAAATGGTTTTTTTATTTTTTTTTTTTTATTTTTACTTTTTTTTTGTCGATTGCTGTTTTGTTTCAGGCTCATACGCATAGATCCATGATTCGTCACCTGTGACGATCTTATAAACGCCTTTTGAAGCCCCGCGATCATATTTTTTCAGCATTTCTTTACACCAATCCACACGAGCCTTTTTTTGAGCGATTGTCATATTGTGCGGGATCCTACGAGAACAAACCGTTTTTACGGCCAGGTGTACATGCAATATCGAATGTATGCTGGTGGGAGAAATGCATAGGCATGCTTCTATCTTAAGGTATGTTACATGACGG
>NW_026089624.1:2375590-2406790 GCF_024586455.1 Bactrocera neohumeralis
ACTCCCAAACCTTGAAATTTCCGAAAAGTATGGACATAAATAGTTTCCATCGAAACCTCAAATGTTTGGAGAGAAGGGAAAACGAAATGGATAAGATTTAAAATTTATCAAAATGGCACATCAATGCTAATTGACCCGTGGGGCCCTCCTACCCCCTCCTCCCTTCTTCATATTTAAAATTAAAATGATTAAAAAATTTTGTTTTTAAATGGTATCCCTAAAAACCTGTTTGTAAAAAATTTAATAAATGATTTTCTTCTTCAAACAGCCATTTTTTGGTTTGGGGTTGAAACAAACCCCTTTGTTTTGCAAAAAGCGCTTTTAATTTGTTTAATTGATTTATAAAAAATTTTTATATATGTAAATTAATTTCCCATTTTTCCCAAAAAACCCTACAAAAAAAATTGAAAAATTAAAATTTTAAAACAATTAACCCAAAAAAAAAAGCAAACTTGTAAAAAACCCGATCAGTTATAATGAACCCGAATAAAGGTTCAAGTAATCACCCTACGTAAATTTTTGTGGTATTTTGAAAAGAATTTTTTTTTGCGGTATCCTTTTGGGTAAACTAAAACCACTGTAGAATTAGATTTTATGTCCTGGAACCAGGGTCCTTGAAATGTCCTGTTGCCATATGGCAACGCTGGGTAAGCTAGGCCACTGGCTTACATATATGTAGAAAATCATTCCGCAACCCCCAAAAATCAAACTTCAAAACAAAAATTTTCAATTGACTTTATTATATGTATATCATTAAAAAATCAAAAATAATGAATTCATTCTATTAAATATCATTGAGATCATACACAATTTTATTGAAAAATCCTGGTTTTCATTTTTGTATGATATGCTTCGAAACAAGGCAAACTAAAAGTCCAACATCGCATTTTTGCAGGCTGTTCGCACGATGGACTTGCATACATCACCTGCACAACGCCTGTTATTTCCAATTGGAACCACAAGGTGATCAGTCCTTTCATAGCGCAGGACATTCGTAACGGATTCAATTCGTTTATTTGAGGTTTTTTGGAACTTTTTCAGTTCGACGCCGTAGTGCTTGCAGTAGTAAATAGCAACTTCTCTCTTAAAATCTTTAAATGACTTATTTTCATTAGCAGATCTATAAAGAATACAGCTGTTTTGCAAGCTTGCATCAATAAGCCAAGTAAAAATGGAATGCCACCATTTTTTTCCTCTAAAGCTTATGCGGTGGCCTGCAACATTTTGGTCAAATCGATCCACACCCGACATAAATTTGTTGTATTGAGTTGCAACACACGGACGTGGAACTGGTATTTTCCTACGCAATTCTCTACTTTAGCGAGATGCTGTGGATTTTGGTTCGCCACTAAACATGTCGATGCAAGGCAGACTACCGAGTTATCTACCCATTTAGTCAGATAAGTTGACTCTTCTTTGATTTCCACCCTTTCGTAATATCCTCTTTGCTGTTTACGCAAATCCTTCTTATGTGGAATAGGACAACTTTTTGGATTTCGGTTTTCTCGAATTGTACCGGTAGCCTGAAAACCTCTTTATTTCAAATAAATCATCAATGGTATTCCAGTGAAAAATTGTCAAAGTAAAAGGATAACGGAAGTTCTTGCACCTCTTCCGAAAGTTCGTCAATCATACACAAGAGTGGAGCTGCGCAAGTGCCAAAGCGTTCATTATATTTAGGATTCACCCTCGGATTCTTACCTTAGTATATTTCAGAATTGATCATATATCCTCTAGGAGTGCAAAGAGACGAAGCTTGGTATCCGAAACGAATTGGTTTTCTTTTTATGAACTGTTTACATCCATGGCGACCAAAATATGCAATCATACTTTCGTCATATGAGAGATTTTGTTCTGGGTGAAAGTTTTCAGTCATTTTGGCCTTTATATGGTCAGTCAGTGGGCGTAGTTTCCAAAGAGTGTCAAACCTATCAGAACTAGCGGCGGTTGGTGCAATGCGGACTCGAAGTGCAGCACATAGTTGATTTCCTCAAAGCGGTTCCTTCGCATAGCATTGAAGACCATAACGTTTTGAACGTCATCATCGCAGCTACACATGTCTCGAAAGGCTCCTGTAGAAGTGTAGCCAGTTACTATCAAAATTGCGATGAACACACGTAACTCTGAAAAATTTGGTGTTAAATATAAATATCATAAAATCAAAACAGAGATTACATCGTCATTACCATCTAAGTAGTAAGTTCTTCGTATCGTTTCTGATGATGAGTAGCGTACAAATTCGAACATTTGCATATACATATGTTCAAGCAAGTCATCGCTGAAAAATTTCTCAAAAAGTTGATGAGGTCTAAGATCCCGACAATCTTCGAAATTTGTTTCAAGGAATATGGGAAGGACTGGTAATGAATTAGCGGTTTGCCAAGTATATTTGCTGTCTTTGTTAGCTGGTGGAAGTGGTACTCCAGTATTTGGCATACATTGTCCGGAACTCCACCTTCATCCTCGCCATCATCTTCCCCACTTACATTCCCATCCTGATAAGGTGGCTCAATGTAGAGTGCCTGGATATTAGTAGGAACATCGTTTTCATCATCAGAACACAATTCCTCTAAAAAATCCAAAGCTTCTTGCAACGTTAGATATACCAGTGGCCTAACCTGCCTGGCGTTGCCATATGGACACATGCATAGAAAAATGCAAAAAAAACGCATTCAAATATATTTTTTTTTAGAAAAAAACCATTGAGAGTTATTTTATATTCCAGTCACTACACAAAAACATAACTATCATAACCCGACCGCGCGATTCTTCGATATCTTAGATATACTTACTTTTTCATTTCACGTTTTTCCCCACTCCACATTTTGTATACATTTTGCAATGCACTCACGACCACGAACCAAATATAACTGATGGGCAAATGAATGCTGCCGAAAGCGCGATCACGTGCTAATAGATAACGGTTACTGCATTCTTTGGAATTTTGTGGACATATTAAGCAAGACTATCGCGCGTTGCCATATGGCAACCCCAGGGTGATTTGGGTTAAACGAGCGTATATAGACAGCGCGCCAGATCGCTGTTGTCTAAAAGCTTATTGTAGCGCGCCGGACGGGTGTTGTAAACGGAACGTGTATCAAACGAATGTGTTGTTCGAATTGTGTGTAACGAAGTGTGTCTGCTTTCCTGTTGTCCATCCTTTTTGTTGAATGGGTTGGTGTACAAATGTGGTGAGCTGTGTTGTAGTGCCACCCTGTGGTGAATTGCGCTGTTTTATTAGGATGCGCCAGTTTTACCGGGTAGATGGAGAGGATGATTAACTCATTTAAACATTCTGGGCCCCCTAGGCGAATATTTTGCCTAGTATTATACGTATAAGTATGTATTTCGGCGTAGTACTGGTGGAGTAGCCAAAGCGCGGAATACGTTCTGACAGCAGAAGTATTTCTTGATGGAGTTGTAATATACTCATACTTATCCGTGTGTGTAGGAAACAGATTTTGGTTTAAAACATACCACATATAGTTACTTGAATATGCATTTTAATAAGCGGGTAGGTGCTTAAGAGAAGCAACTTTATATTGCGGGTATTTGCGATTTTTTCTTTTATCGTTTTATTAAGTGGATTATTTATTATTTGCCTTTTCTGTATTATTGGCAATTGTTGAGTTTTTTATGATCGGCTTATTAAGGACAGAAACTCCATGTCTGACTCAGGTATGGTCAGAATGAGTGCCCTTTAGCTCTGGGGTTAAGGCTGCCATTTTAGAGGGAACTTGTCAGAGAGTGGCCGTGAATTACGAACGGCTTCATTTCGAATTGTATTGTGGTGGTTTCCAGCTACTTTTTTAAAGTGGAATATTTAAGGTTTAGAACAGATTACCACCAACTACCCTTATGAGGTGCGCTTATGCACCTTTGCATTTGGTAAGTCTAGGTGCGTCACAGTATCGCATTGGGAATATGGTGTACCCTTAACCTTAATTTTGAGTATAAATAAAATTATTTTTTATTATTTGAAAATTATTAGGCACTAGTCTATGATGAACAATTTTATTATATGTAATATTTAAGCGTCTGTGCATTAATTTGGCAAAAATGTAGTAGCCGGCCACCGCTTAAGGATTTGTTCAGGATTGTGTTCTTTTCATTATTGGCGAAAGCCATCCTGCGGGTTCGAAAAGTAGCATATATTTGAGTTTTTAATATTGTTAGACTGAATTCTGAGTTTATATTTTCTACCAATATGTAGGGTATTGGATACTTTTTGTGGCTCTAGTGGTAGTCGTACGACGTACCGGCCATTATTTGGTCGAGTAATTGTGGCTCTAGAAGAGGCTTCACAATACTGATAGGGAGGGAATTTTCTCATCTCTCAAAATTTCTTCAATTGTGAATTGAGGCATTCGTTTCCTCAACTTGAGTTGTTATGGTGGTAATGGGTTCTGAAATTGGTTGAGTTTCGCTGTGTAGTCATTGAAATTTTTTGTGCTTTTGAGCAGCATGGCGTCTCTTGGCAATTTTTAGTATTTTGGTTTTCTGTATTTGCTTTTGAAGTTGAACCCGTGTTTTTTTTTATAAGCGCTTGTTTGGGGTGAGGTGAGATATAAGCTATAATGAAGCATTGAATGATGTCTTTTGCGACAATAGATTTCTTTTGCAATTTTTATATGTGTGCGCATATGACAGGCAATTCGTGCAAAGTCGGTTTGACCTGACAAATTATTTTGTTCGTTAACTTTTAAGTTTTTAAACTTCTCTCAAGATATAAGCCTCTGCCCTCTTTTACATAGTTCGCATGACGTTTGTTTTTTCAGTTCGGATGTGAACGATATATTGTTGTAGCTTAGGGTCTATTGAAGCTTCTATTTTGGTCTTGTTTAATGTTTTAATAATTTTTTCCTCTACCCTTATCGCAATTTCATATTGGGTGGTAAGAAATTCTTTCATTTGTTGCATAGAAGGGGGCTTGGTACCGAGCCTTGCGGTACTCCACTCGAAATTGAGTAGCTCTTAGTGCCTTCATCTGTATCGAATAATAGTCGCCTGTTTTCAAAATAACTTATGACAATTTCCATTAGATATTGAGGAGCACGTATGGCATATAGAGCCTTGATTATGTTTGCTCACTTTGCTGAGTTACAGGCATTATTCACATTCAGGGTGATCAGCGCATGCACAGAGGTCGAAATGATGGTTCCCCTGGAGGTTTTTTTGGTTTTGGAAGTAGAACCAATCGCTGGACTTTCCATGGGTTGGAAAATATTCCTTCTTTTAAGCATGCGTTGTACATTTTTACGAATAATTTTGGTCTCAGAGTCATGGCTTCTTTAAGGGCTCTGTTTGGGATGCCATCTTATCCAGGCGCTTTTCTGCTTTCAATTTTTCCGGCTATGGATAATATTTCTTCTTCACTAACTAGCAGTGGTGGCTGTACGACTTCGGTTAGAGGCTTAGCATAAAAAATAATGTCGTGTTTTGGAAACAAAGTTTCGACAACATTTCTCTTAAAGGATGCGCTTTTGGTTTGTTGTGCCTTATTTTTGAGTTTTGACATACAGATTCTTCTTCCTTTTACTGCGGCCAATGGCTGACTTCAGAAGCTTCTTTTGACTTTTAAATACTTTCCTAAGACTTTCATTTTATTCACTCTGATTACGTTGTAGGCGGCGTCTAGCTGAGTTGCAGAGTTTTTTGACCAGCTATTTCTTCATTCCGCCAATGCGCTGGCCTTGGTTGTTGTGGTGTGCTGTCCTACGCACGGTTGCGTCGCAAGCTGTGGACAATTTTTTTATTACAAATACACTTAAACTCCTACAGATCAAAGGTGTTTTATGGCATCGTTTTGACTTTAGACGCATATATCTCGGAAGTGTTCACTCTACAAAAGTGCCCAGTGCAACAAAGCCTTAACTCGGCGAGGTAGTACAGGGCTCTAAACCAGATTTTTCCATTAAATTCGCATTGTTTTGTATTTATCTCGTAAATGACAAGAGCAACAGAAAAATGTTCATGAAAATTTTGTGGGAAATTTTATTTGCTACAAAAAAGGTCCGAGGTCAAAGAGGTGAAGAAAGACCTGGCTTCGCTTGGAATATCCAATTGGCGCCACGTAGCGAAAAGAAGAAACGACTGGCGCGCTGTTGTTAACTCGGCTATAATCGCGTAAGCGGTGTCTACGCTAATTAAGAAGAAGATACATATGTATGTATCTCTATTTGTTACGCACATTCGAAATAAAAGTGCCGGGAACACTTGTATAGTATAATATACAATATAATTTATTAAGAAAGTCTTTATATTTTTACAAATGTTAGTTTATTAAAATGAAATGTTTGAATTAATTGGGTAACCAACTTATACGAGCGTATATAGATAGCGCGCCAGTTGGCTGTTGTCGAAAAGCTTACTGTAGCGCGCGGGACGTGTGTTGAAAAATTGTGTGTAACGAAGTGTGTCTTCTATCCTGTTGGCCATCCTTTTTTTGAATGGGTTGGTGTACAGATGTGGTGACTTGTGTTGTAGTGCTGCCCTGTGGTGAATTTCGCTGTTTGTTAGGTTGGCTGGTCAGAGATCGCACGTGGACTAATAGATGTAGTCCTTTGTGATAGGAATAGAACTCCCGTGTTCGGACTTACAGATCGGCAAAACGCTTAGTAGATAATACAAATTTGCAAAGGCGCTTAATATCTACACCCTCCAGCTCGGTAGGATGTTCGAAGGTATAGGCCCCCAAGTATCTAAGTCTTGACCTCCCAAGTGCAGGACAGTCAAGAAGGAAGTGCTGGCTAGTTTCTGCCGCATCTTCTGCATACGGCATCCGGTAAGATTCCCAGTCTTACAGCATTTATGCCAATAGGGCAGTGGCTCGTTTAGAGCCCCACTACTAAAGAGAGGCTAGCCTTACTGAGGGCAAAGAGATCGCTAGATCCCCTACGATCTATCTTGGGCCTGAATGCTTTTGCGACCGCGCAAGTACCAATGCTGGCCCAGCGTTGACCAAGCATCCGCGTTGCCCCACTATCCAGTAGTAGAACACAAGAGGACACAGGAGCACCGACCCGAACCCATTCTACCAATAGCGATTCTAGGGTGCCTTTCCTTGCTAGCTCATCAGCTTTGCAGTTACCTGCTATTCCGCTGTGGCCCGGCACCCATACAAGTCTTATAATAAACACGTTCGCCGTCAGGGACAGTGACGCTAGACACTCCTCAACCAGCCCTGAACGCACTGTGAATGAGTTCAGGGCTAGTATCGCCGCTCTACTATCTGAGTGAATGGTCACTTCCCTGATATGTAGCTTCCCTCCACCAACCTTCCCCCCAAGCTTTGATCCATTTATAAAGAAGCTTACTGCCCCTCTCCTCCAACGGCTTCTTCCCATCCATAACTCCCTCTTCGGTATATGGGCAGAGGAGGAACCGCTGGAGTTTGATATGGCGACTCCCTGATGCAGATGATCCGGTATGCAGTCAAAGCTTGTAAGGATATCTGAGTGTGCAGAGACACGCTCTTTTAGGAACCCAGATTCCCTGAGCCTAATAGCCACTTTTGCTTCCATACACCTTCCGGCAATGTCCACGGGCGTTATGTTTAGAATTGCATTAAGTGTCATGGTTGGGGTGGACCTTAATGCACCGCACATGCTGATGAGCGCAGCCCGTTGAACGCTTTCGAGTTTCTTAGCAAGTGTGGTCTTCTGTTAAGCCCTCCACTCTATGATGTCATAGAGTCAGAGGACCACCTTCGGTGAGAGGCCCTACCTTTTGCATATAACTCCTCTACAGCAGTATAGGGAAGCCGATGCCTTTTTGGCTCTCTGCTCGATGTTCGGCTTCCATGAAAGCTTCCTATCCTGGATAAGCCCTAAATACTTCACTGAGTTCGCCGGTTGCAGGCGAATACCTCCCACTTGCGGCAACGGTGCCACCGGAATCTTATATTTTCTGCTGAATAAAATGATTTCTGCTTTATTTGGGTTAATGGCGAGTCCACTTCCGACCGCCCATTTTGTTACAACGCTGAGACATCCCTGCGCCAACTCGTACACGGTGCCAAGGAACTTTCCTTTGACCATAAGTGCTACATCGTCTGCATAGGCAATCACCCGACAGTCAAGATCCTCTAGTTTTTTGAGAAGGTCGTTAACGACCAGGATCCATAAAAGAGGAGAAAGAACTCCGCCCTGAGGGGTTCCCCTGTTCACATTCCGCCGAGCGCACGCACGTCTCCATTCTGTTTCGATCACTCTGTCGCACAGAAGACTGAAAATGAGGTGATTGAGGTTCGATTCAACCCCAGGACCGTCTAGAGCAGTTTTGACTGCCTCCGGCAAGACATTGTTGAAAGCTTCCTCAATATCAAGGAAAGTCCCAACAGCGAAATCTTTATCCTCAATGGCTTCCTCCAGCCACGACACGATAGTGTGCAGGGCAGTGTCCACCGACCTGCCTTGACGATACGCATGTTGCGCTCCTGATAGATAGCCTCTCGGAATGCGCCTCCTTAAATACCAGTCCATCAGTCTCTCCAAAGTATTAAGCAAAAAAGAGGATAGGCTGATGGGTCTGAAATCCTTGGCCGTGATGTGGGAGCCCATGCCAGCCTTCGGGATGAACGTAACTTTGACCCGTCTCCAGGCCCCTGGGATGTATCCTAATCTGATGCAGTTCGCATAGATCGGTAGCAACCAGCTGCATGACACCTTAACAGCCTGCTGCAGCTGCGCTGGTATGATGCCGTCCGGTCCCGGGGACTTGAACGGTTTGAACGAATTAATCGCCCATGTCAAGTGTCACTCACCCAGAAGGTCGGCAAAGGCTGTGCAGTCAACACTCCGAGAGATACATCTGCAGAGGACGAGCTGCTAGGAAAGTGAGTATCAAGCAGCATCTGGAGTGTATCTTCACTACTCAGGGCCCACTTCCCATTTACATCCCTGAGATAACCCAGAGGCACTGGGTGTTTAGCGAGAATACGCCTGAATCTAGAGGACTCGTGACAGCCCTCCACTTTTTCGCAGAAGGTCTTCCACGAGATCCTCTTAGCCTTTCTTATCTCGGACTTGTATATCTAAAGTCTTGTTTTATACAACGCCCAGTCGTCAGATATCTTACTCCTACGGGCCCTGTTAAATAAGCGTCTGCAAGACGCCCTAATTTCCGAGAGCTCCACAGTCCACCATCTAGGTTTCCCTCTGCCCTTCGGTGTTTTCAGTGCACAGCAGCTCTCTAGTGCAGTATTGCACGCCGAGCTAAAGACTTCGACCCTCCAGTTTGAGATCAGCGGGGCAATCACATGAGAGGCTAGGGTGAGGTCGAGAACCCCCTCTCTGCATGCGGTTACAAAAGTTGGAGAATTTCCCCTATTACAGATGCGAAGATTTTCGCTTACAAAAAAAACCAAAAAGCGACTCACCTCTATTATTTATATCCGAGCTGCCCCAGATCGAGTGTCGCGAGTTGGCGTCCGAACCGATGATGACGTCGGCGTCATCCCGGGACGCTTCAGCTAAGGACCTCCTGAGCAATACGGGAGGCGGCTCCACCTCATCGTCGTGAGCCATATACGCAGAGATAAGCCAGACATTGCCGGTATCGTACTCCAGTTTTGCTGTCATTATGTCAGCGTTGCTAAAATTAGGTAAAAGAAATACCGTTAATTCATTTCTGACCAACATACAGGCTCTATTTCTACCTGCATCCTTGTCGCCAGCAGCTTATGGCTCTTCGTTCTCTAACCAGAAATCCCGTTACCAGTCAGCAACGGTTCCTGGATCAGGACGACGACGGCTTCGTCTTGCTCCAGACGAAGCAGTAGATTGGCGGAGACCGCCTTTGCGTGTTGGAGGTTAATGTGAAGGAATTTCATCCTTCATGTCGTGATCGACCCTCACCTCCTCAAACAGTTGTTCGAGGCTGAAGACGGAGTCGCCAATCGACGAACCGCCTCCATAACTCGCCACGTCCGAAAGGTTTAGGTCGTTTTCCATGTTTCCATGGTCGTTTGACCATCGCTAACGCCGTCTGCCTTCTCCCCCCGCATCTGCAGCTTGGGTGCCATCAGCCCTGGTATCCGTTGGGAGCAGCACTACCCATAGCATTCGAACCCATAGCTAATGGCTCCCTTGGTTTTGACGAAAGGACCGATGGACTCCGCGTTAAGAATTATCAGCGCCTTCCCATATGGTTCATCAGTTCTCTTCAGCCTTATAACCCTCCAGTCATGCGTGGGAAGTGAGGGGTTGCACTACTTGAGGATTTTCTCAATCTCATTTGCAGTGGAAGGTTCAGCCGGTAGCCAGACGCGAGCCCTAAAGCGAAGAGAAAGATCCGCTTTGTCTACGGCTTCCAGTATGGCTCCCTTCCAAACCTCCCCACCTGAGAGACTGCCTCTTTATATAAGATGGCCGATCTTTCATCGGCACACCTTTTCAGCTTGTGCAGCCCATGGTGCCAACCGGTACCTACACAATTTGGGGGTGGCCCCGGGGTTCCCTTAACCACTTTGAGGAAGACTGAAGAGATAGCCGCCCTCTACTCTCTTCCACTCTTGGTGGGAGATGGCACCGTCCTCCCTGCTGCGGTCGAGTACACCAAGTACTCTTGCACCAGCGCTTTTAGCGATTTCGCTAAAAGTTGGCGCTTTTACCGTTCGCGGTTTCTTACCAAGGGAGATTTCTCCCTCATGCGATCTTTGCCGCTTAACCGCTGGTTCAGGTCCCTTCGTTTCAAGTCGTGCACTATCAGTCGCGCTCTCACTCAGCCCCTTCTTAGCCCACTCCAGCGTATTAGCATGCTGGTCAGGTAACCGAGATATGCCACCGTGTGGGGGTGTGTGGGAGCGTACTCTGAGCCTGCCAGGGTTTTAACGGGACGGAGGCAGTTGCGACATTAGCCCAACAGCCATTTCTGATGAGTGTCACCCCATCATATTCAGGTGCCAGAATGCCGCCACCACTAGCCCAGGGTTCTACCAGATCTAAATAAGTTTTCCAACTCTAAAAACCAGTTCAATGCCAAAAAGTCGTCTAGGAGTTGTAAGGCCGTGAAGGCCGCAGGCCATTTAGTGTTACCCAAGATGCACCAGCGTGGAGGCGACCTGCACTACATCCCATTTATGATGCACCAGTTTTACGGGGTAGAGGGGGAGGATGCATAACTAATTTAAACAAATAGATTTCGTAAAGAAAACATTAATTAAATAAAAATAGTGATAAAATCTGAAAAGAAAGAATAAATAAATTAAAAATATTAATAGCATTTGAAAGAAAAGATTAATTAAATAAAAATAATAATAATATCTGAAAGAAAAGGCAAATATTACTATCAAACATTTGTTTTCACATATTACATATATTGGATTGTGCAGGCCGCCTTAAACGCATAAAATAAATATGTATTTATTTTCGCGTATTATCCAATTTCAAACAACATGCACTTACATACTTACCGTGCGATTCTGTACTGTGATACAGTATCAAGTCTCTAAACTTGAGATTTTAAGTTAGAGACAATTTTTGAGACTTGAGACGATTTTGCTATTCTATAAGTGACAGTCACAAAATCTATTACATTTCAATATTCAGAGATTTTTTTACATTTGAATGAAAACAAATATGTCGATAACAAATATTACATTTTCTATAACACAGTCAAAAAACATAAGTATCAATAAAAATAAAAATATATGTTGACTTTGTTTCATAGTATTTAGGAAATTTATGTAAAATTGATTTATTTTTAACCTTTTCGTGTTTGAGTTGCTTACAAAATATAAAAAAACGACAACCGATTAATATCTGTGATGATCTCTATTCAGTATATTCAAAATGGTAGACAAGAGTTCTTTTTAGTTTTCTGACCTGCTAACTATCAGGCCTCAAATTTGAGGCAATATTTAGAGACTAACTCTAGAGACTATTTAATGAATAGTAACTAGACACAAACTGAGACTTTACCTCAAAATAGAGACTAGAGACTGTTACAGAATCCCGCTATTACTTAACAATTTATATTTACTGCTTCTGATAATATTGCTGCTGCTGCTATTTCCAATTCTGTTCTGATTTCCAATGCTATAAAAATAAATGAAGTAATTATTTGCAAATTATAAAAAAAAAATCATCATAATAGGTCGGTCCAACACCGTCATAAAATGCATTCAATTACCTTCTGGTTGTACGAGCGCAAATGACATGCGTCTTTCAATCGTTTTTTATTACCCTTTTTGGGATTTTCTTTTGGCACTATTGACAATTATGTTTTCTCATTCGCACTCATTGAAGTAAATTAATAAATGAGATAACTTTTTTTACTCGCATCTAGCAATACAAAAAAATAACCCGAACATGTACACCGAATTAAAAATATTAATAGCATTTGAAAGAAAAGATTATTTAAATAAAAATGATAATAATATCTGAAAGAAAAGATAAATATTATTATCAAACATTTGTTTTCACATATTACATATATTGGATTGTGCAGGCATTAAACGCATAATATAAATATGTGTTAATTTTCGTGTATTATATTGGACTGCGCAGTCCAATTTCAAACAACACACACTTATATTCACATACTTACCATGCGATTCTGTACTGTGATACAGTCTCAAGTCTCTTAATTTGAAATTTTAAGTTAGAGACAATTTTTGAGACTTGAGACGATTTTGCTATTCTGTAAGTGACAGTCACATAATCTGTTACATTTTATTATTCAGAGATGTTTTTACACTTGAATGAAAATAAATATGTCGATAACAAATAATAAATTTTCATAACATAGTCAAAAAACGTAATCTATATACATACATATAAATGAAACCCGTTTTCAGTTGTCACGGCATCACGCGAGTTACATATATGTATAAATAAGCCAGCAACAAACAGTAAAACTGATAAATATGCTGGATTTCTTAATGAAATAAATAGCACAACCGGAAATCAGTAAAATTGTAATATGATACCATATTCTTTGCTATTGTAAAAATCAACTTAAAAAATACAAAACAAAATCACTTTGTTAACAATATTTCCAAGTATCTGTATAAACTATTAAGTTATGAGGTTATTCCCTCATACCATGTTCAGACCGACACTTAATCACACGATTTCGGCTGTTGAATGGATTATCCCACTAATCTTAAAAATTTATCAAGATTTCGCCATACAAAAATGACAATTCCAAATCACTTCATTGAAATGATTTGAAACTGATCCACGCTAAATCTCTCTGTGCGACTCTGATTTTACGCAATCTACTTGTCAGCACTGGAAATCTGTTACATTATCACAGCTGATTTAGACACTACAAAGGGAAAAAAATGTAAACAAACAAATTTTTTTTTAAGCAATGAATCTAATTTCATCTGAAAATCGACTTAACAAATGAAAAAATGCATCCATTATTTCTATTATATGGAAAATATTAAAAAAAAGCCGTCTTTTTATTTCAAAATACCATATGACAATCTTTTCTTTTGATAAATATTAAGCGATGTGAATTCTTGAATGACAATAACAGCTGTTTTTTGATCTTTCTAACGGCAGTGAGAACACTGTTGGGTTATGAAATGCTTAAATATAATCTAATCTTTTAAATTTTTGGTCTGACCATGGTATTAGATGTTGAAATTCAATGTCTGGTTTCTAACACGTTATGTATGTAAGTATGTATGTACGTCTCCTATCAATTTAGTATCGAATTATAATACTATGTGCATTTGTTTATAAATTTGGTGTCGAATTATGTTATACGTAAGTATGTATGTATAATAACTCTAATGCCCAGTACTTGTTGTTTGAAACATTGGCTGAATTGCGTTTGCTGTTGTTGTTGGTGATATTGTGCCGATCATTGGTAGTGTGTTAAGTATGATGCTAGATGTGGTGGCTGAATGTGTAACTATATGTATGTATGTATTTACGCTAGTTTTTAGGCGAAGCTGTTAAGCAGCAAGGGAAGCGGTGACAATCGGCGGCGATTCGTTTATTTTTTTCGGCACAGCTTGGATTTTCTACCAGCAACACAATGTTGTGACACTTTGTCAACGCTTCGGCCTTGGTTGGCCGTGACAACGGAGATGCGAAAAGATGCGTGTGGCACTTGTTATTCCCTTATGAATGTTTGTACATATGTGGCTCGTATTTGCTTTCGTAAACATACAGACACATGTGCCAAACAAATAATATATATACATATGTATAATATACGCCATAAAAATTCTATTGGCACAAATGTAGATATGATAAGGGAATAATGGGAATACGCATATGTACTTATATGAAGGTCATCAATTTTTTTGAAGAAATGAAAAGAATGACCCAAGATCTGTTTATATGAGCAATAATAGTCGAAATTAATATAATTTTTGCTTATTTTAAAATTATTTTTTAATTAATTTTTCCCGATTTTGCAAAAAATTTAAAATTTTTACCATTTTTCGGAAAAAATGGTTCATATGATACAAAATAATCACGCATATGTGACTCAGAGAATGCTTTTTTACATTCTCTGTGTGACTTTGTATATTTTTCTTCAAAGCATTTCTCTTTATTCATTCTCGCATGAATTCAGTCGTTTTACATACATTTCTGCCATTGAACGTGCTCATTTCTGCTGAATAGCAGCGAGAATGGTGAATGTAAACTCATTTTCAGTAAAATAAAACACTTCAAGGTATGCCAAATCACAAAGCATCACGAATTTGACTATGTGTCTTATGATCAAACAAACATTTTTTTGTTTATTTAAATATATTTAGGACCCAAAATACAAAGTAAATACACTTTTAAATTCAAGTTATTTTGAAATATATAAATATAATTTGTTTGTTTTAGTTATTCTTTTTAATTACAAATTAAAGGTGTAGTTTAGTATCTCTTACACCGAGGCAATTGAATATTCAGCAGGGAATTTGAATGTGTGAGATCCGACTGATCTGATTGTTGGCAACAAGCCTGCATTTGGTATGATATTCCACGACAGATATAGCGAAACATTTTTGTTGTTCCTACAAAGAAAAATAACAGTATATAGGTCCAAATAAATTATATATTGCCGCTTACTTATAGTTTTTGAGATATTTGCAAAAAAATGTTCAGAAATTAAACCATTGAAAGTGTGTTTCTTTGATTTATAATGAATTTTACTCACATATTTTTAACTTTTATATCCTCTAACCAGGGTTTTCATTTACTACTCCGTATCAGCAAAATTTCTAGAATTATTGCACTGCTATTGCTACTGCTCTCACTTTGTCGTGAGCCATAGCATAACAATGTAAAAGTATGTGCTCTGCTCTGCTACAGATGCTAAGCATGCGAGAGCTGTAGCACATGAAAATTTTAATTAGCTCTGCTCTACTATCGATCCCAATTTTTTGCTACCGCTACGACAGAGCAGAGCACAGCACTTCATTTTTGGCTATTGCTACAGCTATAGTTTTTTACCTAAAAAAAACTCCGAGCTCTGCTCTGGTACATACATACCGGCACAATTCCGATTTCTTTGGCGCCGCGATCTGAAGGTACCGTTGGAAAGAGGAAGTCCTCCTCATTAAAAAAATAAGGGGTATAGGTACCGCAAACGCTTAGTTTACGAGATATTCGATTTAAAAGTTCAAAAATTCCCAAATTTTCGAACTTTTCAACAAGCTATTTCACTACAGTTAACACCCTTCATGCACATTTTTCACTTCAAATTCATTTAAATAAACTGTAAACATTTAAACAAATTCACAATTTACTCTTTTTGTAGGTTTTATAAGTAAAAAATTTATATTTTAAAAATAACTTTTTACTCACGTAGTGAGCATCATTTATGAGCTAAAAATTTTGAGGAAATGGAGCACTGCCATATGATAACAAACAAATTCGCTGAAATTTCTCTTCACAGAACGTAGTACTATTCAACACAGAAAGAAATACTACGCAAAAGTACTTCAGACACCCCGATATGATATAAATTTTATAATATTATCATACAGTTTTACTTATTTATGTGTATTAAATATAAATCACATATTATACATATACATACATAAATGTGTACACAACTCAATTATAGTTAATATAGAAAAAAGGATCACGCGAAAATACAAACAAAGAAAAATCGTTGAAAATTCTACATATGGTTTGTTATCGATGTGGCAATGCTCGTTTTCCTCATAATTGTAAAAAATCTCACATTTTCACACGCGTCGTTGATAAGTGATTTTTAAATTAATAAATTTAGCTAAAATATAACAAAATAAAAGTGAATTATGAACTTACTTCAATGTTTAGAGTGCATATTTAAATATACAAAGTGAAAAATGTGAAAAAAATTTTGTGAAACGTTGTGAAATACCAAGTGTTCTTAATACAAATTTTTGAACGGGGAATAATTTAAAAATTAAAGTGTTAGCAACATTATTTTTGCATTTTCCTCCTCTGAAGAAGAAGAAGCTCCCCTATCCGTACATACCTCATTTATACCGAAATTCGTGTTTTTTACCCGACCGCCAAAGTAATCGGAATCGTGCCCGGCTCCCGACAAAGTGAGACCGGTAGCAATAGCATAATGAAATGCTACGGGAATAGCGTAGCTTTTCAAACGCTGGTCAAAACTATTTAATGTTATTCTAAAATTCACCCAGAATTTACTTACTTTAAACCATTGCCGTCATCCCAGAAGTAATACTTTGTATTCATATTCTTAAAATCTAATGCAGAATTTTCTCCGCGTAATATTATTTTGTCCCACAACACAACTAGATTTAGCACACTGTCTGGAGTTTTATATTCAGCGGTCAGGTAAAGGAACAATTGTTTAACATTCCAATTGAAGAGGCTTGTCAAATTCGTCTCCAAATCGAAGGTAAGAAAACCCAAATCATGTTTCTCACGGGAGGCGCCATAGTCAGGAACGTTTTTCCTAAAATGTATGTACAAATCGAAAATATATGAATTCGATTTCGGCATAAATACACAAATCTACTTACACCAACACCTTTACAGTGCTTACGTGTGCAGTAGTCCTACTGTCGAGAAAGACTGTCGAAAGAAAACAACAAAAAGTTAAGCAGGCGAGAACACTTAACGAATATGCCACAGTGGCATTTCCGCGCGTTAAAACGGTATGCATTTTGTTTTAATTTTATAAAATAACAAATTTATTAAGCTAACTACACGTATACCGACAAAACTTCTTGACACGTAGAAATGGTCACCGTTTGTCAAATGCAAGTTAAATGCGGTGCAGAGATTGATAATGGAATTAATACAGTACAGAGCGATGCTCATTTATACTAAAGCCGACCCCTCATTCAAACTTAAAAAGTTAAGAAGACCTAGTTTTGAGAATAACAGCCCTCTTCTGGGAAAACCTCACAACTCTTTTGTGAGGTTCTTCTTGCTCAAACCACTTTGCTGAGAACCAGGTGTTTTACAAAAACAACAAGGCAAAACAAAGGAGTCGGCTTTAAAATACCATCCCAGGATTTCGGGAATAATATGGATATGGTCGGATAGAGGAGGTTCTTCAGTTCTAGAATATATATAGCTGCTTGAAACTCATAGTTTTCGAGATATTTGCGCTTAAAGTCGAAAATTTTTACTATTTAAACTAAATATTTTTGCGATTTAAAATTAATATTACACTTATATTTTGTACTTTTATATCCACTAGCACTTCACTAATTCGTATGTACACATTTATTTAACATTATATAGTGCAAAAACATTTTAATTTAATATTTAACTTATTGTTCAAAAGCTATTATGTATATCAGCGCTACAAACTGTCAAATAATCAGTGTTACCATACTAATATATTTGAACAAATTAACCAAAATAGAATATAAAAAAAGATCAACAAAAAGGAATTTAACACGAAAACACTAGACAATTCCCTTTGTTGGACCAACCAGGGTTACTTTTTTGAAGCGCGGCCGAAAGCCTCCAACGTAAAAAGGAGTTTTACGCGAAAAAAACTTGACACACCCCATTGGCGGGTAATAAAAAAATTTTTTTGTGATAGACAACTGCAAAGTTCCGTTTTTTTCTTTCTTTATTTCTTCTAGTGCATTTACAAAAGATGTCTATAAGGTAACACTGATTATTTAACAGACTGCAACCCTTAGCTGTTGTCAAATAAATAGATTTAAACAATAAGTTTAATATTGATATAAAACAATTTTTGCACTAAATAAGGTAAAAAAATGTGTACAAAATATTTAATGAAGTGTTAGTGAACATAAAAATTAAAAATATGAGAGTAGAATTAAATTTAAATCGAAAAATATGTAATTCAAAGAGTGGTAATTTTCAACTTTAAACGCAAATATCTCGAAAACTAAAAGTTTCCTGTTGCTATAACTGTATATATTCTTGATCGGGAGGACTTCCTCTATCTGACCATACCCATTTTATTCCCGAAATCCAGGAACGGTATACTAGCGTTTTCCTAATAATATTGCTAATTTCTTTAAAAATATTGAAATTAATACCATGTTCAGACCGACTCTTAATCACACGATTTCGGCTGTTAAGTGGTTTATCCCACTAATCTTATAAATTTATCAAGATTTCGCCATACAAAAATGACAGTTCAAAATCACTTCATCGGAGTGATTTGAAACTGATCCACGCTAAATCTCTCTGTGCGACGCTGCTTTTGCGCCATCTACTTGGTAGCATTGGAAATCTATTATATTATCACAGCTGATTTAGACACTACAAAAGGGAAAAAATATAAACAAACAAATTTTTATTAGAGCAATGAATCTAATTTCTGCTGAAAATCGACTTCCCAAATGAAAATATGCGTCCATTATTTCCATAATATGGAAAATATTTAAAATAATACGGCTTTTATTACAAAATACTATATGACAATGTTTTCTTTTGATAAATATTAGGCGATGCAAATTTTTGAATGGCGAAAACATCTGTTTTTAATCTTTTCAACGGCAGTAAGAACCCTGTTGGGTTATGAAATGCTTAAATGTAATATAATCTTTCAAATTTTCGGTCTGAACATGGTATTAATCAGCATTTAATTAAAATGATGTATAAGCAAGCACTTACTTTCTTGCAAAACATATGTAATAAGTTTTTATGATTTGTAAGCAATAATTCCTTACAATAGTAACTTTAATGATTATAATCAATAAAGTGAAAGTTCAGTCTGATTCCAATATCCAAACCTCCTGCTTTAATTTCTTTAGGGTTAAACTCGGTACTAACTTTTTAAAAACGTTCAAACGCGACCGTGATATAAAATTGGCGCAGTCGGTAGGATCCTTAGAAAGTATTAAGGATTCAGTGATACGAACCGTGTTCAAGAAACAGCAAAAATTTTTTCCCTCCGGAAATCGTTATATCAAAAAGTTTTTTATAAATCCCAAAACTAATTCTGCGATTCTGTAGCCAACTAGGAGTTGACCAGACCCTCCAGAATATAAATAACTACATAAAACAATCCGGATAGACGCAATAATCGACACCACCGAGGGTGCAGTGAACATTAATTGTAAAAGAAAAAAATTAAACCAAAAGTTCAGAAGTGAAAACGCCCTTAAAAAATTAAAAGGCGTTAATTCACCAGAACAAGTTAAAAAAAAAAAAGGTTTTTGTGAAAGCTTTTTTGCAGTGAACACGTTTCAAAACAGAAAGAGCGTGAATTCACCAAAAAGTTAAAGTTTTTAAAGTAAAGTAACCGAAACCATTAAAAATAAAATTAAATCATCAAGGCACCGAGCTTTCGATAACAGGAGACAAATGGAGAACGATCAGACTCAGATGGCGGCAGTCAACTTGGTAGAGGAGCTTGCTCGCAGAGAGCAACAGTTGGAGCAAATGCGGCAAGCTTACCTCGAACTAAGAAGCCGGACAGAAGGAAGCAACAGTAACAGACATGCACTCATAAAAACAGTAAACGACCTGTCGATATTTACGGGGAGAGGCGATATTTCAATAAACTCATTCTTCAGCAGCATCGAATACCTACTATCAACAACGAACGACACAGAACTACAAAAGGAAGTGACGCGAACAATATACTACAGGACCATCCAGGGAGAGGCGAAAACCACAATCATCAATATACCTCAACCAGATAACTGGCAGCTGATAAAGGAAACATTAAAACTGAGATATCGACCCGAAGTAGAGCCACATCATCTGCATAAGAAGATTGGGAATCTTAAGGTAAGTTCCGTTAATGAACTTATGAGAGAAATACAAAATATTAAATATAAGTCGGACGAACTGACAGTGTACTATAGGGGTGACAGTTACATTGACTTAAGTAACATGGACAGTTTGTTAGTAAATACAGTAAAGGAGATGACTCAAGGAGTCTTACTAGATAAAATTTATAATGAAGGGAACCTAAATGAAATAATAAGAATAATGGCAAGTAGAAGATTTGAAGATAGTAATATTAGGCCAGAATACATGAAATTTAAAATAAAAGGAGATAGCTCAGCGAAAAAATATAGTAATAGGTATCCTGATCGAGGACAAAGACATAATACAAATTATAGAAATAGAGAAAATCAAGCTTCATACAATCAAATATACGAAAATGATATTAGACATAACACATCAGGTCAATTTAAACAATATAATAGTGGAAGATTTAATAATAATTATAAACCCAATTCAGGTAATTTTCAAAGACCACAAGTGGTAGAGAACCCCAGACCAAATTTTCATCAAAATCAACCAAATCAATATAAACCAAACTTTGGTCAAAATATAGACAGAATTATGGTCGAAATAATCGATTTAAGCAAAACCAAGGCGAACCGATGGAAATAGATAATATCCAATAATAGTTCAATGAGCCCTCAATTGGCAGGATACCCTAATTCGCAGTATAGCCAAGATCGCTTATACTCGAGTAGGCAAGGCCAGGTAGGATTTTCACGAACTGATAAAGCAAGAGAAGAAGAAGTTAATAATAGTATTTTTTTTTATGAACCAGCCTCAGAATCATTACCTAAAATAAAAATTAAAATTAATAAAAAGAATTGTATTGCACTAATTGATACAGGAGCTAGTTTAAGCCTGATCAATAGCGAGATTGACGATTTTCCAAAAATTAAATTGAAAAATCCTTTAACATTTAGTACAATTACAAATGAGGATAAAATAAATTATGAGGTGCATACATTAGCATCAGAAGACTTTAACATACCTAGTAACGCGAGAACAAGATGGAAAGTTACACCATTAAGAGGACTAAAATATGACTTTATAATAGGCATGGACATGCTTACTTTTCTCAATACGTATATACATATGTAGATATAGAAAAAGGGAAAATAACTTTAAACCGAAAAGAAAGTTCGATTTTAAATAAACTAAATGACTTAAATCAAATTTGTAACCTTGGAACTGCAGAGTTAAAATTGGAGAGATTAAACCTAGATCATTTAAATGAGGAAAAAATAGAGAAATAATTAAATTGCTTAAAAGATGTAATAAATTATTATTTAAGGACGGTGATAAATTGACTAACACAACGGAAATCCAACATGAAATTAAAACAAGAAAAAACGTTAACATCGGTTGCATCGAAGCTAAATACCCTTCACAGGTGCATTTCTGTTAGTAACTATGTGTTCAGTTTTTATGGAAGCCATATGCTACAGTAATCCGTTCTCAACAAGTTTTTTAGAGATTACATTGTTGCCTTAGAAAATGACATATATCAAATTTCGTGAATATATCTTGTCAAATGTGAAAGTTGTCCATACAATAACTTGATTCCGATCGTTCAGTTTGTATGGCAGCTATATGCTATAGTTAACTGATCTGAACAATTTCTGCGGAGATTACATTGTTGCCTCAGAAAATAATATATGCCAAATTTCGTGAATATATCTTGTCAAATGTGAAAGTTTTCCATACAAGAACTTGATTCCGATCGTTCAGTTTGTATGGCAGCTATATGTTATAGTGGTCCGATATCGGCCGCTCCGACAAATGACAAATGACGGACAGACAGACAGACGGACATAGGTAAATCGATTCAGCTCGACATACTGATCATTTATATATATACTTTATATATTTATAGGGTCTCCGACGATTCTTTCTGGGTGTTACAAACTTCGTGACAAACTTAATATACCCTGTTCAGTGTATAAAAACTATCGGGTGATTTTTTAAGAGCTTGATAACTTTTTTTTAAAAAAAAACGCATAAAATTTGCAAAATCTCATCGGTTCTTTATTTGAAACGTTAGATTGGTTCATGACATTTACTTTTTGAAGATAATTTCATTTAAATGTTGACCGCGGCTGCGTCTTAGGTGGTCCATTCGGAAAGTCCAATTTTGGGCAACTTTTTCGAGCATTTCGGCCGGAATAGCCCGAATTTCTTCGGAAATGTTGTCTTCCAAAGCTGGAATAGTTGCTGGCTTATTTCTGTAGACTTTAGACTTGACGTAGCCCCACAAAAAATAGTCTAAAGGCGTTAAATCGCATGATCTTGGTGGCCAACTTACGGGTCCATTTCTTGAGATGAATTGTTCTCCGAAGTTTTCCCTCAAAATGGCCATAGAATCGCGAGCTGTGTGGCATGTAGCGCCATCTTGTTGAAACCACATGTCAACCAAGTTCAGTTCTTCCATTTTTGGCAACAAAAAGTTTGTTAGCATCGAACGATAGCGATCGCCATTCACCGTAACGTTGCGTCCAACAGCATCTTTGAAAAGATACGGTCCAATGATTCCACCAGCGTACAAACCACACCAAACAGTGCATTTTTCGGGATGCATGGGCAGTTGGCCACCAAGATCATGCGATTTAACGCCTTTAGACTATTTTTTGTGGGGCTACGTCAAGTCTAAAGTCTACAGAAATAAGCCAGCAACTATTCCAGCTTTGGAAGACAACATTTCCGAAGAAATTCGGGCTATTCCGGCCGAAATGCTCGAAAAAGTTGCCCAAAATTGGACTTTCCGAATGGACCACCCAAGACGCAGCCGCGGTCAACATTTAAATGAAATTATCTTCAAAAAGTAAATGTCATGAACCAATCTAACGTTTCAAATAAAGAACCGATGAGATTTTGCAAATTTTATGCGTTTTTTTTTTAAAAAAAGTTATCAAGCTCTTAAAAAATCACCCGATATATATATATGTGTATATATATATCTGTTTTTAGTTGAATTGGCGTTAGCATACCCGAAATACGCTCACTCTCTTATTCCACAACTAAGACTAATGTGGAATTTTATGTTAGTACAATATTAAGTGTTTACTATATATGTATGGGAATGTAACTTGCGCGCACCGACTGAATTCGGAAGAGGGCGTTCCTAGCTAACGAACAAGTGGTTGGTCAGCTGTCTGCGAGCACCTGGAGCATCAGGACAACCGAGGTGTTTCTGTGAGTGGTGCATGCCGAAAATGAAGCGTTCGTTAAAGCGAAGGTACATGATTAAATTATGTATGAAACTCGGTAAATCTTCGACAGATCTTTTTGGAGGGCCGGGAAGAGGTCGCTGATAAAGTCCGTGCTGGGAGACTTGCGACTTGATGGTTCCAAAAGAGCTCACTGACGACAAGAAATTGCGGCAAGTGGAAGTGTGGCAAGCAATTTGAATCCAAGCAGCATGCCCGTAACGCCTTCAACGTTTGGAAACCGGCAGTAATTCTATATCTAGTATTTATCGAAAATATCTATTAGAGTCCGTACATAGCTATGTTATACTAGTAGAAGAGGAAGATAAAGACACGTACACGTCAACATAATTGGCCTACTGAGCGTACTATTCGCAACAAGTTCACCCAACTTGAGACCGAGAATTCATTATTGCATAATATTCGACCGAATAGACCACATCCAGCCGTAGCTGAGAGTGGAGACCGTGGAGAGTGGATTCGGTGCCGTTCGCAGCAACTCCGACTGACGTTTGGAATGACTTTGTGCATTTTACGTCGAATTAAATTTAAATTGAGAGCATATAGCGTGTGCAAGAACTGAAGCCACTCTACCTTCCAAGCGACATCGCTTCGCTCTATGGGCTCTTGAAAAGTTCCAAAAGGATCCGACGTTTTCGAGCCAAATTTTTCTTAGTGATTGGAGGATGGAGTCATGTGTAGAAATTCACGCAAGTGAGGAAAGTTCTCTGATCGCCATTCACTTGGGAGTGGCCAGAAACGATTCATTTACATATGACCCAACAGCTCACGACTTCCGGTCTTTGACCAAGTATCCTCTGGGTAGCCTAAGAACATCCGTTCGAAGGTGAGCTAAAGTGAGAAGGCGAAACATCCTCTGCATAGGGTTGTGCGCTGGGTTTGGGACCCGCCACGTAAACAACAGTACCAATGAAAAACGACAAACAGCCTCGGATGAGAAACCCCTCTTTTGATGACGACCATGGCAAACGAAATAAGGACTACGAATTGAGGGCATGCACCTGGAATGTCCGGTCCCTTAATTGGGAAGGCGCTGCTGCCCAGCTGGTTGATGTCCTCGTGAAAATAAAGGCTGACATCACCGCCGTCCAAGAAATGCGATGGACGGGACAAGGACAGAGACGAGTAGGTCCATATGACATTTACTACAGTGGCCATATAAAGGAGCGCAAGTTTGGTTTGGGATTCGTGGTGGGAGAGAGACTCCGTCGCCGAGTACTGTCATTCACTCCGGTGAATGAACGTCTAGCCACTATCCCCATCAAAGCGAGGTTCTTCAACATATCGCTGATCTGCGCCCACGCTCCGACGGATGAGAAGGACGATGTGACCAAAGATGCCTTTTATGAGTGCTTGGAACGCACTTATGAGAGATGCCCCCGCCACGGTGTCAAGATCGTGCTTGGCGACTTTAACGCCAAGGTGGGCAAAGAAGGTATCTTTGGCACTACGGTCGGTAAATTCAGCCTCCACGGGGAAACATCCCCAAATGGGTTGAGGCTGATCGAATTAGCAGGAGCCCAAAATATTGTTATCTGTAGTAGTAGATTCCAGCACAAAAAATTCATCAAGTCCCTGGATGTCTCCGGATCGAAAAACTACCAACCAGATCGATCATGTTGTGATAGACGGAAGACACGTCTCCAGTGTTTTAGATGTGCGTGCGCTCCGAGGTCCTAACATCGACTCGGACCACTATCTTGTTGCAGCTAAGATTCGCACCCGCCTCTGTGCAGCAAAAAACGCGCGCCACCAAACACAAGGAAGGTTCGACGTCGAGAAGCTGCAATCACAACAGACAGCCGAACGATTTTCTACTCGGCTTGCACTCCTGCTCTCTGAGAGCACTCGTCAACAACTCGGTATAAGCGAACTGTGGGACGGCATTTCAAACTCCTTACGTACAGCTGCAACCGAAACCATTGGTTTTCGGAAAGTGCAAAAGAACAGCTGGTACGACGAGGAGTGCCGTGTCGCAGCGGAGAGAAAACAGGCTGCCTACCTCGCAACGTTACGATCGACCACTACACGTGCGGGATGGGATAGATACCGAGAGTTGAAGAGGGAAGCGAGACGCATTTGTAGACAGAAGAAGAAAGAGGCTGAAATGCGTGAGTACGAAGAGCTTGATAAGCTGGCCGACAGGGGTAATGCTCGAAAATTCTACGAAAAAATGCGGCGGCTTACGCAAGGTTTCAAGACCGGAGCGTATTCCTGTAGAACCCCCAAAGGTGATCTAGTCACTGATGCCCAGAGCATACTTAAATTATGGAGGGAACACTTCGCCAGCTTGCTGAATGGCAGTGAACGCACAACACCAGGAGAAGGAGAACCCCAATCGATGACGATGGAGCAGACGTTCCATTACCCGACCATGAAGAAGTTCGAATAGCAATTGCCCGCCTGAAGAACAACAAAGCGGCAGGGGCCGACGGATTGCCGGCCGAGCTATTCAAACACGGCGGCGAAGAACTGATAAGGTGCATGCATCAGCTTCTTTGTAAAATATGGTCGGACGAAAGCATGCCCAACGATTGGAATTTAAGTGTGCTATGCCCAATCCATAAAAAGGAGACCCCACAATCTGCGCCAACTACCGTGGGATTAGCCTCCTCAACATCGCATATAAGGTTCTATCGAGCGTATTGTGTGAAAGATTAAAGCCCACCGTCAACAAACTGATTGGACCTTATCAGTGTGGCTTCAGACCTGGCAAATCAACAACCGACCAGATATTCACCATGCGCCAAATCTTGGAAAAGACCCGTGAAAGGAGAATCGACACACACCACCTCTTCGTCGATTTCAAAGCTGCTTTCGACAGCACGAAAAGGAACTGCCTTTATGCCGCGATGTCTGAATTTGGTATCCCCGCAAAACTAATACGGCTTTGTAAACTGACGTTGAGTAACACCAAAAGCTCCGTCAGGATCGGGAAGGACCTCTCCGAGCCGTTCGATACCAAACGAGGTTTCAGACAAGGTGATTCCCTATCGTGCGACTTTTTCAACCTGCTTTTGGAGAAAATAGTTCGAGCCGCAGAACTAAATATAGAAGGTACCATCTTCTATAAGAGTGTACAGCTGTTGGCGTATGCCGATGATATTGATATTATCGGCCTCAACACCCGCGCCGTTAGTTCTGCTTTCTCCAGGCTGGACAAGGAAGCACAGAAAATGGGACTGGCAGTGAACGAGGGCAAGACGAAATATCTCCTGTCATCAAACAAACAGTCGTCGCATTCGCGACTTGGCTCTCACGTCACTGTTGACAGTCATAACTTTGAAGTCGTAGATAATTTCGTCTATCTTGGAACCAGCGTAAACACCACCAACAATGTCAGCCTAGAAATCCAACGCAGGATAACTCTTGCCAACAGGTGCTACTTCGGACTGAGTAGGCAATTGAGAAGCAAAGTCCTCTCTCGACAAACAAAACCAAACTCTATAAGTCACTCATAATTCCCGTCCTGCTGTATGGTGCAGAGTCTTGGACGATGTCAACAACGGATGAGTCGACGTTGCGAGTTTTCGAGAGAAAAGTTCTGCGAAAGATTTATGGTCCTTTGCGCGTTGGCCACGGCGAATACCGCATTCGATGGAACGATGAGCTGTACGAGATATACGACGACATCGACATAGTTCAGCGAATTAAAAGACAGCGGCTACGCTGGCTAGGTCATGTTGTCCGGATGGACGAAAACACTCCAGCTCTGAAAATATTCGACGCAGTACCCGCCGGGGGAAGCAGAGGAAGACGAAGACCTCCACTCCGTTGGAAGGACCAAGTGAAGAAGGACCTGGCTTCGCTTGGAATATCCAATTGGCGCCACGTAGCGAGAAGAAGAAACGACTGGCGCGCTGTTGTTAACTCGGCTATAATCGCTTAAGCGGTTTCTTCGCCAATTAAGAAGAAGAATAGACTATAGAAAATTAAATGAAGTTACAATAGATGACAAATACCCCCTTCCAAATATTGATTCTATTCTAGACAAATAAGGGAGAGCACAATATTTTACTACTTTAGATTTAGCAAAAGGATACCATCAAATTCTAGTAAAAGAGGAAGCTCGTGAAAAAACAGCTTTTGTAACACCACGTGGACTTTATGAATTCGTAAGAATGCTTTTTGGACTGAAAAATGCACCAGCCACATTTCAGTGACTAATGAATGAAATACTTAGAGACTACATAAATAAAACAAGTGTAGTATATTTAGACGATATTCTAATATTTAGCACATCATTGAATGAACATATTAGGGCGATAGACGAAATTTTTAAAATTCTTGAAAGTAAAAATCTTAAAATTCAAATTGATAAATGCAATTTTTTGAAGAAAGAAACAGAGTTCTTAGGACATATTTTAACGGAGGAAGGTATGAAGCCAAATCCTAACAAAATTAAAGTTATAGAAAATTTACAAATACCAAAAACAGAAAGACAAATTAAAAGTTTTTTAGCAATCACCGGTTACTATCGTAAATTCGTGAAAGACTACGCTAGAACAGCCCAACCTATAACCAAGTATTTGAAAAAAGGAGTTAAAATTAATCTTAAAGACCCAACATATATTGAAGCATTTGGAAAATTAAAAATACTAATAAGTACTCATCCAATATTACGTTATCCAGATTTCGAAAAACAATTTACTTTAACAACTGATGCATCCAATTATGCGATTAGTGCAGTATTATCACAAGAGGGACACCCAGTGTGTTACGCCTCAAGAACTTTGAATAACCACGAAAGAAATTATTCCGCATACATTTTTACATTCTAAATACAAAGGAAACAAGTAAGGAAGGGCTAAGTTCGGGTGTCACCGAACATTTTATACTCTCGCATGATAAAGTGATAATCGAGATTTCATTATACGTCATTTACATATTTTTCAAATAGCGTATTTTTGTAAAGTTTTATTCCGCTATCATCATTGGTTCCTAATGTATGTATATACTCGTATTATACAGAAAAGGCATCAGATGGAATTCAAAATAGCGTTATATTGGAAGAAGGCGTGGTTGTGAACCGATTTCAACCATATTTTGTACATATCATCAGGGTGTTATATAACACACCGAATTTCATTGAAATCAGTCGAGTGGTTCCCGAGATACGGTTTTTGGTCCATAAGTGGGCGAGGCCACGCCCATTTTCAATTTATAAAAAAAGCCTGGGTGCAGCTTCCTTCTGCAATTTCTTCCGTAAAATTTATTGTTTCTGACGTTGTTTGTTAGTCGGTTAACGCACTTTTAACATAACCTTTGTATGGGAGGTGGGCGTGGTTATTATCCGATTTCTTCCATTTTTGAACTGTATGTGGAAATGCCTGAAGAAAACGACTCTGTAGAGTTTGGTTGACATAGCTATAGTACTTTCCGAGATATGTACAAAAAACTTAGTACTTCACTTTAATATCTTTATTTATGGCTTAGTTATGACACTTTATAGGTTTTCGGTTTCCGCCATTTTGTGGGCGTGGCAGTGGGCCGATTTTGCCCATCTTCGAACTTAACCTTCTTATGAAGCCAAGGAATACGTGTACCATGTTTCATCATGATATCTCAATTTTTACTCAAGTTACAGCTTGCACGGACGGACGGACGGACAGACGGACGGACAGACGGACGGACAGACAGACGGACGAACGGACAGACAGACATCCGGATTTCGACTCTACTCGTCACCCTGATCACTTTTTATATATAACCCTACATCTGACTCTTTTAGTTTTAGGACTTACAAACAACCGTTATGTGAACAAAACTATAATACTCTCCTTAGCAACATTGTTGCGAGAGTATAAAGATATATCAGCTCGACATCAAAGATGGTTATTAAAATTTGGAGAATACCAATTTGACATTGAATATTTAAAAGGCAAAGAAAATAAAGTAGCAGACATTTTAAGTAGGATAGAAGAAAACGAAGATATTATTTCAGAAAATATGGATGAAATTATTTCCAATAGTTCAAATTACTCTATAAACAATATGGAAGAGGAAGATGAAGAAACTTTAGCAACAGTGCACTCAGCAGAAAAAGAATTAGACGACCATTTTTATATCAAAGAGGAAATTGTTAACAAATATAAGACGCAAATTATTTTAACAAACAACAAAACTGAAGAATTAAAAAGTATACACGGTAAAAAAATTATTTTCATTTCGGAATATGATTTCGATAATTTGAGTGAGATATTAAGGAAATATATCACAAAAGGTAAAATAGGAATATTTTCATGAAATTTCAGAACCTCAATATAATATAGTTCAGGAAAAATTAATCCAAATGTTTTCTAATGATAGTCAATTAGAATTTATAAAATGTATAATGAGAGCACAAGATATTGAGACAGAAGTAGAAGCAGTCAAACAGATTTCTTTATATCACGTTAGGGAGAGTTTTCATTCAGGCATTCAGGAAACATACAACCAAATAAAGAATAAAATATATTATCCAAAGTTATTGCAATTAATTCAAATTGTAATTAACCAATGTGAAATATGTCAGGAAGTTAAGTACGACAGAAATCCTATTAAACCAAAATTAAAACTTTCGGAGACGCCTTCAAAAATTAATGATATTATACATATAGCCATCGCGTGAATGGCTGGACCGATTTCACTAATCCTTTTTTTTTGTTGTATTTGTTATTATTAGGAGAAGGTTCTCATTAAAAAAAAAATACCAAAGTTGCCGGAAAACGCCTAAAAACAGTCATGTTCTTCTTCCCATACAAACGTTTTATTTTATATATACATATGTAAGTAAAAATGAATATTTGTTTGTTAGTAACGCTAAGGCTCGAGAACGGCGCAACCAATCTTAACGAAATTTTCAGAAGTTGTTCGCTGTGGATCTGGAAAGGTTCAGAAATAAAAAAAAACTTTCATAAGAAAAAGTCGAAAAATTGGAAATTTCTAAAAATAGACTTTTTCATACAACTCTTTTTTCTTTTGTTTTTCAATATTTTGATTTGTAAATTATTTGAATCGTTCAATTTCGGTAGCTTGTTCTTTTATTCAGGCTATTTAAAAAAAAAAATTTTGAAAATTATTCAGTGAAAACTTTATGTGTGTTTCAAACGAAGTGATCAATTAAAGATTGAAATTTGTTACGAAGCCACGAAGAGGTCCCGCTAATATCGGTCGGTGTTCTTTTTGCCATCAACACCAAGGCACATGAACGAGTACTCCCAGGATGCGATGACATACGTGTGGAATTATGGATTGGGGTCAATCAACAAGCGATCGTCACGTTGTCACAGCACGACTTTTCAAACAACAGTTACGATGTTCTTCTTTGGATGGTGGATAGTGGTTCCACCAAATCAAATTGATGAAATCATTTCTGCGGAAATTTCTGATGCAGAGAAAGATCCACGAAGAAAAAACTAATATAGTTCATGGACCTTGCGGACACCACAATCCCACTTCGGTTTGTATGTCTAACAATAAATGCACGAAACACTATCCACTTGCTTTTCTTTCGGAATCGCAAACTGGAAAAGATGGATATCCACTCTATCCTAGTAGCTCATGAGACGACCATACAACTTAGTGTAGTGAATATCGAAGTTGACAACATACGGATCGTACTATTTTAGCCACTGTTTTCTAATTCACATTCAAATCTCATGTCAATGTTTGATATTGTAGTTTGTTGAAATCGATCAAATATGTTTGCAAGTAAGTCACCAAAGGATGCAACATGGCGGTTATTGGTCTCGAACGATACGGTCGAACTGCAATAAAGCGCTTTGTAGGATATTTACTTTTGAAATTCATAACTGTTGTGCGTCTCGCACTTA
>NW_026089624.1:2406890-2467232 GCF_024586455.1 Bactrocera neohumeralis
TGGATAGCAGGAACACCAGACCATGACGACCTAGTGTTAGTAAATAATAAACTAAACGAATTAATTAACAATAATAATAAACAATACACAACAAATTCTAAAATTTTTGGAATTATTAACCAATTAACTGAAACAATCAATAACATTAATGAAAACTCAAATATTAAAATTCTAATGAAACGGAAAAATCAATTCCTAATAACTGAATTACAAAATATGATTAATACAATAGCTATAGGAAAAATAGGAATTTTGAACCCGACAATTTTAAATTTAGACGAGATTAAAAGTATAATTAAGAATGAACATGGACGATTGACAATAACTGATATAATAGATATTTCAAATTTTAAAATAGTACAAAATAAAGATGTAATAGTTATATATATTAAGTATCCAAAAATTATTTATGATTGCAAATATTATGAAGTAAGAGCAATTCCACAAAAAGATGGTAAATTAATAATTAATAATGAAATTGCAAAATGTAAAAAAGAATATATAAATATTAAAAATTGCAAAAGAGAAATGATAAATACTTATTGTAAAATTAATAATAAAAATACTTGCCTATCAGATATTTTGTCCAATAAAAAAGGGAAATGTAAAAAAATTAAAGAAAAACATAAAGACATAGATATAATTACAGAAGGAGCAATATTAGTCTCTGGAAATCATACTATAGATGACTCTGCCATAAATGGAGTTTACCTTGTAACATTTGAAAATTATACAAATATTGATAATATAACTTACGAAAATATTGATTGTAAAATTTGGAATTATTTAAAAAATAATCATATTAATAACTTTGAAATTATAGAATACATTGAAACAAAAAACAAAGAATTTGAATTTGAAAACATAAATATTTTGAGTGAAAGAATTAAAGAATTTAAAAATCATTCACTTTTCTGGTACATAATTGTAATACTTGTACTATTAATAACAATATACATAATCTATAAGATTTTAAAATTAAAAAAAATATATAAAACCAATAAGCAAAGCAAAAAATTTAAATTTCAAGAATTGTCATATAATGCTATTTTAGAGAGCATTTACAAAATATCAAAAAATGATACTGAATCGGGGACGATTCATCTTAGAGAGGGGGGAGTTAACGGCAGCAGCCACACAGATACTTAACGATAAATGTAAACAAATTGTATCTTCTCACAGTATTACTGCTTGGTCAGCAGAATACTTTAATTAATAAGAAATCAATATATCACTTGTTTTGATAAGTAAGCAAAATCCAATATTCCATTATTTGTTTTGATAATGAGAATAATTGGAAATCCAATGCTCTGGCATTTCATCACTTAATGTAATGCCAAAGCATCTTTAGTAATAAGCATAGAATTATAAGACTATAAATATAAGTGCTTTTACTAATAAAGATCAGTGTATAATCGGCAAGCGTATTGAGTGATCATCTTGATGATCAAAGCGCACCATATATTGTCACTCAAACCAACACTTTGTTTAATTTCTACCGCGCGTAGCGGAACGGAATATATTTTTTTAATACTTCCCACACCAGGAAAGTTAATTTGCATTTATATGCAACACAAATACATATATGAGGCACGTATGCATTAATATGCAATACGCATGCACTTAAATTTACAACAATATAAATATATTTACTTAGGTTAATATGTATACAAACGATAACATATTGATAAGATATACATTTAGGCAATTCACTTGAAAATAATCCCAAACCCCACAGCATAAACCCTACGATAACACACGCGCACACTTGTATTGCATTGTACGAGATGTTTTCCAAAGTAAACAGGACTTTTTGAATCTAGCGCCCTTTGGTGGCGCCATCTATAAGTATATGTCAACTGGTTCGTTAGAATCTGCTATCTTTATCGATTGTGCAGTGAGAATTTCATGACATTTCATCAATTGGAAGTGAAGTTATTGTGTTTTAGGTCAGTACGTTTGTGTTGTCGATGCGAAAATGAGCTTCGAACAAAGAGCCAACATTAAATTTTGTTTTAAAATTGGTAAAACGTTTACCGAAACGTTTCAATTGGTGAAACAAGTTTATGGTGATGATTGCCTATCCCCTAGCAGAGTGCACGTGGTTTCAACGTTTTCAAAGTGGTTGTGAGGACATAAAAGACGATCAACATGTGGGCCAATCAAAATCCGTGATTACCGGAAATTCCATCGAAACTGTGTGTGTGAATTCATCAAAAATCAACCGAAATCATCATTGAAATTCATGAAAATGGAACTGAACATCTCCAAAACATCGATTTATTGCATTTTGACCGAACATTTGGGCTTACGAAAGGTGTGTGCCCAGTTTGTTCCGGACAAATAGACTGACGACCAAAAATTGCTAAGAATCCAGCATTCGAAGGACATCATTGTGATCGATTATTTGACCAATTCACATTTTAACCGTTAACTACTCCCCGTTTTCACCTGACATGGCACCGTGCGACTTCTTCCTTTTTGGAAATATGCATTTTTCGATGATAGGAAAGCGTTATGCAGACGAAGAGGCCATTCAGAAGGCTTGCGCCGACATACTGGCGGCCAACGAGCTAAAACACTCGTTCAACCTTTTGGACCTTGCAAAAAGCTGTATTGAAGCAGAAGGAGACTATTTTGATTAAAATAAATTCATTTTGCCGAAAACACCATTTGTTCTGTTTTTTTCTTTTTTTAAAGAAAGATTTCCAACATAGTAGGGTAAGACGGGGTACCTTTGACACTGGGGCACATTTGACTTCAGTCTCTTGAAAATGTAAAAACGTGGCCACCACCATTATTGAACTAAACGAAGCGTCAAAAAATTTCACAATTATATTCCAACGCGTAACAGAGTTACACGTGTTTTTCTATTTTCGGGAACGTAATTGTAATTTTCGGTAGATCGGAAGAAAAGTCTTTCTTAAACAATAAAATACATATTTTAAAGTATCTTACGAAATTGGTTACTCCGTTTATGTGTGCTATGAAAATAAATAGTGTGTTTATCCGAAGTGTAATAGAATTTGCAAAATATAAAAAAACGAGACGGTGAGTGGAATGGGGCACCTTTGACTTGTGTAGAAGGGGCACATTTGATAAATGTCAAACGTACCCCATTTATCATTTGGTAATGTTAAAACAATTAAGGAGTTTTCTAATGCTAAGTATTACTTTAGCAATGGTGCGCAACTATAAGAAAAATACCAACCGATGTCAGATAAGTGAGGATGATATGAAAAATGCTCTTGCAGACATAAAGCATCAACGCGAAACAGCTACGTCAGCAGCGGAAAAGTACGGATTGAAAAGAACAACTTTGATCATGCGATTGAAGAAACTAGATCCTTTGAGGAACGATTCAGATTCTGGAAATGAGAGTAGCTGTGATGAAAATTTAATTTATCACTCTAAATACACAAGCCATCAAACGCTAACGAGAGTTCAAGAGGAGCAATTAGTCGAATATGCTAAGAAGTGTGCTTTTTTTGCATATGGATTGTCGTATGATATATTTAAAAGATTTGTTGCCGCTAATAACATACCATGTCCATCTACTTGGGAAACTAACAAGGCAGCTGGAGAAAGTTGGCTTTACGGCTTTTTGAAGCGAAATCCATCCCTCACACTACGAATGCCTGAAAAAACAAGCTTGGCCAGGCTCAGGGGTTTTACAAAAGCAGTGGTGGAGGAATTTTTCCAAAACTTGAGTCAGATATATGCACAGTATTCTTTTGAGCCTAAAGACATATACAATTTAGATGAAACTGGCGTAACCACTGTCATTCACACTCCTAAGGCAAAAAACCTATAAATATTTGTTTTATTTGCACTGATTTATTTTCTTTTTTCATTATAGGTCCTTGCTGCGAAAGGACAACGTTCGGTTGCACAGGTTGTATCTGCAGAGCGCGGAAGTTTGGTGGCCATGGTTGGCATAATGAATGCATGTGGAAACCATCTGCCGCCAGTGTATGTTTTTCCTAGAATACGTGCAAACGTTAGGTTTTCACAAGGATGTTTCCCAGGATATCTCATTTTGAACTCCAAATCTGGGTGGATGGTTGCCGAACTTTTCACAGACGTACTGAAGCATATTCAAAAGAACAGCAACTGCTGTAAAGAGCAACCAATTTTAATTTTACTGGATAATCACGCTTCACATTGTAGTCTTGAAAGCATAATATATATTGCCGTGATAACGGCATAACTTTATAGTCATTTCCACCGCATACTTCTCACCGTCTTCAACCACTAGACGTTTCAGTATTCGGGCCTTTCAAAAAATTTTGCAAGAAGTCCTTCAGTGATTTTATGATTAGTCATCATGGAAAGCATATAAGCATTTACGATGTAGCAAAATTGACTCATCATCCATTTGAAATGGCTTTTACTACGAGTAATATATAATTATATAATTCACAGATATTCATGGATAGTGATTTCTTAGTGAAATTGGAGCAAGAGCAAGATAATTTACCAATTGTCTATCCACCAAACACACTAGTGATCACTCCTATAAGTTCTCAATCGCTTGCACGGGCTTCTGAAGTAACTCCAACGCAAACTTTAACACTAGAACATTTGAGGCCTATTGCGCGTTTGGCGCCAAACATAACACAGAAACGTGGATCTTCGCGAATCCTCACTAGTTCACCAGAAAAAAATCGAGCTTTGGATTTCCAAACTAAGAGAATCACTCAGTTTTCCAAACGTTCTCTAAAATTTTCAACAGAAAGCAAGAAAAATCAAAAAAAAAACAAAAGTCAAAACAAAATAAGCGTTCATTAAATGAAAACCTTACATCATCTGACGAAAGTATTATCAGTCTGAGATCAGACAGCACAGAGAAATGTGTCAACAAAGATAATTGTTTGCTTAAATTTTCGTTATTGGATGATGAGAATTTAAAGGCTGGAGAATACGTTTTGATAAACTTTGAAATATTGAATTTTATCTTCTTTTCCCAAAATAATTGTCGTTGATATGCATGTTTTTCCAAAAATAGTGGTATTATTTTATGAATACATTTACTTTTATTTTAATAAAACATTCAGAAACAAACTATAAAAGATGAGTTTTATTTAAATGAAAACCAAATTTAATTAAAAAAAAAGAAAGTTTCACGGAAAATATGCTTGTCAAATGTGCCCCCGAATAAGTCAAATGTGCCCCTTAGTGGTGGACATTTGAAAAATTATGTATTATTTTTTAATTTCAAATAAAAAATAGCCTTGCGTGTTTTTCCAACTTTTTACTTTCATCACTAAGTATCCAAACCCTGGTGCTTTTAAAGCTGTAACTCATTTAAAATTATATTATATTTAGTAGAAAATAAAGGACTTTTAAAGGAAAGTGTCAAATCTACCCCGTCTTCCCCTATATAAGGCTTACAAATATCAAAATTAAATTAGAATGAAAGATTTCTCAGCTCGAATATGGTCTTTATTTTCCCCCACCAGCGGTAAGAACTTAAAGATTCTTATTTGAGTTTAAAGTTTGATCATACAAATCAAGCAGTCAAACAGAGTATTTTGAATTTTGGCCTATGGGTGCAATCATTCTGCAGTGGTCCGATTACACCCATCCACGAACTCGTAATTTTTTTGTATTAAGAAACCCACATTAAGATATCTCAATTTTTACTCAATTTACAGCTTGCACGGACGGATTCTTATCATTTAAATATGTACTATACAACAATACATCTATCTCGCTAAGTTTTAGGTGATACGTACAACCGTTAGGTGAACAAAACTATAATACTCTGCAACAACAGATTGCAAGAGTATGTATGCTTCAAATATGAAAATCGAGTGCCTAGCCATGCCTTAAGCAACGTCATAAAAATTCAACTTGGATTTTATGAAAAATACAAATAATGAGACGAAGAATTCCAGTGATAAAAAAAGGTGCGTAGAGTCCCTACGCGCGGATGAAGTTATACTTCTTAATGATATTCCAAGAAATGCATATCATTTTGTATGAAAGAAAACTAGAAAACTTAAATTCACATTTTATAAATTTATTATAATTTATTATATCCCCGAGCATGCTTTTGCCAACAAATCGTCTTCTCGCGACGATGGCAAAAGCTAAAAATCATAAATTGCACAACTTTCTGGTGCTTCTCGCAAAAATCTGCGTCGATATGTATTCACGATCATACGTATACATTATATAATACGCAGGTTTGGTAGCGAAGCTGCTACAGCGGCAAGGGGTGACAATCGGCGACCATTACTTTAGTTATGCCATAGAAATTCTATTGCTACGAATATGAAAATGACAACGAAATAATGCAAATATGCATATTTCTAAAGGTCATTAATTTCTTTGAAGAAATGAATGATCCTGAGAAGTAAAGTCTTAACTTTTCAACGGCCAACGCAGAGCATTTCAACCAAAAGGAATTTATTCATTAAAATTACCACTAAGAAGTCGTTTTATCCGTTGTAAGCGAACGATTTTCGAAGAAACATCATTTCTAATATGCCACAAGACAAAATTAGAAATGAACTTCTAAACCTCACGCTGTCAGATAAAACGATATACCTCGTCATCGCGGGTCGATTTCCAAAAAATGTAAATGAAGACTAACTACAGAAATAATCCTGTAAAGTATAGCCTTAATTTTTCAACGGCCAACGCAGGGTATTTCAATAAAAGGGCACATAAAATAGTTGAGAATTCGCAGAAATGAAAGACAAAGGAAAGAAAAAGGAGTATAACTTCAATAATGAACAAGCATACAAACATACATATGCGCAGCAGCAGCAAGGAAAGAGGTAACAATCGGCGATCCATTGTATATTTCTTTCATGCATAACTAAACCATAATTAGGACAACTCAATTCAAGCGTCAATGGTGGTGTTGGTGGTAAGCGCTTCAAAAGCGACGACGAGCACGTAGGTTCGAATCCCAACAGAATTTATTTTAAACTGAATATGTCACCAACCAAAAATTGAAACATTGTTCTACAAAAACCACAACAGCATAAGCATGGCAACATTGTGTTGTTGGTAAAAACCCGAGCTGTGCCGAAAGAAACGAACAAGCGATCGCCGATTGTCACCGCTTCGCTTGCTGCTCGAACATCTTCGCAGACAAGGTTGCGTAGATTCATATCGAGCAAGGTTGCGCAACCTGAATCTATCGCAACCTTTTCCGAACTCGTATTAGAAGTATAACTTCAAAAAGAAATTTAATTTAAACAGACCAGATGGTCTTGGAAAGTTTTTAAGGGGTTTGAGGGGAGAAGATAATGTTTCGGTTCTTTATCGTCATATAGATTTACCTATTGGTGAGAGAAAGACCCATACATACGCATACAACATAATATTGTTTTATCTTGAAAGTAAGTGATCTGCATTTGTGGTTAATTTAATATCTTCGACTGTCTTCGTTAGAGAATTATCCATTCTTAACAGTTTTCAACAACTCTTGGCTGGGCAATCAGCATGGTTGTCCACTGTGTGGAATGCGAGCGAGAATTATTTTTACCAAATTTTGTCTATATAGAAGTCGATTTAAGATATGTGCACCGAATCTATTAGGAGCGGGACACATCCTTCCGTAGCATTATTTTTGACTTAGTTATAGCCTTATAAGCGATTCGCGATAGTTTGTAAACGTGGCAACTTTCCGATTTGATTATCTGCAATGTCAACCCCGAAAATATAATGCTATTCCGACTTTAACCCAAATATGGTGAAATATAGCAATACAAATTTTTTAAGCACCTGGATTTCCTTTGTAGGATTGTGTTTCATTTCATCCGAACGTCGCCGTCTCTAAAAGGTTTTATTTCGGTGCCTTATTAGTGTCTTTACTTACTTGTGAAAGTCAGCTATGCAGTAATTTTGATTCGTTGCATCTACAGTAAATGGTATCCCATCAAGGTTATTTCCACAAATTATGCACGTAAAGCATTGAGGATGATAGGGTTTGCCAGTGGCACGAAGTATACGTTCCATTATCGGTTTCATACATACTGAACATTTCTCTAATGTTTGTAAGTAGTCATATTTACAAAGCGGTTTTCCATCCAAGGCATAAAATGGTTTACCCTGCAGATTCACCGTACATTGTGCGCACGTAAAACACGCGGTGTGGAAAATTTGCTCCATAGCCGTACAACCAGAGTTCTCTCCTATTACGCGTCCATTGCACTTGAAACACGTTCCTGAAAATATTACAACAATAACTTACTCAATTAGTTTTATTTTTATATTTGTAATTTCAAATGCGTTAAAAATTCTTTGACCAGACCAAACAAAATATCAATTATTAGTTAAGGATACTAACATTAACTAGAATATTATTTCTTAAGCTATTACTCTCTAAATGATTATACCTCTGGGAACTACGAAAAAGTGAGAATCGTCAAATATTTCTTTGAATTCAAAAGTTAAAGAATTTATACGTTTCGTTGTTTCGAAAAAAGGTGAGTATTTCGATATACGTGCATAATTTGTACAAGTTAACAAATCACAGTAGCCCACAACTACAAGTACAGTTATGCCTGTGATTGCAACGCAAGCAACAAAGTACGAGGCTCAAGTTGCTGACATAACAACGGAAACGCTTACCAGTAGCAAACGACACCAACAGTCCCAAACCGTGAGAATTGCTGAATCAGCGATATGGAATCATGCGGCAGTCCACGTGAGGTGATGACAAGTGTGATTTGATAGGTGTTAGGTATTCAGGTGTAGCACCGAAAAGTCAGTTGTAATAGGTCAATCGTCGCCAACGGCTGCCCTACATCGTACGGAAATAAAATAAATCAAACTAAACCTTGCCGTGGGTTCGAACCCATTTCATCGTAAATTTTAAAATCTATTGACGTGATATAAAAATTTCCAAAAAATTAAAAAAGCTATTTACGTGAAGTTAAAATAAAATTCGTATGTAGAGGAAAATAAACGTAAAACCGTTTATTTGCAATCGAAAGATAAAACCTATTTACCTACAAACCAACATAAAGGATTATTTGAATTCAAAATACAAAACAACTATTTACGTGAAGCTAAAACTTCAGAGCTATTCCTGTGAAAAGAGAAACATTACAAACCAGCATATAGGAGATTTCATGAAGTCTAAGAAGCAAAAGGAAAACTTCAGGAACACCATTTTTTTGGACCAATATTGAAGCTGTAAGAAGAGTGCTCATTACGTAATATTTTGAATAAGAAAAGTATTAAAACATTAATTGATATTGATTAATTAATATTGTAACAAAGCGACAGGGAAAATTAAAAAGATCAGCTGCAGGAATGTTATTACAAAGTGTCTAGGAGAATACAGAACTATTAGTAGTTAACAGTATCTTGACGTAAAATGGACGAAACCACAATTCGGACCTTACTGAATACCGCCATTCGAGCAGCAACCGAACAGACGAGACGGGAATTACAGGCAACAGTTAACTCACTGACCGATAGACTTACGCAGATGGAAAGACCATCTCAAGTAGAGCAATATAATGAGGTTACAATCGACCCGGCAGTTAGATGCGATGAATCTTTGGACGTAGTTAAATCCTTGCCAGAATTCGCTGGCGATGAGTCTCGATACGTGTAGTGGCGTCAGACAGCTCACACGGCATATACAATTTTTCAGAACAGTTTTAAACATTATCAGGCTGTGGCCATCATAAGGAATAAAATAGTGCAATTATAGCTAGGCTTGATTTTACTTATGCAGATTAAAAACCTATTTACATACTGGAACAGGAAATGTCTACCCCCGACAATAACAGAATTTTACGATGAAGTCGAAAAGAAACTAACAGCCGTAATTAATAAGATATGATATGTGATGTGTGATATCTTATTTTCATCACGGACATCGGATATGGCATCGGCCGTGGCACTCGCTCAACAGCTTGAATAAAATCAGACGCGTTCGTTATTTGCTCACAGATTTTCATTTTCTGATAATAGAATTTCCGACTACAGTCGGCCTCTGAAGAGAAACAATGTACCATTTCCTAAAAAAAAACGGACAACCTCAGACACGACCAACGCCTATGGATCAAGATTCTAGATTCAAGTCTTTCCAGATTCCAAGTCCCTCAAAGAAATGATCGATCGAATGAGTCTCGCACACAGCAAGTGACTTCATTTAATACCACTCCATCGAATCCAGCTCCCTTTAATAATAGAGATTTTCCTTTAGGTAGAACAGTTTTCGGAAATCAATACCCCAGGAGCTCCGGTATGCATTTAGCCCAAAAAAGACATCGCGATAGCGACCGCTTTAACAATAAATTACAACGCATAAGCCATTTAGATCAATATCCTTCCACCGAAGTTTACAAAGATGATCAACAAGACGAATATAATGAATTTGTAGATTTCGAATCTTGAAGAAATTTCAAACGAAATTAATTTTTAAGGGGTAGATCCCTGCTACCATACGCTAGCAGGACATTTCAAGGAAGAACTCTAAACATTTTTGTTGATACCGATGGATAGAAAAATTATTTAAATCCAGCAAACTGGAGGGATATAAAACCCATTACGTCCCAGTTTGTAGTAAGCTCTACTCACGGGGTAGATAAAATTGCAGAAAAATCCACCGTACATATTTTCAATTCGAATTTAGATTTTTTTATTTCACCTACACCTGACACGTTTGACGGTATTATTGGAAAATCGATGCGAAGCTGGACATCAAGAAAGGAATTCTATTTTATGAAGGGGGTTTGGAAAAACTTATGTATTTACATTGTAGCGACGTTAATAACGTAATTGTAAAAGGAGATGTGGAACGAATAAAGGCGAAATACGCAGCTATATTTTCTGATCCTAACGAGGCATTGCCGTTCAATATAAACATCATAGAAACCGTGAGAACAACTAACAATGAACCAGTTTACTCCAAACCTTATCCATATCCTATGGCAGCGTCTGAATTTATTAACAAGGAAGTAAATGATCTTCTGCCAGACGGCATCATTAGACCATCTCGCTCACCATACAATAGTCCAGTATGGGTTGTTCCCAAAAAAGAACAGATGCCGCAGGGAAGAAGAAACTTAACGAGAAAACTATTAGCGACAAATACCCGATTTCCGGCATATCCGGAAATCTTTCAAATCTAGGAAAATCATCAATTTTTACGACAATAGACTTGAAATCTGGGTTCCACCAGATTTAGGATTTGTTGTCTCAAAAGATGAGATTGAAACCTCCAAAAATAAAATAAAAAACATAGTTAATAGCGAAACCTTTTACGAAATATCTACGGGGAGAAAACGGTAGAATAAGTACTAACATTTCCAAGAATATAAAAATTACTCTCGACAACGAAGCTTATGAAGCGTTTCAAAAAATTAAATACATTCTATCTTCAGAAGACATACTTCTTCTTTATCCTGACTATGAAAAAACTTTTGATTTAACCACGGATGCGTCTTCACACGCCTTGGGTGCAGTACTTTCACAAGGTGGCAGACCCATCACTATGTTATTACGAACGTTAACACAAACTGAAGAAAGCTATGCAACGAATGAGCGAGAACTCCTCGCGATTGTTTGGTCTCTTCAAAAATTAAGAAACTATCTGTATGCAGCAAATAGTATTAAGATATTCACTGATCACCAACCGCTTATCTATTCGATATCAGATAAAAACCCTAACGCAAAATTGAAAAGATGGAGAGTCTTTGCAGAAGAGTTCTCCCTTAATTTCATTACAAACCCGGCAAGGAAAACATTGTCGCAGATGCGTTGTCAAGACAACACATAAACAGTTTAGAATACAAGGATACGCCCAGCTCAGGCGACGAAACCGTTCACAGCGAAAATTCATCCACAAAAGTAATTTATACGGTTATAAATCCGCTAAATTAATTTTTTCAGCAGATTATCTTTGAAGGTGGGGACACAAATTCAAAAACTACAAAAATTCTATTTCAATCAGGAATTAGACACCATATAATTTTTTAAAATATAGACGAATTTTTTGATCAATTGAGCAGCTGTATCAGCCCAAATGTTACAAATGATTTGCTATGTGACCTATGTGTTTTAGGAAAAAGTCAAAACAAAGTTAAAAGCACCTTTTCATCAGTAAAATTTGTTCATACAAAATCATTGGTCACTCACATCTTTAACGAGGATGATCAGAAAGAAATTCTTCATACGGAACATAATAGAGCACACCGGTCTCTCAAAGAAAATGTTCTGAAATATTAAGGGATTACTATTTTCCAAACATGCGAAAAATGTTGAAGGAAATTATACTAAGGAAGCAAAATATCAGAGCCACCCTCCAAATCCTGAAAGGGGAAAAACTCCAATACGAAACAGACCCCACATCATAGAACAACAAATGGGCAGATAGAACGATTTCACGGAACTCTTTCCGAGATTAATCGTTGTATTAAACTAAGCCAGGGACTTAATGACACGAATGACCTTATTCTACTCGCAGTCTACAAATACAATAGGACAATACATTCGGTAACTGGGCAACGACTTATTAACGTGATTCATTCTGCTTCATCAAAATTCCTTGACGAAATTAAAAACTTCTTATTAAAACCCCAAACCTCCGAACTTAATTACCATAATAGATATGGCAAACCAAAATGTTTAAACCAGGTGACAAAGTTTTTCTAAAATCTTACAAAAGATTGGGATACAAATTAAGCAAACTGTACACAGAAAAAGTAGTAGAAAGGGATTTGGGAACAACCGTTTTAGTTAACGGCAAAAAAATCCATAAAAGTAATCTAAGATAAATTTTTTTCAATCATTACGCTCCTGATCCTAATGCTAAACGCATTAGCACGGTTGGAAATTTTATATTTTACTAATTCAATATACAAGGTGTGTTGCACAGTAAACAGGACTTTAAAAAACAGAACAAATGGTTTTTTCGGCAAAATCAATTTATTTTATTCAAAATAGTCTCCTTCTGCTTCAATACAGCTTTTTGTACGGCCAAAAAGCATGTCGAACGAGTATTTTAGCTCGTTGGCCGGTATGCCGGTGCAAGCCTTTTGAATGGCGTCTACGTCTGCATAACGCTTTCGAAAGGGAAGAAGTCGCACGGTGCCATATCAGGTGAATACGGGGAGTGGTTAACGGTTAAAATGTGAATTGGTCAAATAATCGATCACAATGATGTCCTTCGAATGCTATTTGTCCGGAACAAACTGGGCACACACCTTTCGTAAGCCCAAATGTTCGGTCAAAATGCGATAAATCGATGTTTTGGAGATGTTCAATTCCATATCCATGAATTTCAATGATGATTTCGGCTGGTTTTTGATGAATTCACGACAAACAGTTTCGATGGAATTTCCGGTGATAACGGATTTTGGTTGGCCCACGTGTTGATCGTCATTTATGTACTCACCACCACTTAGAAAACGTTGAAACCACTCGTGCACTCTGCTACGGGATAGGCAATCAGTGCCATAAACTTGTTTGATCAATTGTTTCGGTAAAAGTTTTACCAATTTTAGAACAAAATTTAATGTTGGCTCTTTGTTAGAAGCTCATGTTCGTACCGATAACACAAACATACTGTCACTTAAAACGTAATAGCTTCACTTTGAATTGATGAAATGTCATGAAGTTCTCACTGGATAATCGATAAAAATAGCAGATTCTAACGCATCAGTCGACATATAGATGGCGCTACCAGGGGGCGCTAGATTCCTGTTTACTTTGGAACGCACCTTGTACATACCAATATCGGAGGGAGATGTTGCCATCTACCGTCAATACAAGCACTTAATTCACGAACTAAACTGAACCAATTATGAAAACATTGCCGAACAAACGTACAACCTTCTCGACAACTTTCCAACATCCCACATACGTAAGACATTGCAACTGGGCATAGACCGCATTTTACGATTACTGGATTTACTAAGAATTCACTACCGATACTCTCGTAGTACTAACTTTCTAGGCACTCTCCCAATATAAAGCGGTAGCTCCCGATTTCGATGACCTTAACCAACTCCAAACACTGATAGAATCTTTAATTGAAGCGAATGACGAACAGATCTATATCAATAATCAATTACGATTAAAGATAAATCAATTAACTGACACCGTAAAAAAAAAATAGCTCTACAAAAGAGCATGAACGTGACACTGAAAACTTATTTGAATTGATATCAGCAAGAAACAGTGCATTGATAGACGAAATAGAATCAGCCATATATTCAGTCACTTTGGGTAAGATACAGTTAATAAATCCAATTTATTTAAATAGCGATAAAGTTAGGAATTTACTAACCAACGAGCACTCTACAAATATAACAGTAAACGATTTACTAACAGTCTCTAAATTGAAAATTTTACATGATAATAATAACATTTATTTTATAATTAAATATCCAATAGTTGGACAAAATTGTAAGAAAATAAGAAAAAATGTAAAAAAATGTAAAGTAATTATGACAGAAACTAATATAATATTATAGTAAATGCCAACAGCTTGTTAACTGTAAAAATTCTGTGTCAACCATATTTTATCAAATGTCAAGTAGAAATAGTTCCTGTATTTTGAATCTACTAATCCAAAAGCCCACATACTGTCAAACCGTCACATCGAACCAATAGAGGAAATTGGTTCTTGTTATAAACGATAAATTGGTGGAAGTTCGTGAAGGAAACTCTGATGCAATAACGTTTGTTATTAAGTTTACAGAAAATGTGACTATTAATGGTACTACTTACATTAACTGACGGAAGATGGTACGTGCTTATACAGAAGCCGCGCGCGCACAATTTTTGAACCTGACTAATCATACATCATTATTATCGCTTCCGTTCTTGCACAATATTAACCAAAAAACCTAAAACACATCGTATCATTGAGAGGCCTTGTGAAAGTTCAATCGTCTAATACCCGAGACAGACATGTAGTAACAATACCATATATGGTACAAATACCACATGTGTGTCACCAAATACTAGCAAAATACCATATGAGCAATGTAGTATTTTGCTGGTAACAATACTATGATGTTTCATTGTGGTATTTGTATAAACACAGCTAAAAAAACAGGTAACAAACTTTGCTAAAAGCAAAATGACTTAAAAAATTAATTATTGAAATAGAAAACAAAATATTTTTTACAATTTTTATTTCGGAAAAGCAGGAAATGTTTCATTTATGTGATGATTTTAGAGAGACTTTAACCAAATCGGTTTTTTGGGATGAAAATAGATTAACTTTACAGTATTTGAAATAACTGTATTTATTTTCGCCATAACACACATCTACATATATATTGCTTACAATTTTTTTGAAATATTTAATGCCTATGAAACAAAGGTAGTATTTCAGTTGACCACATTGCCATGTGTGTCACCAACGTAGTAAACAGAATACCATGATACCTTTACCATGGTATTGTTACTACATGTCTGTCTCGGGTATAAATGGCTAATAGCTTACGCATCTACAACTGCCTTTTTTGTTGTTGCCATACTAGCCCACATAGTCAACAAGCGCCGAAAGCGCAACATTAGTATTGCAATATTAGGCAACGTTCTTAAAGAATCCGTGGACGTCTCCTCTTCTAGCGGGGGAGTAGTTAAGATATTATATTACAGTAGTCCACAACAACTAGTGCAGTTATCCCTGTGATTGCAACGCAAGCAACAACATCCAAAGTGCGAACAGGAATAAAGGGATGTCCAACTTATTACAGAGCGAGAGCGCTTCAAAATTAGCGTCTTTTATAACATTTTCCATTATGGCCAGATTGAACAACATAATAATTTTTGGGCATTTAAATCAAAACACCCAACATTTAGTACGAATAAAAGCTACTATATAGTGGTTATTTATTGTATGGAGAAACTATTTAAATCTTTTTATAGTATACTAGCTGACCCGGCAGCCGTTGTCCTGCCTGAAATTATGTGTTTTGAAATGAAAAGAGAGTTGAATTTATATGTATTGTGTTTAAAATCATTTATTTTCGATTTTTCCAAATTTTTTTTGATAAACAACATTTTTGGTTTCTGTTTCGGTGCGTAAATGTACAGAGAGATGGTTTTCCAACTCGTGAGCACGCCACGTACATCCGGCCGTGTGAAAAACATAGCATTTCCAAATTTATGCCACATACTTCTAGCGACTATCCTTATGTCCTATTGATTCTCATCTCAAATGCAATTTTCACTGGAAACGGAATGCGTTGGAACTGATATGGGTACCATTTACAGTACGCAATGACTCAAATGAAGTTGAAATGCGTACATTATCCAATAGGAACCATTCATCGAAATGCATTATTTGAGAACACATCTGGATGTCAATCTACTGGTTGGCCTTCCTTTCTGCGTAATTTTGTTGCTGGCGGTGTTTCCAGTGGCGAATATAGTACGATCCATATGTTGTCAACTTCGATATTCACTACTCTAAGTTGTATGGTCGTCTGATGAGGGGGCTTCATTTTTGAATTTCAATGCATTGCAATGTGGACATACAATATTCATTAGTCCAATAGCAACAATTTGCTCTGAACTGTAATCAATTGCCACATTATAGCAGAATGCAGCTCTGTGGGGATTAAATACAACATTTCTTTGTTGATTTTGATTTCTTTGTAGTTCATTTCTTTGATTTGTTCTTATATTTCTTTGACCTGTCGTATTTCGAATTCTGCGGCCTAAGTTTGTACGTCTGGTTGGTGGCATTGTTAAAAACGAAAATCCAACTGAAAATAAAATGATCTCATATTTTTTCTGTTTAACCATGTATACCAAATTGTAGTATGGTGTAGTCAGCAAAAGTTACCAAAAATCGATATAAGGTGAATTTAACTTACCGTGATTAATAAAACTTATTAGCAAACAAAAAACTTCTTAGTCTTTAAAACAAAACGAACTTTATCAAAAACTTAATAAAATTTACATGAAAACAGATTACCACAATTTTTTTTTAATTGAATGACGTTGACATTTAAATTGAATTACGTTTACATTCGTTACGCTCGTTTTTTAAAATCTGCAAAATGAAATGTATAATATTTCTTAATATTTTTTTCCATAAGAACCTTGTACAGAGTATTAGAAAACTACAAAAAAAAATCAGCCAAATCGGTTCAGCCACTCACGCGTGATGCCGTGACAATGCATGCGTTGTCCTGCGTGAAATTATGTGTTTTGATATGAAAAAAAAAGTTGAATTTACGTTGTGTTAAAAATCATTTATTTTCGATTTTTCTTTAATTTTTTTCAAATGTAACGCAGTTTGATAAGCAACATTTTTTGGTTTCTATTCCGGTGCGTAAATGCATACAGAGAAGATGGTTTTCCAACTCCGGAAAACGCCACGTTTAATGTACCCATGCAATCGTAGTTACGATAATTTGGCCAATTTGGCATAAACATTCGTGATGAGTTCATATTTCATTTAGTTGAATTGACAAAAGCCAGGTGGAATTGAAATCAAACCAATTTTTGCCCTTTTTCAATTTTTACCGAATACGATGTAAAATGTCTTCGGCAATGTACTTTTGTTCGTGTTTCCATAATTGACGCATTTGAAGGCTGATACATATGTCGAAATGACCATCGCGAAAAGTGTGCGCAATGACTCAAATCAAACTGAACGACGTACATTTATTAATAGCAACCGAAGGTATTAGCAATCGTAGTTTTTCGGGTGGATTATGTAAATTCGTTCTAAGGAATTAGTTGAGAACACACCTGGATGTCAATCTATTGGTTGGCCTTGCTTTCTGCGTACCTATTTCTTCAGCGATGCATTCCATGCATAATATCAAAGCGTTTCCAAATAGAGCAATGTTCTCACAAACGAATCACTGACGCCAGTTGAGAAAAAACTCGTCAATGTAAATTTTGTTCTTGAAGTGTTTCCGTTGCTGTATTCTCTGGGTGAAAAACACTCTTTAGCCATTCTCCAAATGGACTGCCGCACAACAGTCGAGAAAAGTCGATTTCACCAAACTACAATATCAAACATTGGCATGAGTTTTGAATGTGACAAGTTGTTTTACAAACCGAATACGGTATGATCCATATGTTGTCGACTTCGATATTCACTACTCATAAGTTGAATGGTAAATGTCATGCCATTGTCGTCTGATGAACTACGACGATAGAGTGAATATCCATCATTTCCAGTTTGCGTTTCCGAAAGAAAAACGTGGATAGTGTTTCGTGCATTTATTGCAAGGTGTATTCTGGTGTCCGCCAAGGTTCATGAACCATATTGGTTTTCATCACTTCAGTGAATGATGACCTTATTTAACGAGATGAGGAATTTCCGCAGAAATGATTTTATCAATTTGATCTGGTGTAACCACCATCCACCATTCAAATAAGAATTTTATTGCCAAGGGCCGCAAATCGTCTTTTTTAGACAACCAACAGAGTACATCCAGCATATGACTGTCCATACTTGTATATACATACGTTGCTTCAAGATAAAGTCCATCCTTGTTTGAAAAGTCTTGATGACTTAAAAAATATGTCATGTCATCACATCCTGGGAGTCCATGTAGTTCATGTGTCTTGGCTGCCATACGTTGATGACAAAAAAAACGCCGACCGATATTAGCGCTCTTCGTGGCATCATAACAAATTTCAATCTGTAATTGATCACTTCGTTTGAAACACACATAAATTTTTCACTGAATAATTTTCAATAATTTTTCTTTTAAATAGCCGGAATAAAAAAGCAAGCGACCGATTGATTGAACGATTCAAATAATTTACAAATCAAAATATTGAAAAACAAAACAAAAAAGAATTGTATGAAAAGTCACTTTTTGGAAATATCCAATTTTTCGACTTTTCCTTATGAAAAGTATATGGTTTTTTTTATATCTAACCCTTTCCAGATCCACAGCGAACAACTTCTGATTTCATGAAGATTGGTTCCGCCGTTCTCGAGCGTTAGCGTTACTAACAAACAAACAATCATTTTTACTTACATATGTATGTATGTATGTATATACAAAATAAAGCATTTGTATGGGAAAAAGAAAAGGGCTGTTTTAGGGGTTTTCCGGCAACTTTCGTAATTTTTTCTTACATAAGAACCTTCTCCTAATAATAACAAATACAACAAAAAAAAATCAGCCAAATCGGTTCAGCCATTCACGCGTGATGCCGTGACAACGAAAACGGTTTCATTTTTATATATAAGATTAGAACAACTGATTTTTGACCTTTCAATATCCAATAAAAGGGTTTAAGCTTGTTAGCTCTCAATCATTAAATGGTTTTAATCATTTTCCATTGAAAATAATACTATGATGCTTCAAATTACAAAACGTTTCATCAAATACCTTTAAATTTCACAAATTTATTTAATTTGTATTGTTTTACATTTTTTATAAGTGGTCTTGAACGATGCAACAAATCCCTCCGTCTACATATTTTTTTGGCAAGATTTCAATCTGGCCATCGCTCGTTTCCAATTACTTAATGTCAAAACCTCCTGAACTCGATCAACTGTCAAAGTTCAGGAGGTTTTAATGTTTAGAAATTGTTCTCTCATATCCAGTGAGAGAGGAGTTGGACATCTCTTTATCTCTGGTGCGAGGCTCTAGTTGCAGACATAACAACGGAAACGCTTGCCAGTAGCAAACGACACCAACAGTCCCAAACCGTGAGAATTGCCGAATCAGCGATATGGAATCATGCGGCAGTCCACGTGAGGTGATGGCAAGTAGATTTAATAGGTGTTAGGTATTCATGTGCATCACCGAAAAGTCAGTTGTAATAACTCGATCGTCACCAACGGCTGCCCTGGAGGGAAATAAAATAAATCAAACTAAACCTTGTTTATATGTAGGATTTACTTCAAAAGAATACGGCGTATTAATTGTAAACTGTATTTTTTATTCCATAATTCAGCGCGGTGACGCGACCGCATTACACAGCGTCTTCTTCACTACTCCCCGTTTGAACAATTGAATCTTAGTTTATATCTATAACAAAAATGGATGATCCATGATGGCTGCTGATGGATGCTTCGTCCAATAACAGCTGATTTGCAGTGTTGCCATCTGAACTACATTATTCGTTCAGTGACAATACTGCCACCTATTCTATATTTTATTTCTTCCTACAATCGGCTATCCTGACCTCTTATTCGACCTCGAATAATTAAGTCCACCTTTTCATGTTTTCTGCCACTGTAGTGGTGTTTTTAGGTCCTTCCGTATTTCCTACTTTGTCAACCTCGTACCTGTCATGGTTTAGTTTGGCGACTACCCTGTACGGTCCTAAATACTTCGGTCGTAATTTCGTAGCCACCCCGAACTGAGTTTTCTTAATGGCTACCAAATCTCCTATGTTGTATTCGCGGCATTCTTTCCTTTTCTGATTAAACGTCTTACAGTTCTCTTTTTGTATTTTTTCTATACTTTCATGAGCACTCTTTCTTAATGAATCACGTTCTAAATTCAATTCCTCTATTTCGAGATCTTTTAAAATTTCATGTAAGTCTGGGTAATCTACTACTCGCATGTTTAATCCTGTAAGAATTCTAAAAGGTGACCTTTTGGTACTGCGTGGTGCAGTGTTATTTAAAATCTGTTGTACTTTTGCGACGTGGTTGTACCACTGGGTTGGGTTACCTTGGCATTTCTTAGACAGCATTGGAACAATGGTCCTGTGAACGCGTTCTACCTGTCCGTTGCCTCGTGGAACACCGGTTGCAATCAACAGGTGTTGTATACCCTCCTTCGTGCAGTATTCGTTAAACGCTTTTGACGTAAAAGCCGCTCCTCTGTCCGTTATAATCCGTTTCGGGTTGCCGAAAACTGAGGATTGTTTCTCTAATTTATTGATTACCTCCTCCACCCCGGTTGATTTCGTTGGGTATAACCAAACGAATTTTGAAAATGCGTCTATTATGACTAAAATATGATTATTTTTTCCGAGTTTCGGTTAATGGACCCACATGGTCAATATGGTAAGTACCTAATGGCTCACAAGTTTTGTCGATTGGTGTCAACAAGCCCTCTTTCTTACCCCTTTTCGCATCTATTACAATGCACTCTACACACGAAGTTACTATATTTTGTACTTTTTTGCTCAAGTTTGGTATATAATAATTTCTCTCTACTAGCTCCTGTGTTCTTTTTGCTGCAAAGTGACCCTGATTATGAGCTAACTTTATAATTTCTTCTTCCATACTGGAAGGTACCACCAACAATTCCTTTACAAAGTCGTTGTAAAGTAAGTCATTTCTTAAATAAAAGTTTTCGTATGGTTCTACTTCCACAATTTTCCGCACTGCTCTTATCCAATCATCCTGCATTTGCGCCTCTTTTATCCTAAACTTTAACGAGTCTTCTACTAATAAGCAGTATGCACGACTAAGAGCATCTACGTGTCTCATGCGAGTTCCTGACCTATGTTCAACTACATAATTATATTCTTGTAGGTACATTGCCCACCTCATGATCCTGTCTGGTACGTCTTGTTTCTTGACTGTCATAGCGAAAGCGTTACAATCGCTAACTATTTTAAACTGAATATTTCTTAAGTATATACGCCATTTCTGTAATGCCTTTATAGCTGCAAGAACCTCAAGTTCAAAAGCACTATATTTCTCTTCCGCCCTTGTGGTTTTACGACTCATATATTCGATGGGGTGTAACAGATTGTCTTCTGCGTCCCTTTGTAGTAAGACTGCACCGTAACCAAATTTTGACGCATCAGCATGCACCTCTGTTTCCGCATGTGGATTGAAAAGCTTCAATGCGGGCGCATTTACTAACGCACGCTTCAGATCTTGAATTGCTAAGAGTTGTTCTTCCCTCAACCCAAACTTTTCGTCCTGACGAAGCATATCAGTTAGCGGCTTCGCATTAACTGCATAATTTTGGATGAAACGCCTGAAGTATGAAGTTAAACCTAAAAATCGTTGTAATTCTTCCTTACTAGTTGGTACTGGAAATGCCCTGACTGCCTTCGTCTTCTCTTCCGAAGGCAAAATTGCCCCGTTCTCCACAACGAACCCCAAAAAATTAATCTTTCTCTTTAAAATTTGGCATTTCTCCCATCTAATGTGCAAACCGTTTTCACTTGCATGTCTTAATACCTTTTCCAATTTCTCTCGACCTTCGATCTCATCCTTGGCGGGAATGACGATATCGTCCATGTATATTATGACTGTTCCATCCGCAAGCATGTTCTGGAAAATTGCTCGTATGTATCTACAAAATACCGCCGGCGAATTATTAATACCAAATGGCACAAAACAAAACTCATATTGGCCGTTCTTAGTTACGAAAGACGTGTATTTGGGAGACCCTGGTTCTATTGGCACATGATAGAATCCGTTCTTCAAGTCCAATGTGGTGAAGACCCTTGCACCCTGTAACCTGTCTAATGCTTCGTCTACCACTGTCATTGGAAAATTGTCCCTGACTATTTTCTCGTTAATCTTGCGATAGTCGCAACAAAACCGTTTTGCTCCGTTTTTCTTTGTAACTAACACAACTGGAGAGGCGTATTCCGACACACTCTCCTGAATAATACCTTCTTTAAGCATACGCTCTACCTCTTCATCAATACGTCTCTGATCCACTTGCGACACTCTACGTGGCCGCTGAAATATCGGTTTCTCATCCTTTAATAACAATTTCATCTGTACTGGCGTTTTACTCGACTTCCTAGGATAATAACTATTAATCCAACTGTTAACTACTTTGGCCTCGTCTATCGGCAGATGCGATAGATCCACTTTATCTGACTTCTCAAACATTGCCGTTCCCATTGAACACAATACCCTGAACTCTTTGTTTAACCCATTGTCATCCATGACTTTCGACCTCGTTTCTAATACCGGTTCGGTAATGTCCTTTTGTTCCTCGGAAACTTCAATTTGACTATTCCCATAGTCTCCTCACTCACGGTGAGTTGACACAAACCTTTCAACATCACCACTTGCACCCCGGTGAGCTGACACAAACACTTCAGCATCACTGCATGCACCTTGGTGGGCTGACACAAACACTTCAGCTCCACCACACGCACCCCCAGGAATCTCCCCGATCCCTGTGTGCTTCACTACCTCGTTAGCAGTCCTCACAAGTTTCCTGAACTCAACACTACCTTCTCTAAAAACTAACTCGACATCGCGAAGTACATCATTTCCAATTATGGCTGCATACGGAATATCACTTTCCCTAACCACGTGAAATGTTACATTTAATGACAACCCCTCTATTGAAATATCGGTCGTAAAGCTGCCTAATGTCGTAAGCACGCCTTTACCTACACCGAACAATTTTTGTTTTTCTCCAACTAGCTTTATATCTCCTAACATCACTAAGGTATCGTACCTCATGATACACACGATACACCCTGTATCCACTAGTGCACTGAAGGTAAAACCGTTGATAGTTGCATCAACGAAGATCATTCCGCCTTTTCTGGTGGACGTTTCTACGTTGCGATCAATTGTATTTACCCGTTCCCTTTTTATCGTCTTATCCCTTTGCTCTTTGCACTGATGAGAATAATGCCCCTTTTGTTTGCACTTAAAGCAAACGACATTACTAGACCTAGCCTCCGGACAGGCTCTTGCTATGTGACCTTCCTTGTCACACTTAAAACACTTCTTTTTCATCGATTCTTTACTCTCTGTAGCGAACCGTTCCACGTATCCTTTGCCTACTGTAGTTTGTACACTTCTAACTTTCTCGTATATGCGGATTTGTTCTTTCAATTCGCCCACCGTTTTCGCTTGATATAACATACTCTTATTCGCCTTAACGTCTGGTATGCCATCCACGAAATACTCTACTACGCTTCTTTCATCTAAAGAGATTTGCTTCCCTATTTCTAAAATAGCATAAAGATATTCTTGAAAACTTTCTTTTGGCTGTTTACGCCGGTTTCTTAATGTTCGATGCACTTCAGACGCACATAATTTTTCCCCAAACTCATCGATAAGAGAACGCTTTAAACTAGCCCAATCTTTTACTCCTACTAATCCACGTACAAACAATTTCGCTGCTCCCTTAAGCAGTTGTTTAGCGTATACAAATCGTTCTAAATTATTCCAACCGACCGTGTTAGCCATATCATCAAATTCCTCAACCCAGTGACGAACATCGCAAGTATCATCACCAAGAAAATCTGAAACACCGTCTTTAATGTCACACAACGAAAATAACACCCTTTGCGAATTCGATGGAGCCGCATTTACATCAATGTACAACGAATTTTCCGATTCGTCGTCGCATCCTCCTTCATCTTGCTCATCGCCAAAAACTAAAAGTTGTAGCAAACGCAGTTGCAATTCCTTTTTCCTACCCGTAACGCATAAACCTAGTTCCCTTAGTTTTTCCTTTAACGTCTCTACCGTCATTGCCTTAATGGTTTCGGCATCCATCTTACAAATTTTCTCTTCTCTTAACTCTTATAAAATATCAATTTAGATATACGCTTTTACAAATTTAATTCTGGTTCTTAGAAACAAATGTACATTTCGATTTTGCTTACGAGCTAAAAGCTACACATTCTACTACATTACATCGCAACTGAGTGCAAATAACACACTCTTCTACTCAACTAACTACAAAATCATTATAACTTATCTTAGCTCTCGTTTCTCTGCTGTCGTTGTTCTGCTTACTTCGTGCGCCGCCTACTGCTACGATGCTTTGCTGCTGCGTTGTTCTGCTGCTAACCGCTGCGATGCTTTGCTGCTGCAGCTGTGATGCTTTGCTGTCTGCTGCGTTGTTATGCTGCGTTTGGTGTTTGCTGAGCACTTATATACTCGTCGCTGCCGTTGTCTGCTGATGTGCCCCGCTGTATATACTTATATACCGCTACCGCTTGCTTCGTGTGTTTCGTTTTCACCAAGTAGCAGTACTGCTATTTCTGTGAGCGTGCCGTTAGTCACTGGCGTTGTAACGGAATCATTTCACGCTCCTTGGACTTTAGGTACAGGTACAGTACCCTCGTGGTCTCTATGTACCACCGAAGGTGTTAAACTTTTACAGATTCCGGCACTTATTCAGCTATATTCTGCTCACTGATACTCGAACGACAAACACGATATTTGCAGTTCTGCCGCCTTATAGCCTGCGATTACTGCAGCACTTTTTATTTTCTTTACGCACTTAAATCAGCAATAGATTTGACCGAGTCTTCTCACGTGGATTAAACGAAATTAATAGTTCACTGTCTTTGTTTTTAACGTATGTACGAAAAGTTTCATTTAAAAAAAGGGATACTGTTCTATGCTGACCACTGTTGACGCACTGGTACAGCCACTTGTCCGATCGCAATTCTACATTTCACAGAATAAGTACAAAATTGTTCACCAAATTTCACTACGCGAAGATGAGTATGGAAGTCAAACGGTACATTCCAACGTACTCACGCTGTCTCTACAGCCACTTATAAAATGTTAAATTCACCAAAATGTTTATTTCAAAAAAAATGTCTTTAAATTGTTTTTATATCCGCACAACACATCAACACATTCCGGACCATCCCGGTTGAGCCCCCAAATGTAGGATTTACTTCAAAAGAATACGGCGTATTAATTGTAAACTGTATTTTTTATTCCATAATTCAGCGCGGTGACGCGACCGCATTACACAGCGTCTTCTTCACTACTCCCCGTTTGAACAATTGAATCTTAGTCTATATAACAAAAATGGATGATCCATGATGGCTGCTGATGGATGCTTCGTCCAATAACAGCTGATTTGCAGTGTTGCCATCTGAACTACATTATTCGTTCAGTGACAATACTGCCACCTATTCTATATTTTATTTCTTCCTTCATATATATTCTTTTTTTGCCGTTTAATCCTTACCTCCCCCTTAACATAATTCTATTAAAATAAAGTAGACTACCATTTTTTATTATTTAACGAATCAAGTCTTTTTGGATATTTTATTGCTTGAGAAACTTCTAAAAAACGCAAAAATAAAACACATGTAAGGTGGTGTAAGTTTGGGCGTAACAAAACATTTTATACTCTTGCAACTCGCAGGAATCAAAGCTTCAGAAATCACTTCAGGCGCTAGTAACACCTTATAGTATTAGGTTTTCAAATAGCTCCCTTCCGCTTTTTTGCTCTTTATTCAATGCTTTATAAAAAGTGTTACTGTGATCGGATTTAGTTCAAGTATGCGCCGTTTCGTTCGATAATCTTTTTCCATCTAAACGGCAACTTCTTAATACCCTCCTCGCAGAAGCCCCCCTCCAAGCCTCTTTGGAGTTCAACTTTACACCAACAAGGGCGTTAGTGAACTCCATGTTCACACGTCCATAACTGTTGAACACAATATCCAAACTAATCATGCATAGCGTCGTTTCGTAGGTTATGTCAAGACCTTTCAAAGATGTATAGTATTGCTAGATACGCGCTCTATAGCGCTTTATACGTAGCCGTAGTTTTAAATATTAACGCCATTAACTTGGACTTGGCTCCAATGATACAAATTACTTCGCGTCAGCTAAAATTATATTAAAAATATCTTTAAATGCGACATATGTGATATAAACTCGTTCGAAGAGGTTAAATATAGTATACATAAATCCCATAATTTTAGAAAACGATTTTCTTTTTAGTTTCACAAAATTTTCACTCATTTTGAACAACTTCGCTTAAAACGGACAAATTGTGAAAAGAGAGGGATGGTCTGATTGAATTAATTTTAGTATTGCTCACGTAAACTCAATAATTAAAACATACAATTATATTGGGAAAATTTGAACTAAAGGAAGTATTAACCCGATTAAACCCATTATTGACACACAGCCATACCATTACCAAATGAATTTCAATTATATGTCTCCCAGGTTGACCGATATTTTCTGTCAAAAGTTAACTATAGGTGCTGGGGTCTAGGTCAACACATGCCGTACCTAGGGGCTTGACATTTTTGGCGCGATCGGGATAATTGCTGGAAATAGGGTAGTATACTTCAAAAGTACTATACGTGAGAAGTTCTTTCTCGTTAAATTAACTGTGTCTTGATTTATATAGATATAAGAAAGTGAAGGAATCAAATGGAATTTAAAATTAAATTACATGGGAGAAAAAATAGTAGTAGTGTAGTCCGATGTCGCTAATTTTCGTACTGTAACATAAAGATGTTACGTATCGTGTTTGCTTGAAATTGGTCGAGCAGGTCCTGATATACTATATGTGATTTTAGCAAAAAATGGGCGGTGCTACGCTACTCTGATCCTCTGTCCCATATCTTATTTTATTGCTTAGTTATGACCCTAATAAATATTTCGGACTATTGCAAATAAAATTCATAAATAAATATTTTCACTATGATATCTATTAAAAAAAACTCTTAAACATATACTCTGCCCCAGATCTACTACAGTTTTGCGTCTTTAACTTTACTAAATACAAAAATCTAGACTTCTTAACAAAATGGAAAACTCAACCAAAAACGTAAGAAAATAAATAAATTTTAAACGAGTGAGAAAAGGTTAAAGTTCTGGTGCACCTAACCCTTTATGCTTCCACACTTTGAAACGAAAGGAAGAGTTAAGTTCGGGGGTAACTGAACATTTTATTCTCTTTCAACTTTCAGGTGTTGGCAGAACTTAATGTTACGAAATAATTCAACATTCCTTATTCGACGTAAGAAGTTAAATAATTTCAGTCATGTTTCGTATGTTATTAATTTATATTGAAGGTCATAAATTCATGTATTCTTTTTTGCGTGTACAAAATATTAAATATACCAAAATCACCTAGTTAACTCAAATTATATGTGATATAAACTCAACCAAAGAGGGTAAATTTAATATTTTAGGTATACCTTGTAAATAAAAGGCACACGGAAACTGTGAAAAAGCGCGTATTGTATATGGTCACAGAGCATATAATTCCCAAGAAGCGTCGGATACATATCAAAACGAAGGCCTATCAAAATTTTCCACTGGCTTTTGAGTAATTTACATTTCAATAATTTCTCCATAATGCCAAAAAAGGTCACCAATGTCCAGAAAACTCTACAAAGTTCAACCCTTTTTAAATTTTCCTTCAATGCGAGGGAGATTCAGAGGTACTATCTAAGATAGATAATTGAGAGCTTTTTATAGAATGGACTGTTTTTTTTTTTTTGTTTAATTTAATACATGCCGAAGAAGCCAACAGAAAGAATATTCCAAACATGGCTGTTTTGTGGTGGCAGCGGTTATGTTTTTCGTTTAAAGATCTATAGCGGTAAAAAAATTAATTTAAAATTTTGTGGAAAAAATCATAAGCTGTACTTCGATAATTTTTCCATCCAAGAAATCAATAACCTAAAATTATACACGATTATAAAATGCACATGAATAACGTTGACAAATTGGATGAACTAAATTGATTAGGAAAAGCGAAAAATGGTGTCACAAAATATTTTTTTATTACCTTGATGTTGCAGTCGTTAATGCTTTTATTATTGCCAAAAATGCACGGTACTAATAACTACTTAAGGACTTTTGGAAAGAAAAACAAAAGGAAAACTGCAGTTTCCATAAAAAAATAAACCTTTCGTGGATCCAAGCACACGATCCTCATAATCTCACCAAACCACACCAAAGAACCCTTTTCAAGGAAATGTTTGTACTGCGGCACAAATGGACATAAATACTCAGTAGATGCGCCCAACTTGCAATCTGCCACTTTGCCTTAGCAAAACAAAAACCTGTAAAAATTGTACCACGCCCTTGAACAACGTTTTTTTTTTAATAAATAGCTGAAACAAATGAAATTAAACAAAAAAGTAAGAGAGCTAAGTTCGAGTTCCAAACATTTTATACTTTGGCAACTTGCAAGAATTAAAGTCCGAGAAATTCCTTCAGGAAAATATGGGAGTAGTGGGTAGTATTAACCCGAATGTATCTATCTTTGCCAGTAACACATACTATGCCACATGCTAAAAAATGTTCCCCGAGTTTCATTAAGGTACCTGACATATAATACAATCACCAGTCATATGGAGCAATGTCGCTTCCGGGTATTATAGCAGAAATAGATAAAAGCTCAGATTTTCAAACTTCCGGTTGGCGTTATATCGTTTAAATGTTAGATATCTTAACAATTAACTTAACGTATAATTTTTCTTGTAGAAATTAAATACTAATTTTGAATGGAAAAGTTAAAAAAATTATATAAATATATGCCTTTTAGACATTTTGACCACCTTTCTGGCAATTTGTGGATACCATGACAATAGAAATGTTCGTCTTTTGAAGCAAACTAATCAGACAACTAATTTTCAACTTCCCCGTACTAATCGAAGTGCTACTCAGCCAATGAAAACAAATAGTAAAGGAAAGAGGCCAACTCTTGTGAATACGGCGGGCAGCAGCTTCCAGACAATTTTGCTTTGCGTGCAGGTAGAATTACTTTGCCGTGTCTTCTGGCCTATTCTGAAGGTATTTCGATTACTGTATGGTTTTAAGTGATCATTTGTTGTTTGTAGCGATTGGTATTAACAGTTTCACCAGGTTACCCGAACCCTGGCCTGGTCTTCTGGCCTATTCTGAAGGTATTTCGATTACTGTATGGTTTTAAGTGATCATTTGTTGTTTGTAGCGATTGGTATTAACAGTTTCACCAGGTTACCCGAACCCCTCATCAAATAATAATTTTTGTTTTTCTAATAAGTTTTATGTGGAATATGTTGTCGGCCATTGTATGAGCTTTCTTATATACATATGCATGTATATTCGTCAAACGCTATTTCGTTATGCGCCCGCATAACGTCTGAACCACAGCACGGTAAGACGTGAAAATTTGAGAGGTACTCCTTTAGATCTGTAGAAGGTCTTACCGAATTTTTGCAAAATCCCCATCGACTTTGCAATATATGTAAATATTTATAAATCAAGAACTGCTGAACCGATTTGACTAAAAATTGCAGAGGATGTAGCTTGGAACCCCGGGACGGGCAAAGGCTACTTTTCATCGTTTTATTCTTAAATTCCAAAAAATTCATATATAAAAAAATAATTTTTTAAACCATAAGCATTTGTTCAATCTATAATATAAAAATGAATCGCTAAATGTGTTGCTAAGCGCATAACTCTACAACGCCCGGACCAATTTGGTCAATTCTTTTTTAAATGTTCGTTGAAGTTCAAAGCTGGTTTTTACGGCGAGAAAATTACGAATAATTGCCGAAAAACAGCCTTTTTCTTTTTCCCATTCAAACGAATGAATGTTTGATCGTTAGTAACGCTAAGGCTCGAGACCGCTGAACCAATCTTGATGAAATTTTCAGAGATCGTGAGGAAACGTCGGAGAATTGGAGAACTAACTTTTTTCTTACCATTTTTTTTAATTTTTTTTGTTTTGTTTTTCAATTATTTGAATCGTTCAAATTTGTATTTTGATTTTTTTATTCCGGCTATTCAAAAGAAAAATTATTGAAAATTATTCAGTGAAAACATCATGTGTGTTTCACACAAAGTGATCAATTACATATTGAAATTTTGTTACGATGCCACGAAGAGGTGGCGCGCAGGATGCGATGACATATGTATATGCGGAGTTATGCATTGCGGGCAATCAACAATCGATCGTCACGATGTCACAGCACGACTTTTCAAACAACAGTTACGATGTTTGATGGCTTTATCTTGAAGCAACGTATATTTAGTGCTGTTAGATGCTAGATGTACTCTGTTGAGTGGCAAAAGAGAGGTTTGCCGCATGCACACATTCTTCTTTGTATGGTGAATAGTAGTTACACCAAATATTTGATGAAATCATTTCTGCGGAAATTCCTGATCCATAGAAGATGCAGTATTTTAGGAAGTGATGAAAACCAATATGGTTCATGGACCTTGCGAACACCACAATCCCACTTCGGTTTGTATGTCTGACAATAAATGCACGAAACACTATCCACGGATTAGACATAGGGCGCAAGACGCGCCCTCCTCTGATCTATTTTTGCAATGTTATATTTATTTATTTATAAATGTGAAAAAAATAATACAATTATTTTTACACGAAAAAAAGGAGCACTGGCTGCCAGGACCTTCGGCTCGCTGGTGGATCTAAGGCTAGATGACTAAAATTAAGTTCTATTATCCACGCTTTATACATTTAAAATCTTCATAAAATCTATACACATGCTTAAGTAAAACAAAAACAAAGTTCTTATCTAAGCTAGGTAGGATGTCATATTAAATGTTTTAGACCGCATTTATCCAAATATTTTGAAATTTTTGTAACGTTCTCGAGAAACGTAGTTTTCAAAAGTGTTGTAGGTGCTTGGTTATCGTCCTCCTGGTTGCTGTGAAATGGTGGCATTCGTCGAGCAGGTGATGGACTGTTAGAGAAGCCCACGGGCAATGTTGGCAGTAAGGTGGACTGGACCGATTGAAGAAGTACGAATGTGTGGCTATTGTGTGAGCTGTGTGAAGTTGGCACCCCACTTTAACCGATTGCAAAATTTCTGTGCATACTCGAAGCAGCTTGACGCGCCGAGGATTGTAGTAATTAATTTTTCGTTTGTAGTTGAGCCGTTAATCCAGAATTTATTTTTTTTTTTTTTACCATATGGACAAAATTTATCGACAGGTCACCGGATATTTGGTTTTCTAAGTCGAAATGGTTTGTAGTTTATTGTAGTTGAAGCGAAATTTCAATTGGCGGTATATATGCTCATAGATCATCATTAATTGTTAGACGATACAAGAATTATTACCGAGAGCTATGGTTGTTTTTCTACCCTATCGAAAATTAAAACTACATGATTGTAGTAACAATTCTTTTACTTGTAGTCAAACTATCACATCAGCATTGATGTTCAAACTACCTGAAAGGTTAATTTTATCGGTGACTCGCCGGATACCCGATATTTATAGTCAAAATGGTTTGTAGTTTTTTGTAGTTAGTGTAGAATTTTTATCCGAATAATAAATTTTGACAAATCAATAACCACGGAATGATTTTAACATTACTATTGAGAGTTTCGCTCATATTCCGATCGTCGCTAGATTGGAATGTAATTTTAAGATAGTTTTATAATTTATCATCAGTTTTTCTAAGTTTTATAAATGAAAAAAAACCGTGAAGATACGGTATTGGGTCTAGATGGCGTTGTAAGATCCTCGTAATCCGCCATCTTTTTCCGGTTATACACGTGGTACCGGCATAATGCATTCTCATGGTGAGGAAAAATGATTGTTGCTGCGTTTTCCAAATGAACATACATTATTTTTATTTTAAAAGTTATCTGTGTATTTATGAAACAAAAGCTGATTTTTATCAACAACTGGAGGTAAAAATGCGATAGTTTCATACTAGTTTACGGGTTGATATCCATTATAACCTATTTCAGAACTTTTTTATACACCTCTGTTAAGAACATCTTCCGCATTTACAAAATCTCTTAACATATTTCCCATTTGTTAATTACAGCACAGCTCGTTTCCATTCGTGTTTCTGAAAACAAGATCTGCACAATCTTCCTGTTATTCGTAAGCATCGTTAAATAGCATGTAATTGAATTTTTATCGGCTCTTGACACATCTTATTTTCTACACATTCTATTTCTATAAAGTAATATATATAACTAAAACTTCACTTCGACGGAAGCTGTGCTGATAAAAATGTGACAATTCCGATCAAACCCCGTTTCACCTGTGACGATTTATTTGAAAAATTTAAAACGTGGAGTTTTTTACAAGATGGGAAATATTTACCGTACGCCCATGAAATATGGGAAGCTGCTTCTCTTAACACTCAAAAACAAATGTCCAAATCATACATCTATCAGTACATTACTCAAAATCGAGGAATGATAAATAATTTCTAATAAAATAATTATTTTTTTTTCTATAATAATTATTTGCTGCTTAACTCGATCTTGAATACTTTGAAATTTCTCCGACCCGGAACATTAACAAAATGTTGAACTGCAAAATCCAAGGTAAGTCGGGAAAATATTCATAAAAGCGTATTTGTTTTCAACCAACTATGAACATGTTTTTACTGTGCATTAGATTCTATTCTTGATAAATTCGGAATATGAGCGAAACTCTCAATAGTGATGTTAAAATCATTCTGTGTGTAATCCATTATTGACTTGTCAAAATTTATTATTCGGATAAAAATTGTACACTAACTACAAAAAACTACAAATCATTTTGACTATAAATATCGGGTATCCGGCGAGTCACCGATAAAATTAATTCTTAAGGTAGTTTAAACATTAATGCTGATGCGATAGTTCGACTACAAATAAAAGAATTGTTACTACAATGATGTACTTTTAATTTTCGATAGGCTGGAATAACGACCGAAGCTCTCGGTAATAATTCTAGTATCGTCTAACAATTAATGATGATCTACGAGTATACATACCGCCAATTGAAATTTTGCTTCAACTACAAAAAACTACAAACCATTTTGACTATAAATATCGGGTATCCGGCGAGTCACCGATAAAATTAATCCTTCAGGTAGTTTGAACATGAAATTTCGCTTCAACTACAATAAACTACAAACCATTTCGCCCAACTACAAACGAAAAATTAATTACTACAATCCTCGGCGCGTCAAGCTGCTTCGAGTATGCACAGAAATTTTGCAATCGGTTAAAGTGGGGTGCCAACTTTACACAGCATATTGTGTGCCCTAAACGTAGGCGGACAAATGATTTAACATCGTTACATCGACAGTTTGGTGGATAGCTTGGTTTGCTCCTATCTGGGTTATTTAAAGTGTATTGGTGATGGATGTGTCTCCAATTCTCCTTTAGCGACTTAAGTTGGTGTTGGTGTGCCATCTCATATAAGTCTTTATTCTCAAGAAACTCAAACGTAACGAGCGGTTCACTAGCCGCTAGTTTAGCGCGTTTATCCGCCAGTTCATTCCCGCGTATGCCGGCATGGCCTGGAATCCACATTAGTTTTATATTGGGGCTATTTTCAGCTAGTTTGCTCCGGATGCAAGAAATGATGTTAGATTTATTCATGACATTTAAGACCGCTGATATAGTTGATTTGCTATCTGTACAAATAATTACTTTCAATTTGGTATTTGAAGCGAAATTGATAGCGTTGAGGATCGCTGCGGCTTCTGCTGTGTAAACGGAGGCGTAGCTTGGCAGGATTCCAACTTTAATTGTTGCTCCTTTGTCATCGACAACTGCGAATGACATACTTGTCTTGGTTTTGGATCCGTCCGTGAAGATTAGAGTCCATTCAGGGAGAAGAGAAGTTGTAGACTCAGCAAAGAGTTGTTGATAAATGGCGGGGGCGGTGTGACTTTTGTTGAATTTCTCCAAGCTTAACATGAACGATGTATGTTTTATCTGCTAGGTAGGAAATACTTCTCTCTGCCGCAGCAATGGCACGGTGATTCCAAGCTTTCTGGCGAGTTCTATATGCAGTGAAATTGTCGATTTGCGTCCAGGGTTAATTTCCCTTTGGAGGTCCGATCTTACTGTTTCGTAGAGAGTACTGTTGTAACATTTAAAAAGCTTAGATATGAGATTCATTATTCACTATAACAAGTATCATATGTACCTTAGTAAAGAAATTATATGTGCATGACTTCAAAGCCATTGAATTTGGAAATGAAGCGAGCTATCAAAGTTTTGGTTTTTATTTACATATTTATTTTTATAGTAACATCATATAACAAAAATTAATTAAAATTCCTGTAGTACATACAACAAAATTAAAGGAGTTTGATGAATAATTTGACAAACTCGCATTCTTGTTACATCTAAATCCAAATGACACTTTATTTGTGAACAACTCATTTGATCAACGAGTGCAAGGCGTTGAATTTGACGATTGCATCGAACATCTACTTTGGTTTTCCTACCACTGCGTTGATTGGTGCCACACTTTGAAGGGTTTTTTAAAAAATACTAGTTGTATTTCTATGGCGGTTTAGTACTGTGCAAATTTCCCGCATATTTGACTACAAATCCCAAATTACTTACTAGAATCTTATTTTAATTAATTAAAACTTTAAGTTATTTACTTACTTTTAGATCCTTAAAAATCTATTATAATAACTGAATTCCAAACGCGTCTATAAAAAAGAACAACTGACCAATACTCCCGTGCACACATATGTAAATATTTTCTACTTTTTTCGAAAGACATAGTAAAAAACGCGTACTACGAATGAAATAAGAAGAAGCAATCGATTATTAGTAAATAACAACTGAATATTAAGAACAATCTACTATAAGAACAAGTGTACAGTTACAAAAAAAAAGTTACAACACAAAATATGTATGCACATATAATTTCTTTACTAAGGTACATATGTGTAACGATATACGATGTCGTATTATGCAGAGACTGTAACATTTGTACATATTTTAAGTATTATTTTTTCAAGTGGTAAGATATTTGTGAAAATATTGTTCCATCATAGGTATTTATATACATATGTATGTACTATTTTTTAAGTGATTTACGATTTCAATAAGTAAATTGGAATAGTTAAATTGGCAATTTACATTTTTATTGACTTCGTAAATCACGTAAGCGTAAGCGGTTTCTACACCAGTGAAGAGGAATGTATTGTTATCATGATTAATGATATCCTTGACAACAGGGAGCGAGGGAAGTCGCAGGTTTGGGCTAGTATGTAAAGCCAAACAGAATTTTGAAATTCTTATATAGGGTAACTTGGGGCTACGGGGAGTTTTTATCCATTTTTGGCATTACGACATGTCATCAGATTAGTTGAATAACTCACAGACTCTATATAGTATAATCCATTATTAATATGGGGGGAGGGGAGGTATTAGGCGTTTTCACCTGATTGTATCCATTCTAAGCACAAGGTTACACTATTATTAGGAAGATATTATGTCTCTTTTACGATTTCTTAGATACTGACCGATTTATAATTGTCTTAGGTATATGGGGACTAGGGAAAGCATTAGCCCAATTTAACCAACTTTAGACACGAAAACAGTTTAAAGTTTAACTTCTAACCCAAGTTTCAGCTTGGACTGACGTCCGGATTTTAACTCGTTTCGACATTTGGATCATTTATATATACCTATGTAACCCTATATCTAACTTTCAGGTAATACAAAAAAAAAACTTTTGGGTGAACAAAACTATTATACTCTGTAGCAACAAGTTGCAAGAAAATAAAAATGTTTGCTTACGAATAAAATGTTTATTTATATTTCCATTCATTGTGAATATACTACAAGAAGGACAACAATTATTACATTTGTTATGGGGTAACTAGACCGTTTTCATACATTTTTGCGATTATACAGAGTATGAAGTCAACCGGTTATGGAGTTAAACTAAAGTATGCTCTAGAAAATATTTTTACTCCACTTCCTCATGTGCTGTTTGGGTAATTGAAGGGCCGATTTCACTCAGTTTTTGCAACACAGTGGTCGATTTCATAGGCCATTAACCGAAAACATATAAAGTACCATAATTAAACACTAAATTAAAAGTGGGCGTGACCCGCCCAATAGTAAGTTTAATGTACATAACTTCTAGACCACTAAAGTTAAAATACCCAAATTCACCCAACATAAATACTATAAGAACTCCTACCGACAGTGCGAAAATGGATGAAATGGAGGATAACCCCGCTAATAAATCAATAACTGATAACATCAAAGAAATTTTACCTCTGAGATGGTATGAGAGAGCTTTATACCTGCCAGCCAGGCTTAACCACTTTTTGAATAAGTTTAAAACACCAACGCTCACGTGTGGGTTCTTTTGTTTTTTAACCCTTACGCGATGTCATGTCATGTGATGTTAGGGTTAATTCATTTCGAATTTCTCAAATAGAATAAAATTTAGATAATGTATTTATCTCATTTCTTGTTCTTATTGAATGAGTGCGAAAGAGAAAACATAAGTGTCAATAGTGCTAATGAATATCCCCAAAAACGAAAATAAAAAACGAGGGAAAATTGCGAGCTATTTACAATTCTAGCGGGAAGAAGAAAGGTAAGTGAACAATTTTGCATATTCTAAATATACTATACTTTAAATTAATAACTTTATGCCATTGCAGCATTAAAACCAATTACATATCAATATCTAAAAAGGTAAGGAAAATTTTGAAATAATTTTTAAATACATTTAATTAATTCCTATTTCTCTCTTTAGAAATCATCAATTCATCTTTCAGCAGCAGAAGCAGAACAATTTTTATTGGTAAGTTTTGTGTTAAATTTTATATATTATTGCACATATAGTAGCTATTTAATTGAATGACCAGTGCGGACGGTTTGACAAATATTCGTGTTACGTTCTTTCGGCCTGCGCAGTGCTAAAATTATACATATGCAGTGCTAAAATTTTGCGAAAACAAATATTTGTTTTATAAGTTATTAAAGCGGCTTGCGCAGTGCTAAAATTAAGAAAAAAATAAAAAATTTAGCTATACGACATTTTGGTAGTTTAATTGACAATCCTTATAAGCAAATTAGACGTAATATAAGGAAGTAGATCCTTTTAAATTTAATTTTAAGTTTTTTTTTACTTTACTACTTATAATGTAAGTTAGTAATGTTTTTTATTATAATAATAACAAAATTAATTCTAAAATTAAAAATTGTATTTTTGATTTAGAAAATGGTGTTTTAAAATACTAATAAAAAATCGCTTAACATCTTAATATTTATTTAATCTTTATTTAATATAATTGGTTTTTATGTAATCATATAATATTATTGGATAGGAAATAATTAATGTTTCTCTTAAAATAATTTTTTTTCAGGTATTAATAACATTTATTTTATTATAATCTTTTTTCAGATGATAGTTATTTTTTGTAATTAAATATATTGTATAAATAACAATATGAGCCTTTATACATTTAATTATAATAAAATTTATATAAATATGTATGAAAAATAATAAAATTAATAATTTAAAAATTAAAAAGTTTTATTTGAAATTTTGAGAAATTTTAAAAGTAAGAATCAAAAAATGCAACCCTGCATCAGCTGACGATTACGGTAAATAGAGCAGTTCAGCTATATTTTTACATATATAATTTATATGACACAGCTGAATGTGCGCAAAAGAGATGCATGATCACATGTAAGTATACGTACGAATGAGGGGAAAAGTGGTTAGAATCTTCACGCGGTCTATGGCAATCTTTTTTCACTACTTCACTACCTACTGTTTCACTAGTTTTTTCACCACTTTATTCTTTCACTTTCTAATACACAAATCAAAAAGCAATTAATATAACGGGATACAACTTTACACGATAAATATCTTTAGACCACCTGATGATCAAAAATTGTTTAAATTCAATGAAAATATTTCATAAAAAATTTAATATTTCAATATACAACGGATTTGGCGAAAGGTAAATATCTGGTGGCCTAAGGCCACACTGATGAGGTCCAATTAGTTTGCTGACGGTGGATTTTAATCTTTCACACAATACGCTCGATAGATCCTTATATGCGATGTTGAGAAGATTTATCCCACGGTAGTTGGCGTAGATTGTGGGGTCTCCCTTTTTGTGGACTGGGCAGAGCACACTTAAATTCCAATGATTGGGCACGCTTTCGTCCGACCATTTTCAACAAAGAAATTGATGCCTGCTCATTATCAGTTCTTTGCCGCTGTGTTTCAATAGCTCACCCGGAAATCTAGCAATCCTCGCCGTTTTGTTGTTCTTGAGACAGGTAATTTCTAGTCAAACTTCTTCACGGTCGGGCAATAGAACATCTGTTTCGTCGTCATCGATTGGGGAATCGGGTTCGCCTTCTCTTGGCGTCATGCTTTCACAGCCTTTCAGCAGACTGGAGAAGTGTTCCCTCCATAATTATAGTATACTTTGGGCATCAGTCACTAGATTACCTCTGGGAGTTCTACAAGAGTATGCTCCGGTCTTCAAACATTCTGTTAGTCGCTGCATCTTTTCGGAGAATTTTCGAGCATTACCCCTGTCGGCCAGCTAGTCAAGCTCTTCGTATTCACGCATTTCGGCCTCTTTTGATTATTGTCTGCAAATACGTCTCGCTTCCCTCTGCAACTCTCGGTATCTATCCCATCCAGCTCGTCTTGTGGTCGATTATAAGATTGCGCGGTAAATAGTCTGCTTTTACTCCACTGAGACGCGGCACTCTTTATCGTACTAGCTGTACTTGAAATGGCGTCCGACAGTTCCCTTATACCGAGTTGTTGACGAGTCTTCTTAGAGAGCAGGAGTGCAAGTCGAGTAGAAAACCGTTCGGCTGTCTGTTGCGATTGCAGATTATCGACGTCCAAATTTTTTTTGTGTTTGTTGACGTGTGTTGTTTGGCTGCAACTATTATAGAATGACAGTACTCGGCGACGGAGTCTTCTCTTCCACCACGAATCCCACACCGAATTTGCGCTCCTTCATATGGCCACTGTAGTGAATACCACAAAGACCTAGTCGTCTCAGTTCTTGTCCCTTCCATCGCATTTCTTGAACGGCGGTGATGTCAACCTTCACTCTAACGAGGACTTCAACTACCTAGGCAACGGCACCTTCCCAATTAAGGGACTGGACATTCCAGGTGCATGCCCTTAAATAGTTATCCTTAGTGCTTCTTAGCTTTCTCTCTTGTACAGCCATTTTAATGCAGGAAATATAAATGATATTACTAAATAGCTTTCGATATTGGTATACATTTTTAAAATATCGCCTTATGATCGCCCATAACTGAAGAAATTGACTAATTGGTTTAGAAGAAGGGTATAACTTTTCAAAAAGTGTAATAAAGTACTGTTATGAAATATTGTAAATCTGCCATCACTATACTTCTTATTCCTTTTACATTGTTCTTATGTATATTATATTCAATAAAGTCAGTCGTCATCTTACATTGTCAAAACTGTTGCGAAATTTTCAATAAACTAACAGAAGTAAATCAGAAATATCAAAATGAATCCAACTTTGTTTTTTTTATTTGAGCTCTAGTGAAAGTGATGGCCATAAAAAAATAGTGCGGAGATAGCTAAGGGATCGTAGCAATAGCGTAAGATTAAAAAAAAAAATGAATCCTCATTAACAAAATTTTCTTTGTAGATGTATCGTTGAACAAAGCATCGGAATCTTAAAAACGCGGTGGAGAATTTTAGGATATGGCAAGAGAGGAAGATATCACCCCACAAAGGTGGTAGATTTGCTAACGTTTGTGAGGCATTACATAACATCTGCATAAAATTTACAACAAGTTGCGACCCTCAAAATTGCGATTCTTATCACACACAAGAAATGGACACCGGGGTAGCGAACCGCTTCACCACAATCGACCAAACGATAAGAGATCAAATAAAGTATTCTTTCATACATTTAATTAAAAAATTTATATTTCCTTAACCTTGTAAATAATTTTATTTTTATTGTCAACTAAAATACAAAAATTTTGTTCATATAAATATTTTTTTTTTAAATTTTTAATGAGATATTCCATTGATTGCTTTCTTGTTTATGTCCTTTATTACTAAAAATTAACACTTAAAATTTTAAAAAATTTTGCTCACATTTCCATAAATTTGTCTATTACGTTTAGTAGTTAGCGTTCGAACGACGATTCGAACGAACGGATACTTTTATATACTAGTTCACGTATGTCATCATGCCAGATCGCGATAGAAGCGTTACGATCACGTACGTCATAATACGAAACACAGGCTTTTACGTGACGAATGATACGTTCACGGATGTAACGATTCGACCCCTGTTCAACCGGTTATGGGCCTTTTGCTCAACAAGTTATTTGCCTATTGCTAAAAGTAAAGTTATTATTTAATTTTATTTAAACGAAAATGGCGGCAGGTGCTCTTAGTTTTCCTTTTGAAGCGCGGACGTAAAAATTTCGATTATTGGAAGCGGAATGCAAAATCGTAGTTGGTCCTAAAAAGTTGCTGGAAAATAACAAAGATCGCGACAGCAATGAACGGGCACTGGCGGAGATTACGCTCATGGTGGAGCCGAGTATTTTTTCGCATATTGCAAACGCAGTGACTGCAAAGGATGCATGGGATTCGTTAATGGCCGCGTATGAAGACAGTGGTTTAACTCGCAAGGTAGAGCTTTTAAAGAAGCTGGTGCATTTAAAGCTGGAACAGTTTCAATCCGTACAGGTTTATGTGAGCGAGATGGTCATGACGTCAATCAAGTTGCAAAATGCAGGTCTGGACGTAAGTGATGAACTAGTGGCATCATTATTGCTTGCTGGGTTGCCTAATGAGTATCAAGCACTCGTTATGGCTGTGGAGAATTCGAAAGCGAAATTAACTGTCGATAGCGTTAAAAGTTTGTTGTTGCAAGATGTCAAATTTGACCGTAGCAATGATACTGCTGACAACGCATTATATTCGAAGAATTTCCAAAAGAAAAATAATCACAAAAGTTCTAATCGAAAAAAGTTTCGTTGTTTTAATTGTGGTCAGGAAGGCCATATGCGTAAAGAGTGTCTCAAGTCTCCGAAATCAAAGAAAGTAAATGAGAATGAAGTTAAAAACAGGATGGCAATGTTTTCAAATTCGCTGTTAGCGAATTCGTGTTTGCATTCTCAGAGCGGTGAAAATGTATGGTACGTTGACTCCGGCGCAATGTCACATATGACAAACGATCTGAAGTTACTTTCGAAGTTGAGAGCAGCAGAGCATAATGAAGTAATTTTAGCTAACAGAGAGCGAGTTCCTGTTAACAGTGTAGGCGAAGTCACCCTGGTTTTAAATATAAACAGACAAAAAGTCGAAACAAATATTCGAAATATCGAAGATGTTCCCAGTCTTTGCGCGAATCTTTTGTGGGCTCGGCAAATAACAAAACAAAATAAAAAGGTGATGTTCGAAGGGAATGTATGTAAAACCCTTGATGCGAAAAACAGATTAATTGCAAAAGCGTATGCAGAAAATGGTTTGTACAAATTAGATTGTACTAAAATTCCAGTTGGGAAAGCAATGACAACTATTGATAATTTTGAACTGTGGCATCGAAGATTAGGACACATTTCAAACACAGCATGAAGCAGGTACAGAATTCAATGCTTGGAGTTAATTACAACGGCCCAAGTGAAAAAGAATGTATTGTATGTGGTAAGGGTAAGCAAACTAGAATAACAACTAAATCAGCTGGTACTCGTGCTAAAAATTGTTTGGACGTTGTACATTCAGACGTGCTTGGTCCAATTAGCACAAAATCGTGCTGAGAACAGATAATGGCACTGAATATTGTAATTCTCAATTTATAAAATTTTTGCGTGAATGTGGTATTGTTCACCAAAAACAGCTTCATATACGCCGGAGCAAAACGGGGTGGCTGAGGGATGAATCGTACGTGAACGTGTAAGATGCATGTTGCTGGATTCTGGCCTAGGATACATATTTTTTTGAAGAGTGTATTTTTGTTAGTTGTTTCATAGAGTCAAAAGCATTTAGGCTTTACCGAAAATCTGACTACAAGTTTATTGTAAGTCGTGATGTAAAGTTTTTAGAAAATACAAGCAATAAATCCAAGCGCGCATAGCCAAATCTAATAGTTGATATTATTAATGAAAACGAGGCGAATAACATTAACAATTCAGGGGAGCTGAATGAGAGCGAATTGTGTGATGTCAGTATATCTTCGGAAAGGCTAAAAAGAGCTTTTTGTTAAGCGTGGTGTCTGATGCTAAAGATCCTGTGAATCTTGAAGAGGCATTGAATAGTCCAGAGGCAGATGACTCCGCAATGAAAGAGGAGATGGAATCTCATAAGACAAACAGAGCTTGGGTGCTTACGATATTGCCTGAAGGTAAAACAGCAATAAATTCCAAGTGCGTTTTTAAAACTAAGCGCAAAACTGAAGGTGCGCTGGTTCGTTATAAAGCAAGGCTCGTGGTTAAAGGTTGTTCACAGAAACAAAGCGTTGACTATTCGGTAACATTTTCACCGGTAGTCAGGTACAATTCATTACGATTTGTATTTGCTATGGCGACGAAGCTTGATTTGTCAGTGCATCAGTTAGATGCGGTAACTGCATTTTTGAACGGTGAACTTCAAGAAGAAGTGTTCATGAAACATCCTGACAGTTATAATGAGAATTCTGGCAGAGTTTGTCGTCTACTAAAATCATTGTATGGCTTAAAACAAGCAAGAAAAGTTTGGAATGATAAATTGAATGAGGTACTAATTAGTCTGGGACTAATTCGGAGCGAAGTCGATCAATGTATTTACTTTTGTGTGAGTGAGTACAGCATGGCATACATAGCAATTTATGTGGACGACGTTCTGGTGTTCTCTAATACCTCTAATACCATACTGTACTCACTCAGCTACGCAGCGGATTAAACGAGTTGTCTTCGGAATTCAAAATGAAGGACATGGGTTCAGCGTCATCCGTACTTGGCATGAGAGTTCAGCGCGATGAGGTAAAAAAGTCAATTAAACTTGATCAGTCTGAATATATTTCCAGTGTACTAAAACGGTTTGGAATGGACGATTGTAATGCGGTAGCTACGCCACTAGATTTGTCGCAAAAGCTAACATTAGAAATGTGTCCAAAAACTGAAGAAGAAAAGAAAGTGATGGAAAAGGTTCCATATATGGAGGCAGTGGGTAGTTTTTTGTATGCAGCACAAAATACCCGGCCTGATATCAGCTTCGCAGTCAATTTGCCGAGTCGTTTTTCACAAAACCCCGGCAAAAGTCATTGGCTCGCATTGAAGCGTGTGATGCGGTATTTCAAGGGTACAGTCAACAAAGGCATCGTGTTTCGGAAATCAGCTCAAAGTTTAACTGGTTATTGTGATGCTGACTGGGCAGGAGACATTGATCAAAGGCGGTCAACTTCTGATTACGTGCTTATATTGCAAGGAGCAGCTATATCTTGGTCATCGCACTGACAGTGAACAGTAGCATTATCATCAACGAGCATTATTTTCAAGCGATTTGGTTACATCGGCTAGAGTTGGAACTAGTTTTTGGTGGTACAGAAGGAATAAAAATGTACTGCGATAGCAAGAGCGCTATTCACATTGTTCGGAACACTAACTCTCCCCGAGAAGTTACGAGATAAGTTATTGCAGCTGGAACATATTTCAACAAGCGAAATGTTAGCAGATGGCTTAACAAAGGTTATACCTGCAATTAAGAATGAATTTATTAATGTTAAATTAGGCTTAAAGTAAAGTCATGTATCATTTAACATAATTTTTGATTTAATTAATATTATTAGTGTTGTCAGATGTTCCATTAAAGGGAAGTGTTATGGAATATTGTAAATCTGGCATCACTATACTTCTTATTCCTTTTAAACTGTTCTTATGTATATTATATTCAATAAAGTCAGTCGTCATACATTGAAACTGCGTGTACGTAACTCTGTTCAACAAGTACAGACAATAAAAAGTGTAGTTTCGATTACCAATCTGTTCTCATATTGTGTATTTTTGTGATAGAAGAATTAAGGTCTTTCTTAAAATAGTTCCCAATAGTTTGCAAATAAGTTAACTTACCATAGTTTTCATCACCAGCCCCAGTATCAAGAGATTGTACCAAAAATTCAGTAAGCACATTAGCTTCTATCTCTTTGTTTTGCAATGAATTATTTCTTGGACTTGGATAAGATGGCGTGCTAAGTCCACTAGAACTAATTGATCCAAAAATTGATAAGTTTCCTGCGCATTCACTTGCATTCAATTGTGTACCGTTGACATATTGTACATAATTCAAGTTGTTGGAATGGGATGACAATCGACTAGCAGGACGAGGAATTATTGGCTCATATATTGATTCATAAGTTGTAGAACCCTAAAAAGTAATAGTATAATATTATATATTTTGCTGCTGGTTTCAAAAATATTGTAATGTGTCTTTATTCAGTCCGTTACTAAAGAAGAACCAGTAAAGACAAATTTTAAGATTATGTTTAATTTACTACACAAAAAACTGAAGAATAAAAAAGGCGTGGAACTGAAAAGATAATACTTTTATTTTTCCCAACATTTAGCAAAATTAGTTTTTTCACCTTGTGGTTCCAACATTTAAATTCTACTGGCATCTTACAAGGTGTGTTCCAAAGTAAACAGGACTTCAAAAATAAAACAGAACAAATGGTTTGAGTCGATGGATTTTGGTCGATTAATTGTTTTGCCACTGCTACCACCATGAGATCGTTTCACATCTTTTGGTTGCTGCCTTCTTAGCACCCCGTCATACATGAGGTTCCATAACAGCGGGCCTAGCACAGACCCTTGGGGTACTCCATTCGAGATAGTGTAGCTCTTGGCTCCTTCGTTCGTATCATAAATCAGCCTTCTATTTTTAAAACAACTTGTTATAATTTTGATGAGATATGCTGGAACGCGAATTTTTTCCAGGGCTTTCATTATATGTGCCCATTTTGCCATGTTGAATGCATTCTTAACATCCAGGGTAATCAGCGCGCGGTACTTTTTCGTGCCACCTTTCCATCTTTTCCCACTTACTGCACATTTCGCAGTATCGACGGTTTCTCGTAGTGCGTCAATAGTGGATCTCTTTTTTATAAAGCCGTATTGTCTCTCTGCTAAACCGCCGGCTTTCTGGATTACTAACTCCAGGCGGTTTCGTATTATACTTTCGTACACTTTACCCATTGTGTCGAGCATACACAAAGGTCGGTACGATGAAGATTCTTCAGATGGTTTCTTTGGTTTTGGAGCAGAACCACGAGTCGGGGGACACCTTTTCCTTTATACAAGCGTTGTAAATTTTAGCAAACAATTGAGGTTTTGAGCTTATAGCTTCCTTCAGGGCTCTATTAGGTATGCCATCTAATCCAGAAGCTTTGTTGTTTTTTATTTTTGTTTTGCTATGACCCGGAGCTCCTCTTCTGTGACTAATGGGAGTGACTCTGCAGCTTCGTTTCGTCGCTTGGCATAGGAAATCTGATCGTGTTTCGGGAATAGTGTTTCGACGACTTTTTAAATAAAAGATGCATCGTTAGGTTGTTGCTGCTCATTTTTAAATTATTGCATACAGATTTTGTAAGCAGTTCCCCAAGGGTCAATGTTTGCTTTTTCACAGAGCTTCTCAAATCATGATTTTTTGCTCCGGGTAATTGCCGAATTCAAGAGCTTCTTATGGTTTTTAAATTCTTCTCTAAGTCGATTTACATTCGTTTCATTGTGGTTACGCTGCAGACGCCCTCTAGCTGAGTGACAAAGCTTTCTCAGAGTGGCAATTTCCTCATTCCACCAATATACCGGGCGCCCCTTTACGCGATGAGTTGTTCTACGCATTGTCGCATCGCATGCTGTCACCAGTTTCTTTCGCACAGTCGATACCAGATGGACGGCGTCGTCATCTGGTGCTCTTGATGCGCTCCAGACTAGCTCAAGCAGGTCTGCATCGAACTCCTGTTGCTTACAGCTTCGCTTTCGGGAAGTGTATCTGCTGAGGAGTTCCGGCTCTGGGGTGCACGAAATTTGAGCTATAATCGCCATATGATCACTATTTGTGTATATATTTGACACTGTCCACTTTATGTGCCTGCTGAGTGAATCATTTGCGAACATAATGTCAATTATGGATCCTTTGTTTCCTTTTTGATATGTGTTTTGCGTTCCACTGTTTATTATTGTTAGATTCGTTTTACTTAGGAATTCTTGAACTAGGCGCCCGCGATGGTTTGTATATCTGCTGCCCCATGCAGTCGACCGTGCATTAAAATCCCCAGCTAAAGACAGTCCTTAAAGGAAATCTTCAAATTCTGTAATTGCTGCTTTGGGAGAAGCATAGCAACTTACAAAATATATCCCTTGTATATTCGCCCATGTGAAACAGTTATGAGCTTCTCTGGAACTGGTCTTAAAAGGCTGTCAGTTGCACCATATGTTGCCGGTTTTGTCTGCAATCCATGTGCTCTCCGAACGCTGGGAGTATTGCTCACTTAGTTTGGCGACATCGATGTTCTCTTCTGTAACTGTCTGATCTAGCAAATCCTGTGCTGCTGCGCATTGATTTAAGTTAAACTGTATTATCCTCATTTTCTTAGAGACTTCATCATCTCCAGGTACTTGGGGCAAGTCATGCTCAATATTGAGTGTTCCCCTTTTCAGAGCATGCAGCTCGGAACGTTGGTGCATACCTTTGTTAAATGACCCGCTGTTCCACAACGTGTGCATTGCGAAGATCTGTCTGTCAAACTGCAGCAGTTACGCGCCATGTGACCCAGGTGGAAACACTTATAACATCTTGGATTAGGCGAGTACTCATGAAGGCGACAGATCGACCACCCTGTCTTAACTTTGCTCAATTTTAATGCAGCTTTAGCATCCTGACCCGTAATATCTATTACTTTCGTGACATCACTGGTCATTTTTTGCACCTTTTCAATAGCCCTTTTTGGCTTTTTTGTGGGGGGTAGTTCTCCCGATGCTTCTCGCAGCCGCTTTGGGGTGTTCAGCTTTTTAGAAATGTGAGAAATCTGTGTTGCTTTTTCAGAAATAATTGTTTTCTCCGGTTTCTCGACTTTGTTATATAAGCTCATTATGGTACTAAATAAATCGCGCATATCCTGGTTTACGTGCCTTTGACCAGCCATCATATTTTCCAACTCTTTTATTTTGCAACCCAGCTTGTTAAAATAGTTGGACGATTCATTATTTAGTGATTTCTCATCACTTTTGCTTGCCCGGTCAGCAGTTACATCACTAAATGTTAATCCAGCAGCGGTGGATTCCTCATTTCTGCCGTTAGGGGTCGTTCTCAGAATTTTTTCCATGAATTTCAGTGAGGGTTTCGGCTGATTTTTAATTAATTCACGCACAGTTTCGATGGAATTTCCGGTTATCACGGATTTTGATTGGGCCACATGTTGATCGTCATTTATGTCCTCACGACCACTTTGAAAACGTTGAAACCACTCGTGCACTCTGCTACGGGATAGGCAATCAGCGCCATAAACTTGTTTCTTCAATTGAAACGTTTCGGTAAAAGTTTTATCAATTTTAAAACAAAATTTAATGTTGGCTCTTTGTTCGAAGCTCATTTCGCACCGATAACACAAACAAACTGACGCTTAAACTTCAATAACTTCACTTCCAATCGATGAAATGTCAAATGTCATTCTCACTGGACAATCGATAAGGATAGCGGATTCTAACGCACCAGTCGACATATAGATGGCGCCACTAGTGGCCGCTTGATTCAAAAAGTCCTGTTTACTTTGAAACACACCTTCTCTATATACAAATAAGTTGGGGTTTTGTCTGTTCGCTATAGCTGACTAAACCGTTGCATGAAATGAAAAATGTCCTCAACCGCTTTGAAGAAAATCCAAGGAGGATGGTTTGTAAAAAAAAATTCAGAAAATGGAAAATTTTAACCGACTTACGACCGTAAACTCAAAAAAAATCATTACTTACTTATAGTTATGTTAAACTTAGGCAGAAAATGTTATTTAACATTTAGCTAAGCGGCAACACACTGATAGGGTGAGAAAATTCCGAAAGGTTTCAGCAAAATGTACATTACCAAGTGAAAGTGAAGTCTCTCTTTGTTTATAGTTTTTGACATCCAGTTCGTACAGATTTGGCATTTTATATGGACTTCCTGTTACATTTGTTGTAAGTGCGCTGATAATGAGATAATTTAATTTGAGATAAGATAGATGTGCCGATTTCACAAAAATTAAGCTAAACAGAACCAAAGCATGCTTAATCCGTCACCCTCATGGACTTCGATTGAAAATATAAAATTACGGACGAATATGAGAGCTCATCTTCATGGAATCACTGATGGTGATTTTCCACAGCAACCGCTTAAACTTGGGGAAGAAATTTTTTCCACTCCAAAGTGAAGCAGGAACTGTAATATACTTTCTGAATGAGTCTCTGGGACAAATGGTTTAAAAATTTTAATAGGTGCAGTATACCCTGACATGAAGAATTTGTCCGAAAATGATAGTGTCACACTGGAATGAAATAAATGATCTAATTATTCAAAAAGTTCACGGAGAAATAAAAAAATACAAATCGATAGACACCGTGATTAATAACAGACGCAGTCCTTTATCCCCAGGAGTTTTCAAATTCATTAACCCCTTCTGGACTGCCACATGAATTGGCTTTAAAATTGGAATTCCAATTATGCTTTTGAGGAATTTAAGCCCTCCAAGCATGTGCAACGAAACGTAGACAATTTCACGATTTTAGGCGAATTTCCGAAATTTCAAGGCCGGAGTTGGGGTTGAAGATGCAATCCGATCTCAAAACAAAAAGTTGCATTGGAATCAGGAAGTACTAAGGCAACTTTTCCGCACTATTAGAAACCTCGAATCGAAAAAGTCCGGAATGGACCCACCCTACTCTACAACAACCACATAGAAATCAGTATACATCAATTATTGTCTGGGTTAAATTAAAAGCTAAAGCCCGTATACGGCGTATTACATGTTGCGCTCACAATTTAGACCCCTCCTCTAAACGACAACCATTACACTGAGAACTAAAAAGTAAAGATTTTTCATTGGATAGGAATCACATCATCTCCATTGCGCCCAGAAAACTCCTGGAATTTTTCAGAATGCTGGACCTGTGTGACTATATATGGTATAGGGGGCACAAGAGGGCACAGGGCAGTCGAAGTGCAAAACCTCAATTAATTTTTTCTAACGATTTTTCATTCGGAAACAATTTTATGTTATTAGATTACATTTAGTCCATTCACTAATATTGACTGTCCTCACTGCCGTGCGAGATTTATAAAACAACTGTTTTTGATATTAAAAATTCACATCATTAAATATTTATTAAAAGAAAACATTGTACTCCCGTATTTTGTTATAAAAATTGTATTCATTTTGGATTTTGGATTTGGAAGTCGATTGTCAGGTTAATACATTTGCATTTCTTTTGAATTATTTGTTTGTTTACATTTCTTTTTTTTTCTGTTTACTTTTTTTCTCTATGTAGTGTTTAAATTAACTGTAATAATGTGATATACATATTTCTCTACTGACAAACAGATGACGCTAAATCGAAGTCGCACTGGGAGATTTTGAGTAGATTAGCTTCAAATCTTTCTGGCGGCGAGATTAACGAGCACCTTTTTGTATGCCGAAATCTTGCTAAATCTAGTAGATAACAACAGTAAACCCTTTTTGTAGAATTTCATTTTTCTCTCGGCAATTCTGTTTTCTTTATATTATTTATATATTATTACTGCTTTTAACTCCACTCATTTAAAGTGATGGTAAAGCGAATAAATTTTAGATCAATCAAACTCTTTCATAACACTAAACTAAAGAGATAAACTATTTTCATAACACTGATCTACAGTGCCTTTGTTGCCCTAGATGTAAAACCGATTTTGAATATATTTGTGCTCTCGGTTCATAACACTATCACAGATTCTGTAGAATAACATATGTGTTTATTACTACCTTGATGGCAACCATGGCGCCGAATAAACGTGTTTGTGTTGAGTGCAATAGTGTAATTAAAGGAAACATTAGACGTTTGAGCTGTATTAACTGTAAAAAGTGGTATCATATGAGCTGTAGTGGTATACTAATGTAAATACATAGAACTGTGGCAGATGCGAATTGGAGGTTAGCTTCGTTGTCCCGGAGTCGGAAGGCGGGGCCGGTGAGGGTTATAGTGATGCTCCAGGCATGAATAAAATATTAGAACGCTTAGATAAATTATTGGATCAAAAGTTTGCAAAACATGTGGAACCTTTGCGTATGGAAATTAGAGAATTAAAGACAAGTCTCACTGTTATGGAGGAGGAAATTACTGAACTAAAAAAGGCTAGAGAAATGGATAAAAATAATATGAAAATAAGGCAAAGACTCTGAACGACCTAGGTAAACGTGTCTCTACGCTACAAAAAAAGGTTTTGGAATAGACATGCAAGGAGTATTCAGAGAAGCTGAGGAACGGAAAAGTAAGGAATCCAGCATCATCGGGTACAACTTTAAAGAATCAGACAAGAATACTGGTGCGGAGAGACAGTTGGATGATAAAACAAAATTCATTCAACTGCTACCGGATGATTGTGGTATTGAGATGCAGCAAAGGACAAGATTCGTCTAGTGAAAATCGCACTTCCGTCTAAAGAATGTGCTAGAAAGATATTGACAACGAAACTTAAAGATGATGAAAAAAATCTGGTCATTAGGTACAAATTTGGGGAGCCGTTTATCGACAAAAATGTAAACATTCGGCCAAGAATCCTAATATCGGAGGAGCAATAACAAATATCACCATTGTTCATCAGAATGTCAGGGGTTTACGCACTAAGCTGAGTCAATTTTATACAATATCTGCGTCTAGTGATCCGGATTTTGTGCGTGCTATTGAATCATGGTTGAATGATAGTATCGGGTGATTTTTAGAGCTTGATAACTTTTTTTAAAAAAAAAACGCATAAAATTTGCAAAATCTCATCGGTTCTTTATTTGAAACGTTAGATTGGTTCATGACATTTACTTTTTGAAGATAATTTCATTTAAATGTTGACCGCGGCTGCGTCTTAGGTGGTCCATTCGGAAAGTCCAATTTTGGGCAACTTTTTCGAGCATTTCGGCCGGAATAGCCCGAATTTCTTCGGAAATGTTGTCTTCCAAAGCTGGAATAGTTGCTGGCTTATTTCTGTAGACTTTAGACTTGACGTAGCCCCACAAAAAATAGTCTAAAGGCGTTAAATCGCATGATCTTGGTGGCCAACTTACGGGTCCATTTCTTGAGATGAATTGTTCTCCGAAGTTTTCCCTCAAAATGGCCATAGAATCGCGAGCTGTGTGGCATGTAGCGCCATCTTGTTGAAACCACATGTCAACCAAGTTCAGTTCTTCCATTTTTGGCAACAAAAGTTTGTTAGCATCGAACGATAGCGATCGCCATTCACCGTAACGTTGCGTCCAACAGCATCTTTGAAAAAATACGGTCCAATGATTCCACCAGCGTACAAACCACACCAAACAGTGCATTTTTCGGGATGCATGGGCAGTTGGCCACCAAGATCATGCGATTTAACGCCTTTAGACTATTTTGTGGGGCTACGTCAAGTCTAAAGTCTACAGAAATAAGCCAGCAACTATTCCAGCTTTGGAAGACAACATTTCCGAAGAAATTCGGGCTATTCCGGCCGAAATGCTCGAAAAAGTTGCCCAAAATCTTTCGGACCACCTAAGACGGCAGCCGCGGTCAACATTTAAAAATGAAATTATCTTCAAAGTAAAATGTCATGAACCAATCTATTTCAAATAAAGAACCGATGAGATTTTGAATTTTATGCGTTTTTTTTTAAAAGTTATCAAGCTCTTAAAAAATCACCCGATATAAAAGACGGGGAGGTTATAAACAATACGTAACCGTTATTTAGGAAAAATCGTGAGGATCTTACGAAACGGCGTGGAGGAGGAGTGAAACAAATATTTCAGGCTGGTTTAATTGATGTTGTTCAGCAGTTATTTGTTAAGATTAAACTTAAGAATGATGATTTGATTGTAGGATGTGTTTACATTCCACCGAATGGAGACTGCAATGTGTATGCTAAACACATACAGGACTCGGTAAATATAGTGAATAGATATTCTGGTTGTAAAATCCTGCTTCTTGGTGACTACAACCTTCCGGTGATTGAGGAGTATTCTCTACTGGGTCTGACTCAAATTAATAAGATCTGTAATTCTGTCGGTAAATTTCTGGATTTATGCTTTACTAATTGTGATTTTTTTTCTAATAGAATAGCTCCTATGGTTCCAGAGGACAAGTACCAACCCACTATTGGAATTGAAGTTACACTACATGAGACTATCAGACAGAAAACGGTGGAATACTTGGACTTCAGAAAAGCCGACTACGGTGCTCTAAATAATTTTTTTCTTCAAACAAACTGGATTCGTATGTACGAATTAAAGGATATTGAAAGTATGGTAGAACACTTTTACGGAATCATTTCTGAAGGGATTAATAACTATGTGCCGCACTCGGTGAGAAAGGATTACAATTATCCTTGTTGGTTTAGTAGACTTCTTATTCACAAGATTAAATTGAAAAGAACAGCGCATCACAGATATAAGTGCTCTGGAAGTTACTTGGACTATGAAATTTTTAGGAAACTGAGAAAAGAATGTAAAAGGTTATGTAGTCAATGCTATAAAAACTTTATCAAAGGCGCTGTGGAGAAGATTAAATCTGACCCTGCATATTTCTGGAAATTTATAAGAATGAAAAAAAGCACAGCCAAAGGAATGCCGTCTGGTATGGAGTGGAATGACCTCAAGGCGGAAGGTGCTGATAGTGTATGTGACTTGTTTGCGGACTTCTTTAGCAGTATTTATCAGAAAGTGGACACATTACTACAAGAGGACATCACATTCTCATTGGAGCGACTAAAAAACTGTAATAGCAACTTGGAAGATCATGAAATCACCTTTGATAAATTATTGAAAAGAATGTTAGCTCTTGATCCTACCAAAGGCCCTGGCCCAGATGGTATTTCGAACCTCTTTCTAAGAGAATGTGCTGTGGGTTTGTGTGAACAACTGAGCTTTCTGTTACACAAATCATTAAAATTGGGAATTTTTCTCAATTGCTGGAAAGATGCATACGTAGTACCAATATTTAAAGCTGGAAGAAAGATCGACGTGAGTAACTATAGACAAGTCTGCATTCAATCCGCATTACCTAAGCTGTTTGAAAAGTTGATATATGGTCAGATTGAAACATGGTTTAAGGATTCTCTAATCAGACAGCAACATGGATTCGTCAAGGGAAGATCAACCACCTCGAATCTCATGATGTACGTAGAATATATCTTACAGCATTGGTCAAAAAAACTTGAGGTCCATGTACTATATACGGACTTTAGTAAAGCGTTTGATATGGTGAATCATGAAGTCCTGTTGCTAAAGCTGAAGAAATATGGTATCACGCGTTGTATATATGAATGGTTTAAATCGTACTTGAGTGGAAGAAGACTCCGTGTGAAGATCAGTGACTCCATCTCTAGAGAGTTCAAGGTGACATTGGGTGTACCACAAGGGTCACACTTAGGGCCTCTACTGTTCTGTATCTTTGTTAATGATATTGGAATTTACATCTCGCTACTCACTCTTCGCTGATGATTCGAAAATCTATAGGTGCATTGAGAACATCGGTGACACGTATGCACTTCAAGAGGGTATAAACAAGCTGGTGAGATGGTGTGAGTTTAATAAATTGAAGCTTAACGCGGAAAATGTGCAATCATTAAATATAGCCGTAAATCTGAAGTTAATCAACGCCTTTATTATGTGGGTAAGGATATAGTTAAACAAGTAGGGTAAATAAAAGATGTTGGAATACATATGGACAGTAAACTCACATTTGTTGGTCACATAAGTAATATTGTAGCCAAAGCCAATAAGATCCTACGTAGCCTGTTGAGAACAAGTAAAGATTTTGAGAATGGTAGTACGCTGATTGGTCTGTTCAATGCACTAGTGAGGCCAGTGCTGGAGTATGGATGTGTAGTCTGGGATCCAGTCTATAGTTATCAAATTGATAAATTGGAGTCAGTACAAAAAAAGTTTAACAGACACTTAAAATATCGTCACAATATGAGTAAAGATTCAAGAGGTGCAATTGATGCACTAGAATCTAGTAATCCCACACTGGCCAATAGAAGAAAATATCTAACTTTCTGCACCGGAGCTAATATCATTAATGGACATTGGGATGTTCCAGAGTTGGTGGAAATATTTGAGTTCGTTGAGTACAAAGTAAACTTACGAAAGTCAAGAGATCGAGATACAACACTCGTGCACCGACCTATAGGATCGCGAATGTAATTAATGAGTATGTTGACCGTACGAATGTTTTCGACATGTCTGCAGAAAAAATTAAAAGTGAGGCTAAATGTTTAATTCTTACCTGATATTCTGATAAATAAATAAATTAATAAATAAAGAAGTGATATTGCTTAAGGTTTTCTGATTCTGATCTTTGTTATTAACAACATTTCTAACATTTGTTATTATTTTCTTTTCTTCAAAGTATTGTTATTCTTCGAAAATTTCTCTCTTAATACTCAACATGTAAAAGAAAAAAAATCTATGTATAATTGCTGAGTGCGTTAATAAATAAATAAATAATAATTAATTATAGCTGCATTGTTTTGAAAAAATAAGGTTAGGTTAGGTTAAAACGTCATTTTTAAATCTCACTTGAACAGCTTAGAAGGTCGATTTCCTGCGGTACCTATAAACTCTTATATACTGGATATACCAGATCGACAAAGCACTTTGATTCTGTCACAATGTTGATGTGACGGATAAAATCAGTTTCGGCTAGATTTGTTAGAAAAACCGAAATCGATCTACATAGTCATTATACAAAATCAGCCGGATGTTTGAAAAACTTTGTAATAGTTATATGGGGGCTAGGTCAAGTTTGTATCCATTTTGTGCACAATGATATACTGTTATGAGTAAAATACATTCTGAATTTTTCATTGAAATAACTCAAATATTGGCCGATATATCCAGCATAAAGTCACCAGGAAGTTCAAAAATCTTTGTATTAGGTATATGGGAGCTAAAGGAAGTACTGACCCTAATACATCCATTTTTGATATACAGAATTACTACTACAGGAAAAGGATTCTGTCTGAATTTCTAACGCATATCTCTCACATTGTCCGATATTTTCAAACGAAAGTCAACTATAGGTACTGGAGTCCACATCTGCGGTACCTATGGTCTTGAAGAGTTTTGGTAGGATTTGAACAATTTTTTGTCATTAAGTGGCATACGCTAAAATCATTATTCGTGCAAAGTTTAATCCCATTATATTAATTTCTTCTTGATTTCTGTACTGGAAACTGATCGAATAAAGAGGAATTTAAAATTGTGCTATATAGATAGTAGGCGTGGTTGTTGTTCGATTTCACTCATTTTCACAGAGTGACATAGGAATATGAAAAAAATACCACGTTCCAAATCTTGACGAAATCGGTCAATCGAGTACCGAGATATGGAATTACATCAAAAAGTGGGCGGTGCCAACCCCATTGTCCGATTTTTACCCCGGTCCCTATAAAGCTTTGCATTAATATCCAGGAATCAAATATTTACGTTTCTGGTGCATTTATTTATTGATTTATCGCGCTTTGAATAGGTCTAAACAGTATTATTATATGGAGAGTGAGCGGGATTTTCATCCGGATTCATCCATTTGCACATTATTATTATTTAGTTGTTGTAGCTTTAGTGGTTTAGAAGATACGCACATTAACATTTTCACGGGATCACGCCCACCTTTTCAAAAAATGTTATCCACAGGTGTCCCTTACTACTGCGATTCCCTGTACCAAATAACAGCTTTATATATCAATTTAGTGCTTAGTTAAGGCACTTTATAGGTTTTCGGTTAATGGCGATTTGTGGGCGTGGCAATGACCCGATTACGCTCATCTACGAACTCAAGTTTGTTTTTGTACTTGCAGCTTGCACGGACGGGCGTGTAAACAAACAGTCAACCGGATTTCAACTTTTCTCGTCATCCAGATCATTTATATATATATATATAAGTGAGCACCCTACACATTTAAAAAGTATCATATGATGCATTAATATAATATGATACAAAGCAATAAAATACGACACGGCAACCTGTGGGAAGCGCAGCGTCAGCAAACTCCAAGTCCGTTGCAGCGGCAAACATAGGTTTAAAGTTAAGTGTAATTAATTGTAAATTTCAGTTCTTAGGCTGAATTTAATAAAGGAGCATGGTTCCCATAAAATATGTTTTTATAAAAAACTAAATAAAAGTTTTTTAACTGGCTCCCGAGCAGGGACCAGCGCGTGAAAGTAGTTAACGGTAGTAATTGTGAAATTAAAGCAAAAACAAAATACACGAACGCGAAACGCGAAACGCAATAAAAAAAACTGGAACATAAAAAAGTAAAGCTACGCGTGTGGGAACTAATAACAAATACTGTGCTGACGAGCGGCTACAACGCAATACCACGTGGGATTTGGCAACGTCGGTGGATCCCAGTATAATCAGAAAAAAGGACAACCCCGGAATGTCTTAAAAAAATCCTATGGAAATCTGGAAACCACTACTGTAAACTTTTGCAAAATATTTTAATATTATTAAAGAAATTATTGTTATTACAAAGAACAAGAAATTTAATTACTTGACACAAAAAGAGGAGAAAAACAAAAAAGGTTTTAAACTGCTGTAAGCTTTTACAAAACATTCCAATATTACAAAAGAAAGTATTATTTGATTCAAAAAGAAAGGAAAAAGGTCTTAAGTTACTATAGGCTTAAAAAAAATTATTTTATTATTTAAGAAAGTGCTATTACAAAGAAAGAGAAATTTAATTAATTGAGTTAAAAAATAAAAAGAAAGAAATCGAGTGGTATTATAAAGGAAAAGAAATTTAATTAATTGACATAAATATAAAAGTTTAATATAATGCCAGACACTGCTGAAGAATTGTTCGAACAACTAAACCAAATGAGGTTAGATTATGGGCAAAGCACCCATCCTTCAAACCCTTCCACCCCTAACCCCACTCTAATAACGACAATAGTTCGAGAAGTACTCGAACGAATGAATACGTAGACTATAACTGACTTTACCGTACCCGACCACAGTGTTACACTGAGCGCAAACAATATACATAAATGAATTAGACAAGATTCCGGATATGGTCAAAGGCCTTAGAGAATTTTCGGGACGACCAGGAGAATTGAACTCCTTGAGGAAAAGCGTTGACATAATTTTTAAAGCATATGAGGGAGTCGAGAATACCCCGAAGTACCTCGCGATACTTCATACTATAAGGCATAAAATAACTGGCGATGCCGACACCGCATTGGAATCGTAAAATACTCCACTTGATTGGAGTCAAAACCGAAAATGCCTTATGATGCATTATTCGGATAAAAGGGTCATAGGTACCCTCGAATACCAGATGACCACTCTGGTCCAACGCCACGATGACATTCTGACCTTCTACCAAAAAATTTACCAATACCTTTCCCTTACATTAGACAAAATTTCATGTCTCGAATTAAGCGACGAGTCTCTACGGACTATTACCAATTCATATAGAACCTACAACCTTGCCCCAAGCACTACATTTATGCCAAAAACTTGACAACAAGACGTATAGAATTAATCATGCGAATAATACACACAAAGCCAGTATTCAACCACCATCACGATCTCCCCGAAATAATATTTTTAAAATTTTAATAAAAGGAGGAAATACCTCCTTTAACAGCAGACCGAACTTTCTACCCAAATCACCGATGGAAGTAGACCAGTCAATACGATCAAGACAGGAACCCAATTTTGAAGGAAAAGCTCTTTACGGTATGATCAGTTGCCGGGACAATTGAAATTACCCACTACACCTTTGTAGACATTTTTAGACCAACAGTAGGAAAAATAAAATTATTCATATTACCAACTCTAAGGTCGTTCCACGGCATTGTAGGCAACGACACACTTAAAGAATTGAAAGCAATAATTCATACTGATACAAATTTAATGACAATTTGCCAAAATAAATATATAATGTTAGAACACCGAATATGACACGAAGTTAATAATGTGGAAATCGATATTCCACATCTCTCACTACAATAACAAAGCAAAATTAATAATATTATTAATAAGTGCCCAAACCCTTTTTCTGATCCTGATGAAAAATTCACCTACACCACTCTCGTAAAAGGTGAAATCCGGACAACAACCGTCTGTCTACTCCAAGACATACCCATATCCCATGACATTAAAATATTAAATCAAAAGCCAAGTCGAAGAACTTCTAGCTAACGGAATAATAAGGAGATCGAAATCTCCGTATAACTCCCCAATAGGGATGGTTAACAAAAAGTCAGATTCCTCTGGCGAAAAAAGTGTCGAATAGTTGTAGATTATCGTAAATTCAATTCAGTTACAATCCCCAATAAATATCCTATACCAGAAGTTAACGAAGTCCTCACAAATCTGGGAAATAATAAATTATTTACTGCCATCGACTTAAAAAAAGGGTTTCATCAGATTCCACTTCGCGAGAGTTAAGGAAAATAACATTCAGTCTTAACAGTACAGTAACAGTCTTTGAAATATAAGAGTTAAAAACCCAAAATCCACGGTCTTAAAGAAAAATACAGCAGGTTCCTGAAAAATTGGAACAAAAACAGAATTCTGAGGAACCACTAAAAACTGGAGCACATCAAGAACTACCAAAAGGAAAAAAATCAGAAGCAGTTAGGATGACATCAGAAGTGGCACAACTACGCGCACACATCAAAAACAGTGGTTCTATGAAAGATTATGCAAATCAGGAAGCTGTAAGGACCTACATCCTTGGGTTAAATAGCAAATATACAAGTGGGACATTGTATAATCGTAACCCTAAAGATTTGGAAACAGCTTACGCAGCAGCTAGTACTATTTACCACAACAATGTGAAACGCCAATTCGAGTTAGAATGTACAACTTCCCAAGGGGGAACGAGCAACACAAAAATTCCAGCAACCTGATTATAAAAGGAAATATAATCCTCGCTTCAACGAAGGCCAAGTTCATCCACACAGAGAGGACAGACAGCATCATCAATACAGACCAAACGTCAGAATACAAAGGACTAATCAGCCTAGAAATTATAATCAACCGCACCAACAACTTGCACCAGAACCAATGGAAGAGGACAATTCGCAGCAGTACCAGAGACCAACACATTATTTCAACCAACAAAGGAATCCGCCTCACCAAACAAATCCATTTAAAAGGGATAGGAACGTCTCGTCGCAAAACTTCAATCAACCAAAAATGCAGCGCATCAATCAAACCGCACAAGCAGACTACGATGGATATTTTGAGACAAGGAGAACTTTTTTAGGTGAGTAAACGGGTTGCCTTGTATCGAAACAAAATGTGGATTAACCGGCACACCCGTTACAATTTTAGTGGACACAGGATCAACTAATAATTATATTAGCAACAAGTGTGAAATCGGTAAATCAATACAAATTATTCTGTTTAAAACAAAAACTTTACATGGCTTTTCAGTTATTAATTCAAAAAAGTGATTGGGAAAAATGGATATGATTTAATATATTATGTAATAGATAAGCTAAACGGATTCGACATGATATTAGGAGAATAGGGACTTAGAACTCTTAAAGCAGAAGTGAATTTATTTGATTATAGTTTAAAGTCCCAGAAGGAAGTGATCCATAACGTAGAGCAAAAAATTAATATTACTATCAATAACCCTCAATACGAAGAAGACATTAGAAAACTAATGCAAAAAAACGTTCAAATAAGTGAAACTCTTCCTTTCACTACAACTATTCAGGCGACAATTAGGACCCAGACAGAGGAACCAGGCGACAATTAGGACCCAGACAGAGGACAAAACAA